>NC_065519.1:32454143-32466564 GCF_006386435.1 Epinephelus moara
GAGACAGAGAGAGAGAAAGAGAGAGAGAGAGACAGAGAGACAGAGATGCAGGTAATAACAGTAGCTTACAACAACATTATTGAAAGTAATAATATTATAGTTATAGTCATTTAAGTAGGCTATGTCGTGGCCGGCCGAGTGTCCTCTTTTTTGGAAATCAAAATATGGTCACCCTACTCTAATTCAAGTACTGCTGCATCACAGTACAGTGTCATTATGGATGGCCGTCAACTGTGTTGTGATGACACATGCAGATGACACCAGGCTGCAACTCACAGTCCGTGCACCTAAGACCTATCACTTTGCCCTTGTTGATGCCCTTACATGAAAGAAATATGGCTTAAAATTTTGACCCCATACAATACTTCCAACAGCAAAAATAAGGAAGTATTAGGTCCTACTAATATCAATACTAAGATGAGTGGTGGCCATTTCTTGTTGTTTACTAACATTTAACCCAAAGTTGTATGAGAGCTCTCGAACAAGTCAAGATAAAGAGAGACAAAGAGCAAGACAGAGACAAACATTAGTTTCCCAACAGTAAATCCAAAAACAGATTCACAACAGTGTGAAAATTCAGCTGCAAAAGCTACCATTGTTTTGTAACCTGTCATCATTCTGATTTGCCTAACCTTTACAGTTCTTTAGATGGTGAATTGGCTCCCAAGTACCATGTCACATGGTGTAACATCAAAGCTCTTTGTCCACACTGAATCCCTCAAATATAACACATCTTTGTTATGTCATGTCAACAAACCATATAAATATCAGCTGTGCGCTCACTATCAGACGGGAGATATAACCACATAAAAGATGGGCGAGCAGCCTACTTAGTATCTTCCGATGTTTTTGACAATACTTTTTACAACAGAAAACACATGTTAACGCAGTGATATTTAGTGGAAATGACATACAATAAAGCCAACAGCAAGTAGCCTAAAGTGCAACACACACCGCCGCCATACGCCACGCGTCAAAATGCCCACTTCCATTATATTCTATGAACAAACCCACACCGGCGCCGGCCGCCGCGCCGCTCTGCTTCAGCCCACTGCTGTATTTCCAGTGCGGCCGGCGCTGCAAGAAAAGCCTTTTATGTACGTCTCGGCCACCGTAGTATCAACTCCGGTTGCAGCTTTCAAAGGGGTATCTGGATGCTTAACGTTATTAAGTTTTTCAAATTTTTAACAAGACGATTTCGATAAGAAACTCACCCCTGAAATCCAAGTTGTTGTTGCCTCAAAGTTTTTCCTCTTCTTCTTCCATTACTAGCAGTTGGCAACTGTTGGCAACTAGTGTAGGTACAGCCACCTAGCGGGCTGGGGTGGGAAATACACTTTAGTGTCGATGGTGCCGCTGCGCGCTGCTGCCAATGTGTGTTGGGGGGCGGCACTTGACGGCCACAGCGCTGCGCCGGCGGCAGTGTGTGTTGCACTTAACTTGTTATAATTTAAACCCTAAGCCTATTTTATAGGCCTCTGTTCGAAAATTGCATATCCATAATGAAATGAAATATCTCTGCAACCACAAGGTCTGTTTAGGCCCGTTTCCACTGCAGGAACTTCGGGGTAATTTTACGGGGCTGGGGCCGGGGCCGTTGGTGCGTGTCTCCACCGCAGGAACCACCCCCGAGGGACAGAGTTCCAGAACTTTTACGGGGGCTAAACAAGTCCCTGCCTCGGGGTAGGTACTCAGAACGGCCCCGAAAGACTCCTGGCTGGGGCCTGGGGATTACTTTGTGCTGATTGGATATACTCAAGGAGGGATGTGACGTCAACAGAAAGCAACAAAATAGCCGGCATTTTTAAAACTCAGCAGACGAGGATTAGCCATAGACTGGGATTAGCTTAAAAAAACTCACTAAATGGCCCGTGAAAAAATTATTCTTTCCAGCGGATATCTTAGTTACAACATGATTGAGCTAGCAAAGCAGTTTTGTGTTGCTATGTGTGGTATATATATATTCAGTTTTGGGAAATCACGATGTCTAGAAAGCATCAGCTGACAGGGACAGCTAACAGCAGCAGCAAAGCTAACATCAGGACGTCTTCTGTTAAAAGCCTCCCGTTGTCGGATACGACATGAAACTACTCCAGTTAGCTCAATCATGTTGTAACTAAGACATCTGCTGGAAAAAATATTTTTTTCACGGGCCATTTAGTGAGTTATTACAGACGCTATCGGCTAACGACATCCCTACGTCGCCCCGGTCAAAATGATCGCGCAACAATTACGTCACATCCAGAGGCAGCCCGTAACTTTACAGGAACTTTCCTCGTACTCCGCTCTCTCAATGGAGACACGGCGGTTGAGAGGGCCGAAGGAGAGGACGTTCCTGTAGTAGTTCCTGCCCCCCAAATGTACCAGGAATTTCTTCAGTGGAAACGGGCCTTTTGAATACTTTTGGTGTCATGGTAAAGGGAACACTTGTGAGATTTGTTAAGATGTGTAAATATCAGTATATGTGTTACATGTGAAAAGTAAATGAAGATGGCACACAGCACAAATGAAACATTTTGAGGTTCACCTAAAACAAAAAAGCATTTTTAGGATGAGTATCCCTTTGGAATGATGCAGCAGCAGCTCTAAACCTCTATCAAATTATAGTACAATATGTGAACATTAACTCTGCAAAGGTTGATTCTGATAAAGTGAAGCAGAACAATATTAGAGAGGTTTTAGTACAGAAAATTCAGGCGAGCTCTCCAAAATTGCACCATGTGTGCATATGATTTTTGTCATGTACAATCCTATATCTTTCATTTTTTGTTTCTGTAAATCCCTACTGATGTTTAGGGTATACTAGGGCATTAACGACTTTGATTTTTTTCAGGTCGACTTATCTGTCAATAAAGTCGAGTCGAGTCGACAAGTCATTTGATGACATCATCACATTGACACGGCAGAGGAAAGGGAAGTATCTTCACACATGTGATGTGTGTCTGTCAAGGCCCGAACATACTTGGGCGGAACGTATGCGGAACGGACTCTGCGGAGGTCCCCGCGGACTCAAAGCGGACGTCCGCAAGCCCTGTGCGCGCAAAGCTCAGATTTTACGACCGCGCGGACTCCGCTCCGCGCACCAGTGACTGCTCGGCATGTATTTTTCACATCGCAGGGATTTTTCACAGGAAACTACAACGCGGAATTGCGCTTGACTATGAAAGCCCGAATGACTGCGGACATTCCTCACGGAGTCTGCTATGAAAGCCCGAATGACTGCGGACATTCCTCACGGAGTCTGCTCTGCTTATAGTACGCCGTCAAGGATAAAGTATCAGCGTAATCAGAGGCAGCGATTGCATTCCGTACACAAGCACACAGAGAGAGAGAGAGAGAGGGAAAAAACACACGACTTGTCGACTCCTCCCGGGGGGTGTCGACTTGTGCCACTGACGTCGACACGTCGACAAATCGACTTTTCTCTTAATGCCCTAGGGTATATACACATACAACTGTCCGCTTCGTTTTTTTCATGTATTTCCCACTACAAACTGACCAATACACACCTACTACATTTGAAACTGATTTTCGCTTCTGTGCTTTGGAGGCTCGTATCTCATCGACGGCTTGGCCGATTTGAGTGATTGACACCTCGTTTGATTCGTTAGAGCCAAAAGAATGACGCTATACCCACCAAAACGAGATCTGCAGCACTGTAAGCCAATCAGTGTCATCAGAACGCCGTTGTGGGGGAGATGTCGGCTGCTGTGAGTGGTCATTGTTATGCTTATCCCCAGAACCTGAAGGCCCTCATGTTTTCTCATGGATTCATTTGAATGACGGACAACATGCCGGTCAATGAGAATGAAGCGTGATTTAACGGCTTTTTCATGGCAAAACAACAACGGTAAGAGAAATATTACTGCTATAGCTCAGCGAAACGATTTCTGTTGTTCTTTGGCCTCTGGCTCTCTGATGCTTTGGTGAAATATATCGAGTGGGTCAGGAATCGGTGCTGTATGGAGTTTGATTTGTTGTTGTTTATTTAGTTGTTGTTTGAGCTGTGTTTGGGGCATGTAAAAAGGGTTTTTACAGCCTTGTAGCCCAGGTTCTGCTGTTTAATTTGATGTGCAACATCACTATATTCTTCCCGATCAGTGCATTGTTTCACACTGTGTTTGCAAAGTCACTCTCAAAGTCCCCCAATTGGTTTTTTTTGGTTTTAACAGGCTTTAGAGATGGTCATTTCATTACCAGGAGCTTTGGGCTCCCTGGCAATCTCCCTCCAGCCAGCTGCCAACTTACTTCGTTTTTTTTTCAGTGAAATAATAAGGTATCATGTTCATAATTCCTCATTTCAACTTCATAAATCAGCTGTTCCTGGTCCATTGCAGAGCTTTCAAAATGAGTGACAGGAATAAATAGAAACACAGCATCTGACAAAAGCGGTTTTGTTAGTCTGTTTATAATCATTATATGGTGTTAATCATGTTGTACTCGTACTCGTACTCGTCGTCCTCCGCTTATCCGGGTCCGGGTCGCGGGGGCAGCAGCCTCAGCAAAGAAGCCCAGACAGTCCTCTCCCCAGCCACTTCCGTCAGCTCTTCCGCGGGAACCCCAAGGCGTTCCCAGGCCAGCCGGGTGATGTAATCCCTCCAGCGTGTTCTGGGGCGGCCCCGAGGTCTCCTCCCGGTTGGACATGCCCGAAACACCTCCCAAGGGAGGCGTCCGGAAGGCATCCTTACCAGATGCCCGAACCACCTCAACTGGCTCCTCTCGATGTGGAGGAGCAGCGGCTCTACTCCGAGTCCCTCCCGGATGTCTGAGCTCCTCACCCTATCCCTAAGGCTGAGCCCAGCCACCCTGCGGAGGAAACTCATTTCGGCCGCTTGCACTCGCGATCTCATTCTTTCGGTCACTACCCAGAGCTCGTGACCATAGGTGAGGATTGGAACGTAGATCGACCGGTAAATCGAGAGCTTCGCTTTCTGGCTAAGCTCCCTCTTCACCACAACGGACCGGTTAAGCGCCTGCATCACTGCTGACGCCGCCCCAATCCGCCTGTCAATCTCCCGCTCCATCCTACCCTCACTCGTGAACAAGATCCCGAGATACTTAAACTCCTCCACCTGAGGAAGGACCTCCCCCCTGACCTGGAGTGGGCAATCCACCCTTTTCCGGCTGAGGACCATGGCCTCAGACTTGGAGGTGCTGATTCTCATCCCAGCCGCTTCACACTCGGCTGCGAACCGCCCCAGCGAGAGCTGGAGGTCACTGTTCGATGGAGCTAGGAAGACCACGTCATCCGCAAAAAGCAGGGACGAGATCCTCCCGTCACCGAACCTGACACCCTCCACCACTCGGCTGCGCCTAGAAATTCTGTCCATAAAAGTTATGAACAGAACCGGTGACAAAGGGCAGCCCTGGCGGAGTCCAACCCTCACCGGGAACAGGTCCGACTTACTGCCAGCCACGCGAACCAGACTCATGCTCCTTTGGTACAGGGACTGGATGGCCCTTAGCAAGGGGCCACCAACCCCATACTCCCGGAGCACCCCCCACAGGATGCCCCTGGGGACACGGTCGTAAGCCTTCTCCAAATCCACAAAACACATGTGGACTGGTTGGGCAAACTCCCATGCCCCCTCCAGCACCCTGGCGAGGGTAAAGAGCTGGTCCACGGTTCCGCGTCCGGGACGAAAACCACATTGCTCCTCCTCAATCCGAGGTTCAACTATCGACCGGACCCTCTTCTCCAGCACCCTGGAGTAAACCTTACCGGGTAGGCTGAGGAGTGTGATCCCCCTGTAGTTGGAACACACCCTCTGGTCCCCTTTCTTGAAAATGGGAACCACCACCCCGGTCTGCCACTCCAGAGGCACTGCCCCCGATGTCCACGCAATGTTGCAGAGGCGTGTCAGCCAGGACAGCCCTACAACATCCAGAGCCTTGAGATATCCAGGACGAATCTCATCCACCCCCGGGGCTCCGCCGCCTCGGAGTTGTTTCACTACCTCAGCAACTTCTGCCCCAGAAATTGGACGACCCGCCCCCGAGACCCCCGTCTCTGTTTCCTCACTGGAATACGTGTTGGTGGGATTGAGGAGCTCCTCAAAGTATTCCTTCCACCGCCCGACAATGTCCTCAGTTGACGTCAGCAGCTCCCCGCCCCCACTGTAAACAGTGTGAGCAAGTTGCCGCCTTCCCCCCCTGAGGCGCCGGACGGTTTGCCAGAACCTCTTTGGAGCCGATCGATAGTCTTCCTCCATGGCCTCACCGAACTCCTCCCACGCCCGAGTTTTTGCCTCAACGACTGCCGCTGCTGCGCTCCGCTTGGCCCGCCGGTACCCGTCAGCTGCTTCCGGAGACCCACAGACCAACCATGCCCTGTAGGCCTCCTTCTTCAGCCTGACGGCTCCCCTCACCTCTGGTGTCCACCAGCGGGTTCGGGGATTACCGCCGCGACTGGCCCCAGCGGCCTTGCGGCCACAGCTCACAACAGCCGCCTCGACAATGGCAGAGCGGAACAAGGCCCATTCGGACTCAATGTCCCCCTCTGCCCTCGGGACGCGGTCGAAGCTCTCCCGGAGGTGGGAGTTGAAGATCATCTGGACAGGTTCTTCCGCCAGGCGTTCCCAGCAGACCCTCACTGTTCGTTTGGGCCTGCCAGGTCTGCGCGGCGTCCTCCCCCACCATCTGATCCAACTCACCACCAGGTGGTGATCAGTTGACAGCTCTGCTCCTCTCTTCACCCGAGTGTCCAGAACATATGGCCGCAGGTCAAATGATACGACTACAAAGTCGATCATTGACCTGCGACCTAGGCTGTCCTGGTGCCACGTGCACCGATGGACATCCTTATGTTTGAACATGGTGTTAGTTATGGCCAAACTGCGACCCGCACAGAAGTCCAATAACTGAACACCACTCGGGTTCAGATCGGGCAGGCCGTTCCTCCCAATCACGCCCCTCCAGGTCCCGCTGTCATTGCCCACGTGAGCGTTGAAGTCCCCCAGCAGAACAATGGAGTCCCCGGTCGGGGCGCTGTCCAGCACCCGTCCCAGGGACTCCAAAAAGGGTGGGTACTCTGAACTGTTGTTCGGTGCATAAGCACAGACAACAGTCAGGACCCGTTCCCCGACCCGAAGGCGCAGGGAAGCAACCCTTTCGTCTACCGGGGTAAACCCCAACGTACAGGCAGAGAGTCTGGGGGCTATCAGGAAGCCCACCCCGGCCCTCCGCCTCTCACCCGGAGCAACTCCAGCGAAGGAGAGAGTCCAACCCCTCTCAAGGACTAGGGTTCCAGACCCGGAACTATGTGTCGAGGTGAGGCCGACTATATCTAGCCGGTAGCGCTCAACCTCTTCCACAAGCTCCGGCTCCTTCCCCGCCAGAGAGGTGACATTCCATGTCCCAAGAGCCAACTTCTGTAACCGAGGATCGGACCGCCAAGGCCCCCGCCTTGGTCTGCTGCCCAATCCACATTGCACCGAACCCTTCTGGATCCCTCTGTGGGTGGTGGGCCTACAGGGGGACGAGCCCATGTAGCCGGTTCGGGCTGGGCCCGGCCGGACCCCATGGGCGAAGGCCCGACCACCAGGCGCTCGCCCACGGGCCCCAACCCCAGGCCTGGCTCCAGGGCGGGGCCCCGGTAACCCTCCGGGCCGGGTACATGTGTCCTTGTTCGTGTCCATCATGAAGGGTCTTTTGAACCGTTCTTCGTCTGACCCTTCGCCCAGAACCAATCTGCCATGGGAAACCCTACCAGGGGCAAAATGCCCCCGACAGCATAGCTCCTAGGGTCATTAGGGCACTCAAACTCCTCCACCACGATAAGGTGACGGTTCTCGGAGGAGGTTAATCATGTTGTCATATTGCTTATTACTACTGCAGGACAAGCTGGATTTAGTGTCATGACACTGTCAGCACAGATTGAGACTACGGTTTAATTTGCCAGAATCTTTAATAATAACAACAAATACTGATTCAGCCAGTTTGCAGAAAATCCAAGTGGTTTAAACTCATACACTGGACCAGACTGACAAAACTAGAAATCTACCAAATTCTACTACACATGAACTACAAATGGAAACCAGAACACTTCCAATACAAAAATCTTGTCCCATTGCCTACAGATTTTGCATATATATGCAGAATCTGTTCATAGAGATTCCTCTTTTTTTTGTTTTTTAATAAACAGTTGGACGTTGCAATTGTATTTTTCTATCTCATCCATGTCAGTGTTTTCAAGTGCATTTGTACCTGTCAGAATGCACCAAAATATACAGTATATCTTAAATCTCTGTCTACTGCTTGCAGAAAGAGTTATTTCACTTGCTTGGAAAAAGACTGGTAAATCAAAGTTCATTAATTGGATTAAAGAATTATCCACAACTTTACCTCTGGAAAAAATTACATACATCATTAAGGGAACCAATCACTCTTTGAAATAATTTGGGTTCTTTTTCTCCCGTATGTGTATCGAGTATCGTGTACGAGTATTGATTATTATGATGAATGTGGCTGGCAAGGTGTGAATGTAGTGGTCCTCTGCAGTTGCCTGAACTATTTGAACCTTTTTTTAATACTTAATTGCACTGTTCTGTTTGATGTGAGGTATATATTTGGTGTTGATACAAGGTACAAACAGTGAAAGCATGACATGAATGTCACAGTATGGGAACCCTCTTTGAAAAAGAGAAACCATTTTTTTCCTGTTCTTTTGTTTATTTCATATAAATCTTTGTTTTTATTATTGTTGTTTGCACTTTGTTATCTTTTAAATGTCTGATATGTAAGGGAAGACATTTTGTCGTTGGACAATAATCCCTGTTCTTTTGATATTCTTCTGGACAAGAACACAGTTGCTTCTCTGTTCTCAATTGGTATTTGAAAAATTAAGAAAGATGCTACTGGAAAAAAATACAGTATATATAAAATATATATAAAAAATATGTATATGTATGTCAACCATTTAAAGCCTGATATATTTACATTGACTCATCAACCCTCTTTTTTACTGTTGGTGCTTTGTTTTTTGTTTCTTGTTCCCCCCCCCCCACACACACACACACGTCAGTATTTCATGCTCCAGTGGAGTAAACTGGACAATCACATTTTACCTGTTGTTGTCATAGTGAATTCTATGAATTATTTTTTACATTCTGTGCCTAGCGCAGAGTAAACAGTTTGACACCTCAGGGTTTGTCAACTTAGAGTTCAGATAAAGGTTCTGGGTTGGTTAAACCATAGAGGGCCTTGATGCATTTACTGTCCCTGACATTCACTATAAGTGCATCAACAATCCATTCCTCACCTGGACAGAAACCTTCTACTCTTCCCTTTGGGCTGCCTGTTGAGGACTGAACAAACTGAGCTTCATTATGCTGCAGACAGGCTTTAAAGTTAACACAGACAGTGGTTCTGCCCGGACCGTCATTTATCATGTCAACATGACCACCAATCAGACAGGATTACAAGAATTTTGATTTAATTAGCTATTTTCCACTTTGATCAATTCTTCTTGTCCCACTGTGTAAGCCATTTTGCCCACGCGCATGTGTAACTGCGTGTTTGCTCATTGATGAGTTTCTGAAAGTGTGTCAAGCCCACACATCTATTAAAGCAGGGTGAGATTTACCTCATCAGTTAAACAGCTTGAAAAGCACATGCGGGGGCAGTGTGTGTGTGTGTGTGTGTGTGTGTGTATGTATGTGTGTTTGTGTGTAACAGGCTCAGAGTAACTTGATCTGAAGACTTGTATTCGAGGTGCGCTGAGATGGGTGTGGTGGCGCAGCAGGGGGAGGTGTCGACAGATCCAGCTTGGTGCAGGGACAGTTTCGTGCCAAAAGGCTTCGCCGAAGGTGCACTAAAAGCTCGCCAGCTAAAACCAGGTCTACTGTCAGGGGGAGCGCAGCCGGTGTAAGCCGAAGTTTGGCTGACCGGCGGACAGTGCGCACACGTCACCAAAACCTCACAGGCAGGTTTCCAGAATGTCAGGCACATTAACAATGCAATAAATACCCCAAAAAACACTATTCAATGCAACTATCTGCAATCAGCACATAAATGTATCTCTATATCGACTGTCCCGTCACATCTGATGTCAGATCAAAGGGGATTGGCACCGTTTGGCACGTTTGGCACGCGTAATGGAAACCCAACCTGATTTGATTAACACAGCTGCAAACTAATGAGTTCACATCCCTCTCAGCCAACCACAAACAGCCACAGCATCAGATAGGGAGTATATATTCAGCATCTGTCATCTTAGAAAAGTCAAAAGAAAAGAAACAGAGTGAGACTGCGAGAGAGAAAGAGAGAGCGCGCGCGCACGAGAGAAACGCAACATTGATTTACAATTGTGGTGACCTCCTCCCAGGCTACCTTTGCATCATCAGCCCGTGGAGGTCTGCTCGCAGTTCCGTATATTCGGACACTGCGAGCTTGGACCTCCCGGACCAAAACATCAGTTTCCTCCTGGGAGAAGTTTGGCCGTCTGACGCTGCTGCTCTCTTCTGCCATGGCGAATTGAGTAAACTCTCATTACGCCTTCACGCGGTGCATTTAAGGGCGAGGAGAGGGGCTCATTTGATTGGTGTGATGTGAATGGGCTGTGTAAAACCCACTCCACGCCTTCTCTCCTCCCTCTTTCCGACTTGCGCAGGTAGGAGGGACGGAGGTGGGAAAGACGAGTAGCTGCGCCAGCGCGCACGGTGTGCCAAACTTACAAAATCTGCCTGGCCACACCCAGTTGGTGAAGCGCAGGTGCGCTGCGCCCCCGCCTCGCCCGGTCTGCGAATCTAGAGCCCTAAATGTCAATTTAAATGAAAAGGGTCTATTTCAAAAGCTTGTCAGTCATTTGTGAGTTCAGCGCAGAGAAAATACTTATCTTTCTATAGTTTCACAAATCCATCTCAAGTGTTACAGGCAGGCTTGTCTTTGATAGGAAAGTACAAGACTGTGATGTCAAATTGGATTAAAAGTCTTAAAATGTCTTGTTTAATGCCTGAACAGGGGATCAGGGCTTCCTCTTCTTTGATGAAGGAATCAATGTCTGCTGTGTTTCGCATTCACTGATTTAAGCTCTGGTGGAACTCTGAGCAATCAAAGCGAGTGCCTGATGAGGATTCACTGTCACAAAGTTGAAATTAAGTTGTTGCAGCCTGAATGCGGATGGACAGTACAAAACATAAAAATACATGTACTGATGTGTTCTAGCTGCCCCTGAAGCCCAGGTGTTTGAATCAACTCACTGTTTATGGTTTGTTCTTTAAGGAGCCTCTTACAGAATCAGTGCAATAGACAGAAGGGTTGAGTACTAAAGGTCACCATGTACAGATATACTCTGTGTTTAGTAATGATGTCCCTGAGGACCTCCTGTGAAGTGAATAAGGTACAAGAAAACACCAGAGAACAATTCACTAATCACACAGAAACTGTCGGCCGACAATGTTAATTACATCTGTTTCATTACATCCGTTAGACCTGTAGTATTGCTGATGTAATTGAGACTGTGTGGTCCAAATGTTGAAAGTGAGGATGATATTTTAAGATGTTGGTTTTAAAAAGTTTATCTATCAATTGATCAATTGGGAACTGTGGTGTGTGGGCTCTTCTAGGTACTGAAGAGATGTTGTTGTTGTTGATGTTTGGCGGATTACTGACTGCCTTGACCTCCAGTTTTTCACAGAGGCAAACTGGTACTAATGGCCAATAACGCTACAGAAGAATGTGTCAAACATATCTTCTTACCTGTCTCCTGGAAAGAAAAGGCTGTAGACTCTCTATCAATACATTATGAGGTTGAGGTATGAGTGTTCCTCTTATTATACTGATAATACCTGAGAACAAACACTGCTACATATACAACATGGTATGATAGTGTAACCCAGGGTTATTTTATTGTTAAAACCTTTATTTTTATTTTCATTTTCCAGTTAATGTGAGTCCTTCTGCCAAATAGTGTTTTTTCGTATGTACAATGAATGCATCACAGTGCCGCAAATGGCAGTTTTTCGCTAAGTATTGTTTTTTCCAATTTACTGTGAATGCACCGCAGCACTGCACAGGGCAGCTCCGGTTAGAGAGAGGGAAAAAAAAAACTTTCTTTCACCTTCTCTGAGAGTCGGATGAGGAGACGACTCTGAAAAAAAAACAGTTTTATCACTGAAGATGTCCTTTTTGTAAGCTGTAAAGTGATATGGTCGGGTCCTGTGATGGGTTAAGCCGAGGAGAGTTGGATATTGTTGAAGAATATCCTGGTGAGTGTTAAATGTATGCATTTAGCAGCCTGTTCTTGAATGTATGAACAAATAGTGTGAATCAGTGTACACTTTAAACTATAAAACCAGTTAGGATATGCTATTTTTTTGTGGGGAAGTGATTATTTTAAGCTGCAAATGAGTAGCTAGCTGTGTTAGTAGTGAAAAGCTAAGCTAGCACACCTACACGTGTTGTTTTAGCAGGTGCACTGCAC
>NC_065519.1:32466884-32475181 GCF_006386435.1 Epinephelus moara
CTGATTGGTAACAGAGGTCATTCAACTGATTGAACTGATTTCTTTTTTTTCTCTTTGTTCCATTTGTTCGGTTCGTGTCCATGTTGTGAAACAATTTCTTTTTGGGGTCAAGTCTTTTAGTGAGAATGGTTAAAATCTTGACAATACACGTTCTACCTCTTTACTAAAGTAATTGTCAGTCTCTTATTGTGGTTGGAGGTTTCTCTTCACTCTAAGCAGAGTTACCATTTCCAATCTCCTTACGAATCCTAGTTATTTGAGCCCTGGGTTGTGTAGACTTAGACAGGTTGTGTTTCTGAAAGACCAAATTGATTCAGATTTAGATTTTTTTTTTATTCATTTATTTATTTATTTTTTCTGACTACACAGAAAAGGGGTGACAATAGGTTGCAATTAAGGTCAGTCACAATGTATAATCCCAACAAGAATGTATACGTTATAGGAATAATTAACAGAATACAAGAATGTAAAGTGTTTTAAGAGCACTGTATTACCACATACTGTATGTTCTAAGTTCTGACAGTGATAATAAAGGAATAATATACAGGGCTGGATATGATACTAGTCAAAGTACTGTTCCAGATTTTGCTTTATGATTCAGTGCTTGTTGAATAGTTTATCAACTTGCTTTCCTGTTTCATATAGTCATAGACCACATCTGTTGAAAGACATAGAAATATCTTATAATGAGCACAACCCATAACCATTTTTATTTTTATTCTATATGCACATAGAAATGCATTTGTTGAAGCAACTTAGAAAATACCTAAGTATTAATTATATTTATATTTCTTTTTAAATGCAGAAGTCTCTGGATGTCAGGAAACCACAGGTACGCAGACAAGAACACACACACTGTAGCATCAGTGTCTGATGGTTATGCCAAGCAGCCACAGGCAAACAGGAACCAAGGATGCAGAGGCAGATCTCAAGGTCAGGGACAGAAAGCAGGTCAGAGGCAAGCAGGGTTGGCAATGGGAAATCAGTCCAGGAGAAAGTGATGGAGAGTCTTGAATGAGTGGCGATCTCAGTATATGTACTGGCTGTGAGCAATGAGGAACAGGTGAACTGAGTTGCCTTGATGAGGTGGGCGTGACTGATGCTGGAAAAACCAGGGTGAATGGAAAATTATTGAATGGGAGTGGGAGGGTGTATTATACATGATGGATTTAAAATTTAGGAGTAAAAACAAGCAATAAAGAAATATACAATTAGGGGCGTCGGTAGTGTAGTGAATAGTGCCAGCGTCCCATGTACAGAGGCGACGCCTCGCTGCAGCGGTCGCAGGTTCAATTCCGGCTTGCAACCATTTGCTGCGTGTCACCCCCCCGCTCTCTCTCTCACCCCATTTCACTCTGTCCTGTTCATTAAAGGCAAAAAGCCCGAAAAAATAATCTTTAAAAAAAAACAGAAATATACAATTAAATGAATACATTAAAATAAGTCTCAAGGGCCACAAAGGGTAAAAGCTCGGCTGCCATAGTGCTGGGAAAGATAAAAGTTGTTATCTGTGATGTCTTTATGGTTAATTTAATCAATAAATATTTTAAGATTAATTGAGATTAAGCTTTATTAACAAAATAAACAAAGTCAATATGTCTAAAATAGTTTTAAACAGACTGTGATTGTTACTGGTTGTTATTTATTTATTTTGGCCTTATGGACTGTCAAGCAGAAAACATGTTTTTAAAAAAAACATCATATTGCCAAAAATCTTGACCACCATGTGCCAAATGAGCATATCTGGCTCCACAAAGGGATTAAGGAGTGCAGTAACTCTCCAAAATAGAAAACTGTATTGAGACTTTCAAGGTTTTCATATTACAGCATTGCCATATGACTAAATCACAGCCTGGCTCATAAGGACAAAGAGGGAAGGACATGCCTTTCAACTAAATATGTATTTGACAAAAAATAAGTAAACCAGTGGTATGTAAGTAACACATCAGATCAGTAACACATGCACAAACAGGACCTATACATGCATTAAAAGGAAAGATGCCAGAGAAAGAGTGCTGCCTTGGACAGGCACCTTGAGCAGTTGGGAGTTCAGTGCCTCACTCAGGGGCACCTCGGCAGTGCCCAGGGGGTGAGCTGGTGCCTCTCCAGCTACCAGTCCATGCTCCATGCTTGGTCCATATGGGGACTTGAATTGGCAACCCTCAGGTTCCTAAGCCAAGTCCCTATGGACTAAGCTACTGCCCCCACAAACCACAGAGAGAAAAATCCACCAGTTTATAATGCTGAGGAGCGGCAGCACAGGTGATAATCAGTGCTGCGCCTCCTGTTTCCCTCCTAAAAGGGAAAGACAGCCCAAACAGGAAGTCAAGAGGGCTGTCACACTATATGTGAGCAGTATGTTTTACGTGGGCAGCATGTCTTATATACGCAGCGGTGTCACAGACAGAGAGGATTTCATGTAGCTCAGAAACAGAACTCACAACTCGTCCAAAGCAAGAGACAACTGAGCCAATACACTGCTGTTATAATCTTGTCAAGAGACACTGTCTGGAGCTGTTCCTGTCACTTCATATGGGAGAATGACTGTGGATTCAGACTGTTTGCTTCAGACTTTACACCCAAGTGACTTTTATTTCAGAGCCACACGTACGGCTCTGGAGCAGAAAATGCACAGTTCACCCTTAGTACTGTAATCTGTTAACACAGCTAGACGATGTATGTGATGTGCGTCCTTGTCTTGTCAGTGCTAGAGAGCGTCCCTTGATGACACCCCTTTCTCAGCAACTTTGACTATATTGTAGCAATGTCATTGTGTTCTTAGATGTAAACCATTTGGTGTATACAGTCCCAAAAGTGATAGAAAGGTTGACCGAAGCAACTAATATGAGACTTGACTTATGTATGGAGGTCCCAAATGGACTAAAAATTTAGTACAAGGTAAAACCAGTCAAAAACATAACTGCATATATCAAACTAATACTGTTGTTCGTTAAATAATTGAAATGTAGTGTAAAAACACTTTTTTTCAATTTTTATCCTAAACCACCATGTCAGTAATACCTCTAATAAACCTTTACAGCTAACTGTACCTCACAGACACCATGCTTCTACTTTCCAAACATTATCATCATCCTTAAGAACATGTCTCTTCTGTCGTAAAGGACCATAATGGAAAAATGCTCAAAAGTTCCATCTTATGTCAGATGGCTAACTTTATTAGCATTTCCTTTGTGCTAGATGAAAAGCTTAAGCTACTTTTAGGCAGCACTTTTACCAAACACTTTAGGTGTTGAACCCTTAGAACCTGTACCTTACCTGTACGGAAACATACCTAAACCCTGTAGGCTACTCTTAAATGTAGGTGGGATTGTTACCAGATGGTAATAGCTGTGTCACTGCTCCATCCAGCTCTTGCTGTATTACCTCTTCAGCATCGATGAGGATAGTTTTCACTTCAACTGCAACTATTCTTAGAACAATAATGAACAGGCTGGAGCGAGTCTCTGTCGCAGTTGATAGGATATTTATAAATAGCGGGTTTGAACATTAAGGCCTCATCAAGCAGGAGTGATGATTCTTTCCTGACCAATCAATGGACTGCAGTGTTTCTAGCTCCACCTTTTAGTATCGGATGTACTTGTACCCCAATAGAGGGGTATAAAAAAACGTGACACAACAGAACGGCTCAATAGCTTCTTTGCGTATTATGTCATACATCAGGAAAAAAAGACAAAGACTACCAACACCGTATGAATGCCTATAATCTGCATTGTTTACAGCTGTTCCAATCAATCAAGTTGGGATAAAATATGGGCCCTTTAAAGTCCCAAAATTAGTAGGACATAAAGGGAAGAAGTAAGGAGAAACAGTTACAGGTGTGGATCCAAAACCTCTGTATTCAGTTTTGAGAAGTGGAGTCAACTAATCTCAAATGTAAATGTTATAGGGTTGTGTTAATTATGCCTCGAGCTGAGTGCTAATTAGATGCACTGTGACAACTTGTCTGTGTTTTTAGCCATGACCTGGATTTTTAACAGTGTTTCAGCAGACCTCTGGAAAGTGTTGATCTAGTAGAAAAAAGTAGCTTCAGTTAGCTGTGAACAAGCTGTTAGTTGTGGGAAAAATCACGCTTTTTTTTTTTGTGTGTGTGTGTGTGTGTGTTTTTTTTTTGCATGCATCCCATCCAATAGGAGTCACTGAGTAGTCACTTTCCTTAATATCCAGTTCACACAGTATGTGGATTTTTCATTTCCTGCCCTCCATCTAAATTTTGAGCGTGAGAGTCACGTGATTGCAAACAACCTATTGGTACCATCCACAACTTTTGACAATGGAAACACAGAAATAACTGTCCAAATGTGTGACAAAGTGAACTGAACTGAATCAAACTGTTTGGTAGAAATGAGGCTTTATAAAGCTTTAAACAGGGACTCTGCAGCTGTATGTAATACAGTATATGGATGATTAAAAATGTGGACTGGCTTGTTTAATAAAAAAGAGTTACCTTCAGCTTGTTAGCTAAGTGAAAGGGCAATGCTCAGCATGTTCAGCTAGTTAAACTAACAAGCAGTCTCCAGTGATATCAGATTAAATGTGAGCAATTTAATATTTAAACCATTAATCACCTGAAGAAAACCATCAGTATCAGCAAGGGTAAACTGTTTCCCTGGTTACAACGCAACTGTTTGACATAATGTTAGAATGTATTTATTAATATTCTTCAGTATGTTCAAAGTTTGTTCTCACAAATTATGGTTAGAAGTTAGAAATTGTAAAACAAAACTTCCACTGAGAGACCTGGTTGGTTTATAATTGGATTTCAAGCTTCAATGGCAAATTCAATACATCTATTTTTTTTTATTTATTTTATTTATATGATACCATAATTATTAAGAAGGGGGCACATATTGAAAATTTGCAGATGTAATCTCATGACTCCATTTTCCATCACCTGAAGCCTGATTAATTAAAGTACCACTGAAGAGCAGACCTCACCTCACCCATTTGTCTCTTCTGTCTGCCACAGACTGTCTCCAATAAAGAAAAAGAAGTGTTAAATAAATTGAATCTTTTATATGTGGTTGATAAATTTCAAAGTGAATAAGTTAGGATGTTTAGACAGATATATTCTTTGTCCTAAGCGGCTGCTTTGTGAATAAACTACCTACCTGCCTATTAATCATTCGATGCACTGTATCCATCCCTTTCTCACTCGCTGTCGTCCATTTGACTATGAACATCTAAACCTGCCATCTTGGCATTTTATCATTTTCTTCCTCCCCCTTAATTTGAGTTTCCTCTCCTTGATTTGCTCCTTCCTGTTGTTGAGGGCGAACCTCTTTCAACTTGACATTGGATCGATTTGGAGTTGCCGTATGGTGCCCATAGCTGTCATGTTTTACAGTAGAGCGATCCGGAAGGCCGGTCAGATAATGACCCCTCCCTCTGTGCTCTCTGACAGGGGAAATGTGAAACATCAATAGCTTCCATTCAGCAATTTTCAATGAGAAATACCTCTGGGTGTCCCATCTTTTGAGGTGTTAAACAGAGGCAAGAAAGAAGAAAGCAATTTATCTGCGCATCAGAGACAGTAGCCATGGTAACATCTTTTGTACAGTACGTATCTCTCCATTTATCCATGTATCTATTATTCTGTGTTTCTGTTCAATATTTCTGTAACCTCAGATAACCTAACTTTTTTGGCTGATGGATAAAAACAGATACCATCTGTCAAAATGAATCATTACATTTGTACGTCTTAGTAGATAATCTGATAAATGCATATGGCCAGTTCCTGCTGCAGCTAATGTACATTAGCATCTGCTTGAAGTTTGCCAACCTAAGGGAGACAGATGACACCTTACAAGATTAGTTCTTTCACCTTCTGTCCACTCCTGCACCTACACTCTGGATGTAGAGTTTGCATTTGCATATTCCTTGCAGCTTGTACCTTGTGAGAGCTGATAACATTGTTCAGTAATTGTATGCATGTTTCAACAGCTTAAAGAAAAATAATTCTGTGGCTCATGTTTTGTTCTTAAAATGCATTACAAAGCTATGCGTCTGTGCCACATTTTAAGATATGACATAACCATTTATAATGTGAAATACAGTAGAATTATGACTGCAATAGTTTTGGGCTAATTAGAATGTCACATAATTATACATATAAACTACTTGACTGTATAAAAAAAGCAGCCTGTCCTTATTCTTAATCATTCTTTCAGCATCAGATACCTGATGCCAGGAGCCATATTTTGCAGCGGTATGATACACCACCAGGCGGCATCAGTTTGTAACGCAGCCAAATGTGTCCTTTTGTGGTGTTATGAGATGGCATCAGTCGGCTAGATTGCACCTGTCACGGCAGTATGATATGATTCATGGCGTCGGTTGATAACACAGCCGGGCATCACCTTTCATGGCAGTACAATATTTTGCTACATGGTGTCAGGTTGAAGCGCTGCCAGCAACAAACCCTGGACTTTCACCTTGTAGCTGAGTGTCTGCTTCCCATATGAATGGAGAGCCAAACCAGGATGTTTTTTTTGGTAAACCTAACCACATGCTTTTGTTGATGTCCATCTGTTAGTATCGATGTCCAGCAGCATCAACAGCAGATGCAAGTAGGATGTGCAGGAGGCTGGACATGATGCAAAAGTACCCTACAGAAATTGCAATGTGGTTTTGTTTTTTTTTGTTTTTTTTTTGTTTTTTTTACGAAACCAGTTCATAATTTGATTGTGAACAACTAAGCCCCTCCTTTGAATTTGTCAAGCTTCAATTTATCTTATGTGTCAGCAACAACATTTACCAACAGAAGTTCTTGAATCCTGTCGCCTCCCCCAGTTAGATATATTCATTGGCATCTTTGTAATGCCAACAAAGACTGTTCGTCTTTACCCTCGGATGTTTGTATTCTTTCATGTCAGTTGCATGACAGAGATGTCATCAACATGCCCACTTCATCATTGTAAATTCTCTGGACAATGACCTTCTCTAGTCACACATGGACTTAATCACGGACATTACACAGACTTTGATCCGTAAAGTCCATAAAATATCAACCAGTTCAACTAGATCAACATTTGTGTTCTCACATCCAGCTCCTGCGGGTGATGTCTAGATGAGTTCAGAGTTGCAGTGCATGTGTGAAATGTCACAAATCAAGGTACGTTTACAGGCAATCCAGTCTCAAGTAAGTCTCTAAGCAGTCAAGTAGAATTCAGGTCCACGTTTTTTGGATTCTTTTAAATTGCACTCAAGTCCACACTTACTTACTTACTTAGGCCTTTGTATTCCTTCGGAACATAGTCCACAGCTCTGGTAAAAATATTCTAATTAATATGCTACTACTGTAATTATTTAGCATGGGAACATGAGAAGAACTCAATTCAGAATTAAAAGGAGAGGATACAGCAAGTATTATAACAGACAACTCCAAGAGACTAATAAGTAATGGTAGTATTTTAAACTGAGTAAAAACCAATGACAAATAGAGATCACATTAACCCAACATTCATCAGGTGGCTGTTCTGAAATCCCCCGCTGCGAAGCTATTATACTGCCGCTACAGCACGTTACCTTGACTACAGTACAATGGCTGAAGACCTGCATTTCACCAGATTACACTGTATTGCAACAGAATTGAGCCAAACCATGAAAAGAATAAATATTGTGCAGCGATTTGAATTTGGTGGACTCACGACCCAAAAGCTCAGTGTGTGTGTGTGTGTGTGTTTTATGAGTCCTTCGCTGAACCGGAACACATGAGGGGCTCGTCTCTCTCAGACACATACATGCACGCTATTGCCACTTATGCTAAGCTCATGCCATTAGCATACAGTATATTATCTGTCACAAAATGACGTAAACACCTCCCATAAATTTTTTCTATCTGTGATATCATGCATGAACATTTCGTGTGTGTGTGTGTGTGTGTGTGTGTGTGTGTGTGTGTGTGTTACTGCCTTTGTTACAGTTTTTCTCAATTGCTAAAACACTAAACCCTATTGTCTGAACCAAATGCTCAGTTGCCTGAACCCACTGATTGAATCAGTCACTCTTTTGGCAAAACCATAAGCACTTTTCACCTGTTTAGACACAACTTGCCAACACATTTTCATTGTGATGCACCTGTGTTGCATAATGGTGAGCACAGGTGGCAAAAGTCAAACACAATTAAAGCACAGNAACCCACTGATTGAATCAGTCACTCTTTTGGCAAAACCATAAGCACTTTTCACCTGTTTAGACACAACTTGCCAACACATTTTCATTGTGATGCACCTGTGTTGCATAATGGTGAGCACAGGTGGCAAAAGTCAAACACAATT
>NC_065519.1:32476356-32479896 GCF_006386435.1 Epinephelus moara
ATTTGACAACATAGTTCAGTTTTGAGCACAGATTGAACTGTTTTGAGGTGAAAGTTTGGTTTTGCAAGAAGAGTCTGAGGTTTTGTGAATGTAGCTTGAAAATTGGGTTTTGTGTTCACAGTTTAGAGAAAAGGAGAGCAGCTTTCCAGAAATGTGTCTTAGCAATCGAGAAAAACTGTAATCTGTCCAGAAGCCTCCTGGTTGATATATAACCACTCAGGCATCATAATCATGGGTAATGTGGCACCATTAACATTTGCATGCTAACCTGTCATCTTGTAGTGAGTATGCTTGAGTTATTGAACCCATCCTGTGTTTTTCATCTTTAAGTACTGCACACCGCACCGAGTCGGCTACGTGTGTGAGTGAATGTTATTCTGTGTGTGTGTGTGTGTGTGTGTGTGTGACACAGAGAGAGAGAGAGAGAGAGAGAGAGAGAGTATGTATCATCACCTCTGCTATCTAATGCCACACTATGTTCTTAAGACCTGCACAGATGTGAGTGTGCTTTGTCATAATGACTCAGACACCTACAAAGGTCACCCAGTCAAGCATATAGAACTCTGTCAGTTTGCATATACTGTACTGCATGTGTGTGTGAGTGTGTAAGCTTCTGGCTCTCAACTGTGTAAAGCAGCAGGTGAACCAAGAGTGAGTGTTTAAAATATAACACCTTTTTTGCACTTTAATATTACCAATTATGTTTGCTAGAAGAGAAAGTATTTACTTTTTTACATAAAATCAGACCTATAAATCCTTACTGCTCATCCAATCTAGAAAATAACATGTTGACTACTGTTTTTAAATAATCTGCATCAAAGATAAGGTGTCCATTTTGTTTTTTTCCTCAAAGGATTACTGCAATAACTCAGCTGTTAGGCACCTTCTGAGAGAGCAGTTAACCATTTGTTTGTATGACACGGCATGCTTTAACTGGAGAAGATGATGGCAATGTGATGTTGAATCTCCACAGAGATGATTTTACTCAGCAGATTTTTTTTAAATATTTAACCTTAATCTGATTTTGCTTTATTTCCTGTGCTATAAAAGTATTTTAAAAAACGATGCACACAGTATTTGCATAAAATGGGATCACAAACAAGAACAGATATGGTGGTAGAAATTGCAAGACAAATCTGAAGTCACAAAGATTAGTTATTATTAAATATTAACATCTGGTAACTGTTAGGTTTAACTGACGAAATAAACCAACTGATGAAAGCTTATAGTTAGGGCTGGCTCAGGCTTGCCTTGTACCAGCCCCTAGTTAGGCTGACATAGGCCTAGTCTGCCGGGGGACCTCCTATAATACACCGGGCACCTTCTCTCCTTCTCTCTCTCTCTCTCTCTCTCTCTCTCTCTCTCTCTCTCTCTCTCTCTCCCTCTCTCTCTCTCTCCCCTTTGCTAACACTCATGTCCTGTTATTGCATCTTGCTAACTCGGCTCTACTGCATGTCGCTAACTCGGCTTCTTCTCCGGAGCCTTTGTGCTCCACTGTCTCTCAGGTTAACTCGTATTGCAGCGGTGCCTGGATAGTGTGACGTGTGTGGTTGTGCTGCTGCCGTGGTCCTGCCAGATGCCTCCTGCTGCTGCTGTGATCATTAGTCATACTTCTACTTCTACTTCTATACTATCATATACATATATATATATATTTATATACTTTCAACTTATTGTACCACAATAGCCATAACTATAATTATAATTTTATTACTTTAATTAATGTTGTTGTAAGCTACTGTCATTACCGTCTGTCCTGCATCTCTCTCTTTCTCTGTCTCCCTTTCTGTCTCATTGTGTCATACGGATTACTGTTAATTTATTATGTTGATCTGTTCTGTACGACATCTATTGCACGTCTGTCATCCTGGAAGAGGGATCCCTTCTCAGTTGCTCTTCCTGAGGTTTCTACTGTTTTTTTCCCCCTGTTAAAGGGAGTTTTTCCTTATCTGCTGTGAGGGTCCTAAGGACAGAGGGATGTTGTATGCTGTAAAGCCCTGTGAGGCAAATTGTGATTTGTGATATTGGGCTTATAAATAAAATTGATTGATTGATTGATTGAAAGATTTTTAATACGACTTGTTTAGACTGAAGAGTAAAAGAAGCAGGAATACGGAATGTGGTTATCAAACTTGATATGTGATTTTAATACTGGTTAATGAACTGGAAATATGTTATAATTACAACTCACAAAAATAACAAAATATATCTCAAAGTACAAACTAGAATGAAAGGGTTAAATTAGCATGATTGAATATTTCCCCTTCATGTTGAAGTCATTTTAAATTCCCCATGTAAATGTATTTATGAATAAGCAACGTATCTTCATAGAATGGTTCATGTGATATCCTATGAAAATGCACATGCAACAATTTGTATGATATCCTACGAAGTAGTGCCCAAAAAAAGACATTATGTCCTTAATGTAACGTTACATAATTTATGTAAAACTACGGAGGTTGGTTTAGGGAAAAGAAACATGGTGAGGACGTACCTTAAAATGACTCAAAGGTCACCAAAGTTTACACAGTTCCAAACCCCCGCCTCCTGGAGAAAGTGTTTTGTGTTACTTTTTGTAGGAAAATGTACAAGCTGTGGTAACACTTCATAAGTCAGCCCGCGTTTTAGAGTGTACCTCTCGCCCACTTTCCCAGGAGTTAGCCTATAACTCCCGGGAACTTACATGTACTTTCCCGGGAGTTAGAGCATAATTCCTCCCGGTCACTTACCACATACTTTTCAGGGAGTTAGTGTATAACGACGCGGTCACTTACCACATACTTCCCTGGGAGTTAGAGTATCCCTCGTGGTCATTTACCACATACTTCCCCGGGAGTTAGAGTATCCCTCGCGGTCACTTAGCACATACTTTCCCGGGAGAGTATAACTCGTCACTTATGTTATTTCCCGTAACTTATGGTTTAATTTCCTCATATGAATCTGTATATGTATGAAGTGCAATAAAAACAAATGCTTTNTGTATAACGACGCGGTCACTTACCACATACTTCCCTGGGAGTTAGAGTATCCCTCGTGGTCATTTACCACATACTTCCCCGGGAGTTAGAGTATCCCTCGCGGTCACTTAGCACATACTTTCCCGGGAGAGTATAACTCGTCACTTATGTTATTTCCCGTAACTTATGGTTTAATTTCCTCATATGAATCTGTATATGTATGAAGTGCAATAAAAACAAATGCTTTTGCCCTTTGCTCATGGCAGTTGATTCAGTCACTTTTATGTAGCCTATGTGTCATCAGGCAATTTCACCCACACTCCAGGGTTTTAATATTTATGTTTTGTTTACATTTCATTGAATGAGTTTGAATAGAAAGTGCAGTATACTTTCTCTGTACGTAGAGTTTATTTCTTACAATATTCCCGTATCATCCCTCAAGTTGCTTGAATGTTTGTTTGTTTGTTTGTTTTTACCTGTCAATCTAACTACATCGCTCTGGCATAGTCTTATTGATCAAACAAGGTGTCAATCACAGTCACTCTGCTTAGACCAGCTGTCATTGGTCAAACAGGGAGGTGCA
>NC_065519.1:32481352-32487533 GCF_006386435.1 Epinephelus moara
ACTTCTAATCCAGCCCAGTCTCTTTTGTTGGTATATACTTAGGTGGAAAGTACTGCCTAGTTTCCCTGTAAGTTTTGGGGAAATTACCCAGTACTTTCAGACTAAGGACAGGCAAACAGTGCAAACTTCATAATCCAGCCCGGTCTCTTTTGTTAGTATTTACTTAGGTGTAAAGTACTGGCTAGTTTCCCTTTAAGTTTTGGGGAAATTACCTAGTACTTTAAGACTAGGACAGGCAAACAGTGCAAACTTCATAATCCAGCCCGGCCTCTTTTGTTAGTATATACTTAGGTGGAAAGTACTCCCTAGTTTCCCTGTAAGTTTTGGTGAAATTACCTAGTACTTTCAGACTAAGGACAGGCAAACAGTGCAAACTTCATAATCCAGCCTGGACTCTTTTGTTAGTATTTACTTAGGTGGAAAGTACTGGCTAGTTTCCCTGTAAGTTTTGGTGAAAGTACGCTGTAGATGTGAGAACAGCACTTACCATGTGGTTTCTGTGTAATTAAATAATAAAAAGATTTTATAACTTTTCATGACTCATTATTGTGTATTTTAAGATATATGTAGGCTATATTATTACATGACTGTATTGTTTGTGTTTCGTCCTCGGATGGCACTACAAGACTTCCAGAGATGTGCACTTGAGAGGGGTAAGTTTGCTTTGTACTCCAGCCCGCCCGTTAATTAGGAAATTTGCAGAATATAGACCCATTTCTTGACATATTCATATTCAAACTCATTCAATGAAATGTAAACAAAACATAAATATTAAAACCCTGGAGTGTGGGTGAAATTTGCCAGATGACACATAGGCTACATAAAAGTGACTGAATCAACTGCCATGAGCAAAGGGCAAAAGCATTTGTTTTTATTGCACTTCATACAGATTCATATGAAGAAATTAAACCATAAGTTTCGGGAAACTCCTGAGAAAGTATGTGCTAAGTGATCGCGAGGGATACTCTAACTCCCGGAAAGTGTATGGTAAGTGACCGCGAGGGATACTCTAACTCCCGGGGAAGTAGGGGTGGGCGGTATACCGGTTTGTANCGCATTTTCCTGACCGAAGACGACCGTCCCGAGTCCGAGGCAGTTATGGCCGGGCTCCACCGGGCACGTCAGCGGCGCGGCATGTCTGCAGCGCGAGTCCCGTAGTAGCTCGCCCCC
The DNA here is from genome assembly GCF_006386435.1 of Epinephelus moara. Lineage (NCBI taxonomy): Eukaryota > Metazoa > Chordata > Actinopteri > Perciformes > Serranidae > Epinephelus > Epinephelus moara. The sequence continues at coordinate 32,482,523 of NC_065519.1, forward strand.
CTGTTAATCAATTACAGCGGCTCCACCGGCAACGGGAGCGGCGCGACAACCCCCGTCTGTCGCGCTACAACTCTCTATTTCACGCGGCTCTTCTATTTTTGTCGCGCTACGCTCCCCTACGCGACCCTCCAGCAAATAAAAACTACATGAACTAGTGTGCTAAACGAGCACAATGTGTTTTTAAATGAATAAACCATTATCAGAGGTGATATGTGATGATTTTTTTTCATGCATTTTTGTTTATCCGTGACATTGTGTAAATGTCTGTGGCGGACATTTGAAAGCGAGTAGATGACAAACAGTACAGTAAACTTGTAGATAACTCAAATATATGTAATAACTTAGGTGGAAAATGCTTTAACATTTCATGCAGCCTACATGCATGCCTCAGTGGGCCCAAAAATGTGGAGGATCCAGGTAATTTCATACTGGGGAAGGTGGGTATTAAATTACCCAGTCAGGCAAATGTCGGGAACTTTTTGGGGTTTATGCATCACAGATTAACTTCCATAGGACTGAACTGGGCCCTGCACTCAGTGTACCTTAGTTCTCTTTATACATTGATGGTGACGCTATAATAGGTCTAACTGAAGTACACATTACTTAAACGTTTAGCTAAGAAAGTCTTATGACATAACAACGCAACCTGATTCAGTGAAATTTGAAACAAGCTAGTAGCTACTTAGAACTAAGGAGGAACTTTATACATAAATTTAGAACTTTATTTATGATTAGCTCATGCAACCTGGTCCCGACAAACAAGAAAGTTGAACAATCTTGTTTTTATAGTAGGTAGTTTATGGGAATATTCTACTGTAGAAAATTAAACATGTCAAAAAATGTGATTCAAGGTAATGGCCTTCTCTCTTAAAGTGAAAGCAAAGGGAGTATGAAACATGTTTCTCCTCTTTTCTTCTGTCAGCTCTGTGGAAACAAAAGAGAAAGAAAAGATGCTTCCCTCCTTCCTATTACTCACCCTATATGAAAAGTATCAATTTTTAAATTTAATTAAAACTTGACATTTCGACCAACCCAGTATTCAGCAGATTAAAAGGGACACAAAGCCCTGACTCTTTATAGAGATTGGATAATACAGCTGATTCACATCCAGATAATAACACACTGTGAGTGAATAGGAAGCTGCAGCAGGAGTAAAGGAGTTGTTATGAGCTCAGCACCATAGACAGAGATCTGACCTCACCAGCTATCAGCGCCCAGCACATTTTCTCTCTTTATCCTCTATTAAACCTCACACATCATTAGGAAATGGAGGGAGATGCAAGGACCTGTTAACTTAAATATAGCACACATGGCATATATACAGTACATCATGATACATATCATTAATACACCAATCACCACACATCCATAGTATACCATTATACTTTAAAGAAAGCATTGAGTGAAAGCTCCTTCTTCAGACTCTCTGGACTGACAGCACAGAGGTAATAGACCCATTCAGCTTTCTGCTGCAGTGGTCTTTTCACCATATCTCTACATGGGTTCATTAATGTCTTTATTCACAGGAACTGGAGGTCAGGTTACAATGTTTGCTGAATTGATTGCCACTGAGGAATGTTAGTCCTCCCTTTTCATTGCAGTTAATCTTTGGTTTCTATTGTCTGACAGTTGTTCTGGAATTATGTTAATTATCTGTTTCAATTTTTTAAAATTGAGCTCTTACTATTTCCTTTGTTTTATTTTTTATGAAATTTGTGTATGATTATTTTATATTTCAATAACTGTACAGCACTTTGGTCAACTGAGGTTGTTTTTAAATGTGCTTTATAAATAAAGTTTGACTTGACTTGACTTGACTTAAATGGTCAAATTTGCTGTAAAGATGCTGCGATTGGAAAAAACTGCAAGGTTGCACAGAATTCATGGCGATTGGCTGAATTTGCATCAATTGTGATCGCAACACCCTCGAGAGACTGAATTGCACTTTGCAATATATGTTGAGCATAGAGCACAATTCCTGGCACTGTTTGACAATGCAGCATTGTCAGATGTAGTATTTATGTGAAAGTGTTGCCCTCTGTATGATCAGTAAAACCAAAATGGGGCATAATGTTCCCTGGTGGTCTAGTGGTTAGGATTCGGCGCTCTCACCGCCGTTCGATTCCCGGTCAGGGAATTACTGTTTGGTGGGGTGGCAGTAGCTCAGTCCACAGGGACTTGGGTTGGGAACCGGAGGGTCGCCTGTTCGAGTCCCTGTCCGGACCAAAATATGGAGCGTGGACTGGTGGCTGGAGAGGTGCTGCCAAGGTGCCCTTGAGCAAGCGCACCAAGGGCAGCCCCCTCACTCTGACATCTCTCCACTTTGTGCATGTATAGGTCCTGTTTGTGCATGTGTGTGTCTTTCGGACCTGTGTGTAATTGACAAGCAAGAGTGAAAACACTGAATTTCCCCTCAGGGGGATTAATAAAGTAAATAAACTAAACTAATGTTAGAATTTTTCAACATCATAGCAAAATATGGATCCTTCCTCTGTGTTTACGCATTTCTTTTCACATGACCCTCCTGCTAGCCAGTCATGCTTGTGTAGGCTACGACGAACATGATTCATGAGCATGGATGTCATTGGAAAAATGGTAGAGTTAAGGAGTGTCCCAGCCTCAGCAAAGAAGCTGCTCTGTGGTCTGAGGTGGGCATTGTCTTTCATCCTTTGGGTTCTCACCTCACCAATTATCACTGATGCTCAGAAGTAAAAAATCTTGAACATACCATTGTGTTAACTTATACCATTCAAAATAAACATCTCTTAATGTTTTTAGTGCAACACCATTTGCACAATGTTTTTTGCAAATTTGCAATTCAGCTATTGCATTGATGCAACGTATCGTCATACTACGGTTCATATGATATGCTATGAAAATGCAGTTTGTGTGATATCCTACAAAGTCGCACCCCAAGGATGACATTACGTCCTTAACATTAAGTTACATATTTATTGTAAAGCTACAGAGGTTAGGTTTAGGAAAAGAAATATGTTGAGGACGCACTTTAAAATGACTCAAAGTTCACTCAAGGTTTACATGGTTCCGAACTCCTGCCTCCCGGGAAACGTCCCAGAGGAAAGTCCTGTTTTTTGTGACCTATCCACCACTATCCTACCTCCTAACTGGACCACTCGGGACAGCTTCCTTCTATATTCCCATAAGCACATTGGTCATGTGATCACAGCCTCACAAAATACGAGGGTTATGCACAAATTACTGGCTCATTCATGCATTCCTTTTTGGAGGAAAATGTACAAAGAGTGCATGAGAACAGTACAATTGGTGACAGGTCCTGCATCTGAAGAGACCTGCCATGGGACCCAAAGTCGCTGGTGAGGTCTGGCAGGAGAAAGTGTTCAAGTAAGCCAATGAGGCATGCAGAAATTATAGCCCTTCCAACTAAATCAACCCAAGAATATGCCAGTTTTTGCTGGTTTGTTAGTAACTACTAAATGTTTTGCTTTTGTCAGCTGTGAACTGTGAATTTTGTCACAAATGCATTTGGCCTGAGAGCAGAGCTAGTTGAAGTTCCTCTGCTCATTAAAGTTAAAACACTTCCTCTGTGGATCCCCCTTCTGACCCCACACCCACTTCACAGAAATACAGAAAACTCTACAGAAGGTCAAAATAAATGTTTTATCCTCCTACCATAAGTGCTCTATTAAAGACTTTTATAAAACTGGTGGGAAAAGATGAGGAGAATCTGTTGGCCCAACATATTAATCAGAGAAGATCCAGCAGCTGCATTTAGAATGAACAAATAGCCATAACACCCCAAAGAAAAGATGCACAAGTTCACTGATTCTCTACATGTAAAAATACCAAATTATACCCAAGGGATTAATCAACAACCACAAAGCATGAAAGAAGTCAGCTTGCCAAGGTGCTATTTTTGACTGAAGGATTTAAAGACTGAGGATGAAGAATAATGGCATCATCAAGTTTGCGTACTTATGGGTTAAATTCTTTGCAGTACATCTCTGTTTGAGGCTGTCCTAATTCAACTTGAAGGGAAATTCTCAGCATTCTCTGCTATGCTTTAACTACTGTCAAACACATTCTTGGTGTTTTAATATAGAAGCTCACACACATTCATCTTCTATAGCTCATGTACAGTACACATGCTTTTAAAGGAATGCTGGCATGCGCCCACTTCATTATTACTTTAATTTATTCAGATAGTAACACTGTACAAAGTGTTGTTGGTTATAAAGTAGGCCAATCTGTTCTTTCCTTTCTGGTTTGTTCCTATTTTAGAACAAAGTGGGTGGTAAAACAGACTTGACAGAGATAATGAACAGTGGGAATGTGTTATACAGCTGGCTGTCTGCTTCTCAGCAATGCCTAGCTATGCATTCAATCAGCAAGTTGATAATACTGCAATAAAGGCTCACCCAAAACTGAACTGAGGTAAGTTTTGTATATGAATATGGAATTCCCACACACAATTTAATAACAGCTCCACACAAACTAATTTGTACACTGAAAATCAAAACAAACTTTTCCTAAACCCAAGTATTTGACAGCTTTCACTGTTTTTTTGCACTGCTTAACTCAGCTGCCAGCAAATGGAACAAAAGTTTTAAAGCAATAATAATTTACTTTATATTAATAAACATTATTTATTAAGCATCTTTCATACAGAGAACACAGCTCAGAGTGCTTTATTAAATAAAATGGAAAGAGCAGATCATTAAAACATTAAAGGAATTCTAATAAAAGAAAGAAAACAGAAAGTAAAACTTCAAAAATTCAAGATTTTCTGAACAAAGTGGCTGGTTCTTACTGTTGTACATTTTCAGCTGAAACACTTGAAATAGGTGAAATACTGACAACGTCACAGTGGCAGAGGCAGTTGAAATGCTGAAAGAAGTCAATATGGCAATCAAAATGGAACTTTTAAAGTAACGTTTATAAAAGTAAATTCGTTGAGTTTGATGTGTATATGTATGTATGTATATATATGAATATATATATATATATATATATATATATATATATATATATA
>NC_065519.1:32487887-32498138 GCF_006386435.1 Epinephelus moara
CTGGTTGATTTTTATTTTTTTTTTTTATTTTATTTTGATCCCCCCTATGTTAATCACTTATTGATGCTGTTTTTGAAGTATGAATAAGTCAATAAGTAATTTATTCCACTGAAATATCATTGATATATTATAGAAAAGTGATTTATCTTTTTATAAATGACAAAAGGCACATCTGCCTCATTTTTGCTGTGGTATCGTGATACTACTCAGAACAGTAATACTTTCACTGGTATCGTACAGTGGGTCCCAATGTTGGTACCGTGACAACACTAGATGTCACAACCATTCCATTCGGGGTCACGCAGTGAGGTGGCTCAGGTGCCCACTTTTGGGAGTGGGGGAACACTGCTCTCTCAGAGGCCTAAAGTGTTCCCCTACTTCTAATTTTACAAATTAAGCACTGGTTATTAGTTTGGCTAAGATAAGTCTGCAAAGATATTGTCACTGCCATTGGTTTGCCTGATATTAAAATAAGACGGAGCTAGCTAACATGTGCGTGTGCCTGCATGCATAATTGAGCTACAATTCTTAGAAATGTTTTAGCTTAATATTTGGACAGCCACCTTCATTACAATAAATAAAGTCTGTAGTTATTTAATACTCCCAGGCCTAAATTCAGCAGGCCTATATTTGGTGCTAGAGTGACGCTATGTCATATGAAACATTAACCATGAAAATTAACCATGTCATGTTAGCTTGTCGGTAAGAGGGGTAAATAGTGCTCCAAATTTAGGCTAACGTTTAGCATGGAAAACAGGGCACGAGCAAGGGGTCCCTTGTTCTCTTACTTCAAGATACCTGAATGAAAATGTTTTCGTATGATAAGCGTTACCCCTTTACAGACACATCCACTTCACTCTAATCCCTCGCAGTTTTGTGCAAAACCCACGTGGTTATTCCACTTCACTCTAATCCCTCGCAGTTTTGTGCAAAACCCACGTGGTTATTTTGCGTGCGGTATTTACGTAATTTCACCTATTCTATTTTATTATTCCTGCATATTGGGGTCCTAAAACAGTATTACAGTTGGATAAATTGGGGCTGACTGGAAAGCNTATATATATATATAGAACCAACCAATCAGAGCTAAGGAGTCTCACATGCAGCAGTCAGTCATGTCAATCACTGCTCATGTGCTGTCAAACTAGGCAGTGCTTACTTAATGCATTGCCTATTTTTCACTTCAGATGTTTTCAGAAACATATTTTCGTGTACTGTTAAGCTACAGAATGAGAAAGTTTGTGACCTGGCTGCCATGTTAGACACAGTTGAGCCAAAACCAAATACTGCCCACCAGCCAGAGCAAACTTTCTCATGAAGTTACAGCTAAACTGTACACTAAAATACATGTCTGAAAATATATGAGGCAAGAAATAGGCAATGCAGTAACAGAATCTTGATTTATATTTGATCACTCTGCCTAGTTTGACAGTTTGACATCAGTTCCTGATCAGTGATTGATTGACAGCTGCTTTGGAGACTCCTCACCTCTGATTAGTTTGTTTTCGTTCAGTGGATTCTTGCAAATGCCATTTGAAGCACTATAAGGAGTCAGAGGAACGTGTTTTTTTCTTTTATCTCATATACTACTGTCTGGATATAGTGACTATCTCAGCAATTATGCCAAACAGTTATTTTTTATTAAAGTTATCCACTACAGCTGTTAATGTAAAATGTAAGGCTTGACTAGAGTTGAACTTTGTTTGAAGTGAAGTTAAATTGCTGATACCCACATGAAGGGGTAAATTCAGTACTCTTTTGGTCCTACAAATGCTCAATCCACCTGGGATCTGGTTGATACCTTAAGCTCTCTGCCACATTCCTTGGGTCATTCTTGTACAGTTTTGCTGTGTGGTGTCATGCATTGTCCTGCTGGGACATAGTGGTACCCCAAAGGTACTCTTGACCCACAGTAGGGTCGTACTTGAATCAGAACTTGGCTTTGACCTGTCCAGCCATGGACACAGGACCTCTTGGGGGTGTCTGGTGGTGTCTGGCAATAGGGCACAGGAGGAGGATATTTTTAGTCCTGTGGGTGGTGATGTAGGGTACCAGCACATTCTACCAATGCTTGATCAGATTGGGATCTGGGGACGGGGGTATGTTCCTTGGGCATTCCTTAGCAGGTTTAATGGCGTGGCATGGCACATTGTCCTGCTGTGGCCATTAGGGGGTGTGTTTGGTCTGCAGTTGTGTTTGGTGGGAGCGTGTCAGGTGGCATCCACATAAATGCGAGAACCCAAGGTTTCCCAGCAGAACTTTTCGTTGTTATGAGATGACCATTGTTATTCACTTCATCCACCAGTGGTTTTAATGTATATATACACATATTAGCCACAACATTTAAACAAATGTGCTTTCATTTTCCCTCAGACTAAACATCACGTATTCCTGGAAGTGTTCACTACATATGGAGACGGAGGCGGTAAAGAGTCATACCCAGCAGGTGGCATGAAGGGTTGCTGTGATGGGGCAGTTGTTACAAATACAAATGTACAGTCTTCTGGGCCTGATAAAGAAAACCACAACCTTTTTTTCCATGCATATTTGACGTGCATGCACATGCTTTTATTGTGTCGAAATTCCCCAACCATCTGTTGTCTGAAGGCAGCCTCTCCTCAGTCTGTGGATGTGTGTCTCGTTGGGTTTAGGTCATTTGGCCTGCTTGGACAGTTTGGAGTGCTTGCACAGCCTGGGCTGCCTGGAACGCAGCAGCATGTCAGAGTTGTATGGATTACAGAAGGCACCTTGCCAACTTCACCATCAGGACCATCAGACTCGCTTTCTAGGTTCATTTCCTCCAACTGTGCCTGCACTGACACATCCAGCAATACAAACTGGCACTGTGTATCCCAAAAGTATACCACCTGTGAGACAATGACATAAAGGTATTTTTTCTGAAATGTTTTAATTATATGCGATGTGAGTGATTGCTAATTTTTAAGTTAATTAGCCCAAAATGGACACTGTTGGCACTTCTGTCTGTGCAGGCTTGCCTCTAGTGGTAGTAGTAGTAGTCAGTGAAGAAGAGGTCATAGTCTCAGTTAATTACTTATCCTTGGTGACCAGACCTGGCTGCAGAAACAAATTAAAGGGGGGGCACTAAATTTTTTTAGGGGGGCAAACTTTTTCAAACTACTTCAGGCTGAACAATGGCTCTGTGACCACTCCTACAGTGCTGAGAAATATTATTTTCCCTCACCAAAAAGAGGCAGTTCATCCCAAAATCTAAAAAAACAAACAAAAAACAATATTGTAGTGCTCTGTCCATTTATTCAACTCAAAAGTCAAGCATTTCTGGAGACATAAGCACTGATGTCAAGCTGAACACTGAAGTAAACATTCAAACTAGGAGAGGTAGCTACAGCAGCTAGGGAGCACAAGGAGCAGAACAAATCAGTGTTACCCTTCTGCCTTTAAGTACCCTAAGTGGGTGTATCTGTAAGATGTGTGTGTGTGTGTGTGTGTGTGTGTGTGTGTGTGTGTCACTTTCAGTAGAGTGGCTTACGTTTCCAGTTAAAGTCAATGGTGCTGCTGCTTCCTGCTCCCCCCCGTTCGCGTTGTCACTTCTCGTCGTTATATTTTTTTGGAAATAATTCCGGATATCCATAGCTCGCGCCTCGCGGCGATATTAATTATCGATGCTGTCCATGAATGAATGAGTCAGCACCCGCCCCCCTCTGTCTGTAATTGGCTGAAAGTTGACTTCATTTGTTGGTTGGATTGGTTGAACTGTATGATCGTCAAAACGAGATAGGAATAAGAGAGAGTTGGCCACTCTGAGTTAAAAAACAAAACCCCCCAAAAATAAACAGCTTCCAGTCGAGGGCGGGCACAGCTGACTCTGTGGGCGGGCACTGCCCCCCAATGCCCGCCCATGCCGCCGGGTCTGTTGGTGACAATTATGAGAATCAGTGTCCCATGAAGGTAATGTTAAGGCTTAAAGAGAGGTATTATAGGGCGTGTTTGAAGCCTATCCTTCAGATGCCTTCGGATGGAATCGCAGACATTATGTACCAAGGTCAGTGGAATATACCTTTCAATCAAGCCCATTGACCTTGGTGTGCTGCACTCATTACAGACCCGGTGAGATGATGTCAAAAACTGCATGGCAACCAATTTTTGGGGTTAAATCTAGACAAGACAAATGCTGCTATTGCCCCCAAGAAGTTATCTCTATGTTTGAAAGTGAGGCCAATATGGAAGTATCTTAAACCTGAATTCTTTTGTAATGTCCAATCGGGGGCAACTCCACTGGTTACAAAAAAAAAGGTGCAATTGTGTACAGATTTATGTGAAAATGACCCTACTTTTCTTTTGACAGGTTGTTACCAAGGCAGCATTCTCATTCAGATCCACCCCTCACCCCACCCTTTTGTCCAAATATGGTCACTTTTGGCTCCAAAAATCCAATCTGGCCACAGCCAAAATGCCAGACTTGAGACCCCGGAATAGTAGTCTACAAACCACTGGGTGATGTCAGTGTGGCTATATCTACCTTTTCGATACAGTCTATATTTGGCCCTTGACATATTTTAGATCAGGTATCATTTCTTTTGATCGCTATTGGACCTGCTGCTTTAAATGGTGGTACAATATTTGATCTCAGATCGAATTTTAACAACTTAACAAAAAGTTAGAGGGTCTGTTAGGGTCTGTTTTGGCTTAATGCTTTAATGCACTTTGTATTTTTTGTTTGGAAGTGCTGTATAAATGGTTTGTTATTATTAACATTACCATTATGTACCTGTTTGTTTACAGTCAATGCTTTTACTGTAGCTTGCAGTTACAATACTTGATTCTGCTCCCCTGTACCTAAAGCCTTAGAGTTTTTCTTTTTTCTTCTCTCTTTTTCTTTTCTGTTTTGTTATTTTGGGAAACCATTTCTTCAATACAATAATAGCTGCACATGCATTTTAGGTTCCTGTCTCTTTTTCCTCTTATTAAAAGTGAAGCCTCTTTATCTCCTCCCTCAGGTAAACTCTAGTTAAATTGTCTTGCCTGACCTCAGCTTTATAGTATTTCTGAGTAGGCTTACTGAAATCCTCAAAACTCAAAAAGCTGCCTTTGTCAATGGGCATGCCGCTGTGCTGTAACTTTAGGTGTGTTTTGTCCAATTGTTTTACAGTCTGTTTGGTCATGTAATGTGTCCCCAGGTTTAATCTCTTTCTGTCTCCCTGCTCTATAGCTAATAGCTTCAAATTGTCAGAGGCAGTAATTACTGTCAGAACTAAAGAGAGAGATGGGTGGATAAAAAAAGGTGGTGAAAGGGGATATAAAAAGGTGTAATCACACCCTGGGTGGACTGATAAAGGGGTGGAAGAACAAAGGACATCATGAAGTAAGGTAAGAAAAACAAGATGGAGAGTAGGAAGAATGAAAAATAGGGGGGTTAAAATGAAAGGATTGTAATACACGTGGCGAAAAAGATCAAGGGGAAAAAAGCTATTATTTAAAAATGTAATAGGGCTGATATACACACATGCACTGTCTCAAACACACTCAAGACCAAATTATACCCTAAACACTCCCTTGAAACAGTGGCTGGACCAGCCAAAGTGTCCTCGCAATTAGGAGATGTCCTCACCACAGTGGTTTCAACTGATATTGAAAAAAATTAAATTGAAATGCCCAAATGTCAATGGTTTGAAGTGATGTTGAAAAGCATATGCAATTAAACATTTCGGTCAGAATGTAGAACAGTGGTTCAAAACTGACATAGAAAAAAATAAATAAATGATAGATAATAATATATATATATGATATATAAATAAATAAATAAATAAATAAGGATAATAATAAATAAATTGAAAGGTCCTTACAATGCAGGCATGTCCTCACTCTGATGGTTTAAAACTGGTATTGCAAAATGTGAAATTGAATTCAGTTTGACATCCTGGATATATATATCCTATCCAAACACAGACTGTAGACCCCTCTGTCTGCTTCTCTCTGGAATCACTATTTCATTTTTACAAAAATATGATATTTCATCAGTGAGTGTAGTTAGATACGGTGTTTGCTTGTCTGACCATTATAAAGGGGCGAGGCTTAGTGAAAGGTCCATTGACTGGACAGGGGTCTGAGGTAAATCATAGACAGCAAGCATCAATGGAGAGAGAAAGAAAAACAGACAATGCTGAACTGAATCAAACAAACTAGACATCAAGCACTGGTAGAGGGGGAGTAGGAGAGCAGAATAACAGGATAGCAGTCAACGGGACAGGTGAAAAATCCCCTCTGTCTCAGTAGCTCTCACTCTCCTGCATTTTCTCTGTCCGGTGACATTTCCTTTGTGTTTTTTGGTTGCTTGTAATGTTAGTAAACTAGGACATGAGGCTTATTGTGTTATTGCACTTACTGAATTAAGACAGTAGCATGAAGTGAGGAGGTGTTAAAATTCTATAAGCAAGTATAATGGCATATACCCATTATGTCTACCACTGCAGGAAACATAACACTGCATAATGCTGCTATTGTTTCTCTGACTAACTAACTAATAACAAAACCACGCCACAGCAGTTAGAAAATAAAACATTTATGTATGTATTTCTCATTCTGAGGTTTCTTGTCAAGGTTAAAATATTATGTTTTTTTCATCACCCAACAGCAAGAGGAACTTATTTTACATGCTGGTAGAGTATCTTTTTAAACATGCAAACCAAGGTTTGATGAGGTAAAGGCTCCTGTCACTAGAACAGAATCCCTCTGAACTCAATCAACGGTCGTCATAAAGATAAGAAACTAAGATAAACAAAAGGTCAACAAATGGAGACTTCTTGTCAAATTTAATAGGCCTACAAATTATTTAAAAGTTCTACACTGAGAGGACACATTCTTTTATTAGCTGACACCAGTTATAAAACCACCATATCACAAAAAAATCAACCAAGCTGCATGAAATTTCTTATTTAATGAAGAGTTTTAAAAGCAGCTATTTGTTATCTTTTTCTGTATTCCTCTGCCTTTAGCAGGACCGCTACTAAATGAGTTGTATTGTATGGCTATGGTAAATTGGTGAAGTGGTTAAGCAGAAGCAGAGCTTTAATGTTGCTGTTTCTCCACATTTGAATGCTCTGACATTAGGTTTAACCAATATTTTATACCTAAGTTGTTTCTGTCCTTACAGCTTTATTGTCTCTTAGCTATGGTTCCTGAGAAGCAGTGCAATGGGGGAGTAGGCAGGCTGAGAGTTTGTTCATGACCTTTGACCAGACAACAGTGGAACCTAGAGAGGGAGTCCCATGGGACTCTTTTTGTGGTCCTCATTGATTTAACAGCATCCAAAGTTCCATACTTAAGTCACGTGATGACAGTGTGACACAGTTATTGATCCTAACCTTCGTAACCCTCTGAAAGATTGCCCCTGACCAAGCTACATTCATGGCCATCTCTACACTGCTTGCTTGGTGAAGTACTCTGACGACGCACTCCAATGGAATAAGACTGCAGCACCATCTCATTATAGCTGGCAAGAGAATGTAATGGCACTCCTCAAACCCAAACAGCTAGGGAATACTATTCTTGTCTAACCCAGAAAGCTTTGTAAGATTTAGCAACTTTGCCTGCTCTGTTTTCAAACTTACACAAATCCTCTTTAAAGAAACAGTTCACCCCCAGATCAAAAATCCATGATATCCTCTTACCTGTAGTGCTATATATCAGTCAGGATTGTTTTGGTGTGAGTTGTACAGTGTTGAAGATATCAGCCGTAGAGATATCTACCTTCCTTTGAAAATGATGGAACTAGATGGAACTCTGCTTACGGTGCTCCAAGTGCCAAAAAATAAATTGTGAAACAACAACAACAATTTCTCTTTCCAGAAATCATGAGAAGATTGTAACTCAAGATAATCCACAGACCTTGTTGTGAGCAGTTTCATGTAAGAACTATTTTCTTTCTACCGAACTACACCCACAAATGGTATCACTGTGCAGGAGAAAGGAGGACGTCATTAATCTGTATATCTTGCATTGTCATAAGCGTGAGCCTCTCATCGATGAATAGATGCAGGCTTTCTTCTGCATGGTGATATGGTTGGCAGGTGTAGTTCTATAGAAATAAACAAGTAGTTACATAGAATTGCTCAACATGGTCTGTGGATTATCATGAGTAACAGGGTCATGATTTTTTTGGAAAGAGACATCACTGTTGAGTTTTTCAAATGTATTTTTGGCACTTTGAGCACCACAAGCCGAGTGCCATCTAGTTCCATATGTTGGAGAAAAGGCAGACATCCTAACAGCCGATATCTCCAATACTCTGCAACTCACCAAAACCTTCTAGATTGGTATAAAGCACTACAGGTAAGAGGGAAAAATGTATCTTTGGTTTTGGTCTGGACTGTCGATGTGGCATGCTGGTTTTGTCTATGTCTAGTTTTCGTCTTTGTAATGTATGTATGGGGTGACTGTTGTCTGAAGGTAATGTTCAAATGTGGGACGAATGTTCATTTTCATGCTCTTTTTTTCAGTAATGTCCGTAAAAATGTTCTGCTGTGGCTCTGCTTTGATTTTAGTACAACCAAAGTTAGAGGGCTTACTAACTAAGCTTCGTCTAAATGTTACAGTGAGTTAACTTCAATTTATGTTAATTTTTGCTTAGATGCAGATTACCACCGGCCATTATGCAATCAATGAAACACCGTCACTATACAGTGTAGTGATGCACACTACTTTAGAGCAAGTCAAGTAAATAATTGACCCGAGTTAATACAGTAAATGTAATTCATTATTCCACAGTACCCTGTAAGTGCATGTTGTTGCATAATGCAGCAAGATGGGGAAGGAGGAGACCGGCATACTAAACAGTGCTCCTCTGTCTTCATATGACTGTTGATTAAGCAACATGGTGAGTGTTTGTATGTTTCATTTTCCCTGCTACTGCCAGCCTATACAGTATAGGTGTGGAATATGCCTTCACCCAGATTGTTGTAAATAGGATATGGCACTCATATTTGCCACCTAATGAATAGACTACTTGTATGGTTATACTCAATATCAAAGTGAATATTAGTGTGCATTTAAACGTAGCAAAGGATATGAAAAGGAATTTTTTTTCTTTACAAGTTTTAGTCCTCCTTTCACTGCTTTCTCTCCCTTCCCTCTCTCCCTCCATCTTTCTTTTTTCTCTTAATGGGAAGCATCTATCACAATGAAGCCTGGACCTTCTTTTACACACACACACACACACACACACACACACACATACACACACACAGACTTAAAATAGCTCTCTGATGGTACAGCACAGTTAGAACAGAATGTATGTGTAACCCTAACATTTCCTCTGTGTAATGTCTGCTACGGAGTGTTTCCCGTCTGTCAGCTGTACATTGTGTGTTATGAGCAATGAGCTACAGGGCTACTTCATTTACAATGGAGCTGTACTCTTTCTGTCAATGTCAACACACACACACACACACACACACACACTTACTGTATGCACAAGCTCAACAGAGGCCATCAATAACAATAGCAGGTGTCTGATATGTGATAAATTAGATGACTTTCTCCATTGTTTGCCATGTAGGCAACAATTACCCTGAACATAACTCACATGGGGCAATACAAGTGTACAATGGTGTATTGAATGATAAAGATTTGATGACATAAATTCTATGTGTGTGTGTCTTTGTATGCACATTTGTGTGCCTGGGTAAATCTAATGTATCCGTGTTTTAAAGAAATAGTTGAATATTGGGGAGAAATGCACTTATTTACTTTATTCCAAGAGTTAGATGAAAAGATTGATAACACTGTCATATCTGTATATTCAGTATAAGGTTACAGCCTGCAGCTGGTTAGTTTAGTCAAGCATAAAGAATGGAAATGGGGAAAAGGGGAGCATATCTCTGTTGCCAGGGTCCTGTGGTCCCTGGCTCAATATTTTCTAATTTCAAACATGTTGTTCCTCTAACCTAAAGACAGTCCAAGAATATTATTGAAATAACAACTCTCTCCCACATTCAAAAGGTAGAATTTCTTACATCATAGGGTATATTGTCTGGAGCTGCTACAGAGACAATGAATGATGAAAGATGTTCTAGATGACACCAGTAGCAGATAGGGGGAATGATCTGAGTATATGGGTAGATTTTATGTTTCGGAACTGAGAACGCTACAAGAGAATAAAGCTCATTTGGGTATACAAAGTAAAACAAACATTCTGTGAGTCCACAAAGTCAGGCTCCCATTAATTGTCTATGAAGCAGCTCCAGACTTTATACCCTATCAATCAATCAATCAATC
>NC_065519.1:32498280-32524078 GCF_006386435.1 Epinephelus moara
AAAAAAACGGTAGAAACCTCAGGACCTGTGACATAAGAAGTTTGAGACTTACTTCTCTGGTGTTTGGCTTTGAGACAGAGTAGCTCATGTTCACAAATATCGATTGAACTTTTCTCAGCCATGGAAATAACATATTGGAATTTTTAATTTAGGTGGCATTCCCCCTTAATATGACATATTTAGAAGACCCTTTAATGGGTTTTATGTCCTCAGCAATGTTTTTCCCTGGAACAATGCTTAATGTATGTTTCCCAAGGTCAACATGTTGAAATCACCCACCTACAGCTTACAACCTCTGAATGTTATAGTTCTTGAAATCTACACCCTCAAATTTGTGGGCAAGGCAGTTGTCTTGACTTCAAACATCTATATCTAATATCTGAACAATGGCTGAGCAGATTTTTACAGTTTAAACTCCATTTAAAACATCCATATCCCTCCATTCTTTTGCATCTGAACTGTGAAGCCAGTCCTTACAGATCTCTTACAATATTAGATTATATTAAGCAATATAGTACACTGAGCAAATAGAAACCTGGCAGCACAGAAAAGAACTCAGTAAACAGCTCTGGCCAAAGGTAACAAATTCTGCTTACTAGCACCTGTAAAGGTCATTACTTAACACATTATTTATTGTTTCTTTAATCCATGCAAAAATTAAAGTGTAAAAATGACAAGTGACATGTGTGAGGCTAATTTTTGCTGGTGTCCATTTGCCAAGTTTAGCTTCATTAAACTCGGGTTGATGCAATGTAAGAAGCAGCTTCACGAAACACATTTTGGGTTATCACTTTCTATCATCATTACACAAATAAACTTAAGAAAAACACACCATCTGCCTGTGTTGCTCTGCTCAATCAGAGGCACAGACAAGGTTGTGAATTCCTGAAGAAGAAGATTTTTTTTATTGAACTTTATTGAACTCACTGGGATTGGCTTGGCTGTTTTAGAGTTTTGAGACTAGTTATGTGACTGGCTGAGAGTGTATTTATCAATTACCACACCCTCTGATCTACAATCTCTTAACCCAGCCCTTTTACACTTTGTTCCACTGCAGTAACATGAACAGTCAACTTGCCCTAAACGTACAACTTTGTGCTTGTTGTTAGAATAGAAACCAAACTGCGCATTGGTGACCAGATTTTCTAATCTTCAGACAGAGCCAAGGTTGCTGTTTCTCCCTGTTTGTAGTATTTATGCTAAGCTAAGCTAATCGGCTGCTGGCTATAGTAACATAGTTGAAGACATATGAGATATCCTCTTTCAGTTTCTCAAAAAAGTGAATAACCATATGTCTAGGTATCCTTTAAGGTGAAGGGAATTGTGCTCTTCCATGTCAGCATTCAACATGATCTCATTCCTACTCATCATATTTTGATGCTTGTGCAGAAGCCCCCTGCATCAATCTTTTGCGTTGTGTCTTGATGCAGGTAGGTGGTAAGATTAAGGCAACAAAACAACTTGGTCAGGGTTAGGAAAAGATTGTGGTTGATGTTAGTCACGTGACTAAGGACCCACATGACTTACAACTGACATGACAAAATAATTCATACGGGAAGTGAACACTGGTCTGCTGGGTCAAAGTCCTGTGCTTGTTGAACCCATCCACTTCCTATCCACCCTAAGTGAACCTTCTTGTTTCGAGTTTGTTGAAAGTCCAGGGTGTCTGATAGAGATGCTAAAGGGTGCATTGTGTGTCAGTATCTGACGCTGAAGGCCACTGCCTGAGCATTGGTTTTTGAGGCCCTAGGAGTGAGACCAGGCTGGTGTGGGAAAGAGCACATTATGTGTGTGCATGTCTGAGTTTGTGTGTGCACATGTGTGTCAGTAATTATAATCTAAATCCTATTTAGAAATGAGCCCACGGGAGTAATGAGTTCTGAAAAAGGGTAGAGGACAGATGGTAGAAAATAACTCAAATGTAAATATAAATTGCTGAATCACTGTGAAATCATCTGTTTAAATAACCCAAAAGGGGCATTGCAACCTTTGACGTAAGAAAAGCTTCAGACCATCCAATCTTAAAGATTAAAAGACCCTGGGGTGTCTCACTTTCATGAGATATGCTTGTTGGAAACGGCTTCTTACTAGATTTAGTGGTTTAAGAAAGACAAGATTGCTAAGAAGAACCATAAACTTCCCTCTATGACCTTGCTCTCATTGCAGCTTTACTTTTACCAGGCTGGTGGGGATGGGGATTAGTAAACTGACTCTGTACTGCCTCTGATGTGTGGAGACTGTTTCCTGCTACCAGAGCTTTAATAAATACATTCATTTAAGACAACAGAGTCTGGCCAGTGAGAGTTTCTTTACTCTACAGGAGAGAAACACACTCAGATACACACACACAAGAAATCTAACAGTGTAGAGAGAAAGAGAGAATAATAAAAACAGAGAGGGCACAATATCACGGACCTGTTTGTGTATTTGGAAGCTGCAATGTGTAATTAAACCACATAACCATGCTCAGCCTGGCTCCTTTTTGTTCGCTTTTTATATTAATTTAGGAGTAAACAAATCTAAACACACTCCCACAAAACACTCCTAATCTCTGTTGAGCTTCATTGTGAATGTTTGGGGTTATAGATGGTAATATCATGATGAAGATGTTACTTATCCCTCTGCACTGAAGGGGGAAAATAGTAATTACTGTAAATTACACATCATTATCCTGGCAGGGTAATCAACAGTTTGCTTGGGCTGGCAATGTTATATTAATGTTTTAACCTCAAGGCAGAGAACCAGAGGATGGAGCACCTTGTAAGTCAAAGTTTACTGGATCAAGTTAAGGCAGGAGGAAGTGAACAAGTGCTCCAAGGACAATAGTGCTTTGGTTCATATACCGTTGTTTGAACTGATCTCCAATCAAGCAGGACATGTACGGTGTTTTTTACCAACAGTCCATCACATTCATACAGCTCACACAACACAACGCCAATGCAGTTGTGTGATGGCCTCAAACAAGGTTAAAAATGCATCAACGCCAAGTTGCAGCTTTGAGCTGTCAAGTTGTTGTGGAGGTTATTCCCATACGATGTGAATACAGCTTTAGTTTTGTCAAGTACAGAAAAGCTTTAAAGTTCCCCCACTCGAACAGCACACGTTATACCTTAGAGTCTCCAGCTTTAAAGGTAACCGAAGCAGTGGATTTTGTGGAGGGTAATATCCGTGCTGAAACACCGAGGTGGTTTTGCTTTGGTGGTTTACTTGGGAGCCCAAACTTTTGTTTAGTTTGACAGCTGAGTGAGCATTCAAAAATAAAGAAAATTGTTTTCTGTGGACCTCGACTATTGCATTTTGGAGCCCGACTCTTTTAGAAAATGCATTTATGTGTTTTGTTTTTCTTTGTGTTTTCTGTGAAAAAACCCAAATAGACTGACCTGATTCTTTTAAAACAGGCCCTAATATATCCCACCACCATGGCTAATAACTCCACTCATGCGTATGTAACGACAAGTACGTTGACATAAAAAAGATTTGCTAATAAGAGCACTAATTACCTTAGCTAATGACCTTATTAGCATTACCGATTATGTTTAATACATCATGGTGGCATGGCAGGACATTAAGCAGCTCAAGTGTCTGTTCATTCATGTTTCATCAACGCTAGCTGCTAGAGCAATGTCTAGGTTAGTGATACAGTCTTTTTTTAATAATTAACCCTTCTGTATGTACTGATTATTAATATTCCCGTATTTCATAACAGTTAAAGCAGCTATAGTATTATAAAATGTAGCAGGTTTGGACTGACTTATATACATTTTACCCAATTAATTACAACTACTTGCATCGTTATTCCCATATTTAAACATTCAGAACAGTTAAAAAGAATTTTGCCTTTAAATGGGTAAACGACAGGTCGTATGAAGTTGTTTCTTTTGATTACACTCTGAGCTTCACACTATTTTTTCAAAAGTCATATTTGTTACATACTTCAGAGCATTTATGTAATGTTCCTCTATAGCGCAAGCAGAAAGGCTATACATCAATGTTCTGCACTGAAAAACAGTTTTGTAATGTTCATTTGTAACAATCTTTTAACTGCAGTTAGGTTTTTTGGCCACTTGGGGGCAGCAGAAACAGGCTGTGAGCACAACACTGACATATTATTGCCTTTTAAGTTGATATGGCGAATATGTTAGCAAACAAATGGCCATATATGAACATCTGCAGATACAGAGTAGGATCAGCACTCCATTGGAGTCATGTTTTTGGACACCTAATTAATGTCAGTCCCATATAGGGCTGGGCAATATGGATAAAATCAAATATCCCAACATTTTCAACCTACTATCTCAATATCGATATTTTGACGATATTGTAGAGTTATTTATTGCGGCTTTCACTAAATATATACACAATGAAATTTCTGATAAATCATCAGTCATCTTGATATAATGATGTTTAAAGAATGTGCATTTAACAAGTGCAAACAATTGCAGAAAAGGATATACTTCCTTAGAAAGCTGAACCAATTTAAATTGGACAGCCGTATTCTGGAGTTGTTCTGTAAGACCCTGTTGCAAAGTGTCCTAACCTTTGGCCTTATTTGTGCCTTTGGAAACATGTACATTCAGGACCAGAAAAAATTGCAACGCATGGTCAAATTTGCAAGCAAAATCATTGGAGTTGATCAGGCCTCGGCAACTCAATTGTACAATGAGCTTATTTCTAAGAAGACAGACCAGATTTTAACTGACCCAACCCACCCCCTCTATATGAAATTTCGAAAAATTAAAAGGTCAAGTGACAGAATTCTGCAGCGGGAAAATTAGGACCACTAGGCACAACAAGTCTTGTTCCTACAGCAATTAGGCTATATAGTAATAGGTAGGTCAACATGTTTGCTCAATGTTTTTTATTGTGGTGTTTCATTTACTGCTTTTACTGTGATCCTATTGTATTTTGACTGCTTTACTGAGGTGTTTTGACTTAATGTTATTACGGCATTGCATCTTTTTATTCAATGTCTTTACTGTTTTATGTGCCTTTGTTTTTTGTCTTCTTTTAATGCATCTGTGATGGAGAGTGGAATGACCACATGAATTTCCCACTTGTGGGATAATAATGTTTACCTTGACCTTGACCTTGACCTTGATTTAAGGAATACTCTGCCGATTTTTAACCAACTTTGTATCATAACAATGTGGGTAGCATGTGTAAATGAGCTATGGTAAACCTTCCAGCTTACCCAGATCTCACTGCTCATCTTAAAGTTCAGATCTGCTAGATGATTCATTCTGCATCATGCAGCTGATTTTGCTGGCTAGAGGGCAGTTGCTTGAACTACAGATTGTACCTTTAAATTTCCATATGCCTGAGAGAGAGACCTGCCCCTCTCTTTCTTAAACTCAGACCATCATTATTAGCCCGATGCAGTGTGATGCATTTTTAGATTTTTTTCCGCCTCTTGAGCACACACTGGCACAGTCCTTTTCCTCTGTTTTCTCTAGTAATATAGCACCAATTTCAAAAGTATTTGCATCTTTCTACTGCATAGACAGGCGAGTTTATGAAAAGACCATCTTTCTAGCAGGGTAAAGGCAAATGATAGAACAGCTAGAACAGTGTGGTGATTGAAATGACAGCACTTTACAGTAAAGCAGCCTTTAAAACCAGGAAAAGACAACACATACAATTTTTACGATAACCAAAATCACAATCGAGATATAATACAGAGTCCAATATTGACTCTCCATTAAACTCTGATTTTCTAGCTATCTCTTGGACTATTACATGCTCCACTTTGTTCACTTGCTAGTTGCTAATTTTGTCTGTGTGCAGTTTGTTGGACATGTAGCATCTAGCCAGTTTTTAGAGCTTTATAGAAAAAAAAAATAACCATCCAAAAACAACACTATGACAGTAATGAAAATGAACCGAAACAGTGAAGTTGCAAGCTGCAAAAAGCCCAAGGACACTATAAAGCTCCAAAGAGCTGAGCAGAACTACAGACTCTGGTGAAAATTCTCTATGTGTTCATCATTACGAGCACCCCTTCTGTAAAATGGTCATGTGATCCACCATCATTACAAAATATCCATTGAGGCCACTTTAAAAATAGCTCTTGGTTCACTGTAATTTTAGGCCAATAATCATTTTGTAAAATGAATGGCACCATTTTGTACCTCCACACTCCATTGTGAGCATTAAAGCCAGGATGGACATTGACAAATGAGATTAAGACTCGCTTGTACCTTCCAGGTAGGTGGCCATCAACTCAGTTGATCCCACAGTTGACTTTAATTGGCCTGTCGAGCTTAAGCTGTAGGTGTTAATTATGAATGACAGTGATTGAGAGGGAGAGAACGCAAGGTAGGAATAAAAGTGAAGGAGACGCTGAATAAAAAATAGGATGGAGAGAGAAGGTGGGGTTGAAGAAGAAAAAGATGTGTGGAGAGAAAGACGATGACGGTGTGGAGAAGATGGAGAGAGGAAGAAAAAGACATAGAGCAAACATGTTAACCAACCTTGTCATTGTCCTGACCGGCAGAAGCATACACATGCACGCTCTCTTGTGCACATTCACATCCTTTAAATGAAACACACACACACACACTATTGGCAGCTGTAGAGCCCTATTAATTGATATGACTGTGCTCTCTCTCATACACACACACACACAGACACAAACACACTGCCAGTAAGTGCAATTTAAGTGATAGTGAATGTGCGCTGTGAGTGACAGGTGATCTTTCCTAATGACAGCTGGTTAACTGAGGCACCTGTCGGGAGGGAGGAGAGTCTAGTCCCTGATTGGTTGAACTGTGGAATAGTGCCATCAATCAATGAGTCAGTGTGACTTTATTTACATAGCATTAGCTTGTTAAAGACCACTCTTATGTGATTAACTACTAGAGTTGATTTATCCCTTTGGTTTTTCATGTTGAAGCAGACCCACATAGGACAGAGCATCGTGGTCTGTACTGTGAATTGAATTTTAACTCCTTAAAGCCTTAACCTGCAACTGATACACGCACAGTACCGTCTCTGTTCAGCCATAGCAGACTAAATGGTCTGGATATCAACTGCTGTCCATCTTGTGGTGAATACACAACCCATATATTTATTGACCCTGTTTACGGTTGGTTTTACAATGTGTTTTGTTGTCTGGACGCAAGTGGATAGCCAAGACACATTATTGTTTAAACTTGTGTCCTGTCTCCAGCTGACCTTGTTCAGATTTTGTTACGTCACTTCCTCTAGAAGGCCAAAGGACCTTACCTACAATGAGTACGTCTACAACCTTGCCAGTACACATTGGTGGTTGTGTCATTACAGCTGGAGGTATCACTGTCAGCAGAATTGAACACATCTCCTTCTGTAGGGCAAAACAATAGATTGTCACGAAATTCTTCGTCCAACTATTTGTAAAATGGGCGAGGTCACTTAAACAACCACAACATCCTGCACTTACGACACATTTTTCTGTTACATCCTCGTTGGGGACATATCAGGAGGCATTAACTGTGCACAACAAAAGATATGTGGTCAAATGCATCCCAGATGACCTCAGCAAGTGGTTTGAGTGATTGGATCATAATTCATCTTGGTGGTCATTTAGACTTGTATTTAGAACACAAAGACGCACTTTAAAACCAAGTGTAAACAGGGTCTTTGATTGATGTTTAAATCTATATCTTTGGGGGGATATTAAAGAAAACATTACTGATTGTCAACCAGCTTTGTGTCATTGCAGTGTGTGCAGTAAGTGCATATGAGCGGTGTTTGGTGTCGTCCTGTGCTGCCACCACCAGGAGCTCCCCACCCATACCCAGGTCAATGTCATCAATGATGTGAAATGCATCACCCAGCAGGCTTTTGCTGGCAGATGGTAGAACTGGGCAATATGTCATTATTACATCGATACCATGATATTAGCCTAGATAAAGTTATATTGTAAGTGCAGTCTTGTACTGGTTTTATCACTATATTACAGTAAAGTGATCTCATGTTCTGCTATTTGCCTTTACCCACTTAAAGCTACACTTACCTTTCTGGAAATTTTACACTTTTCTTTGTTTAGGTTCAAATGCTATTAATAAGCTGATGGCACATGTAAAATGTAAGTGAATTCCACCAGAGATAAAAACTCATAATTATACCATTCTCATATGGTTCTAAGAAAACTTCAGCCAATCATTTCATTCGGACCAAATGCAACGATTGGCCAATCATCCTGTCTGTCTTCCCCACATGGAGGCCTCCAACTGACGTAACCGCTCGCGTAACATCTCCAAAGACCTCCTAATGTTGTGTTCAGACCAAACACAATGCAAATTTTTGTGTTTGAATGCTAAAATGTTGACTTGCTTCATACGCGCAAATAACTGACAATGAATGAACTTCTGCCAGTACGTCCCTGGCGTCATACGTCCCTGGAAGACCTCAATGCTGATTGGCTATCGCAGTGCGTATTGGTCGCTGAAATTAAGATTCTTCAGCTTTCGCAAATAAGCGTATGATGCGAAAACGTGCCACTCACTTCATTTGCATCTCTTAATTTACATATTTTGCATCATTCACGTCACATCCATCACATCCATCGTGTCGCCCAGCAGGAATTCACATCTAACCACGTCTTTACATTGACTGTACATGTAATTCACAAATTGTTGTATTCTTGCCTGGTGTGAACACACATAAGAGGGGCCGTAAGGTGGCGCAAAACCAACCTTACAGATCACTCACTGCTGCAAAAAAAGTTACTGCTGTGTTCGCAATAGGGCATTAACAGAAATGTCAATTTGTTGACGTGTCGACGTCAGTGGCACAAGTCGACACCCCCCGGGAGGAGTCGACAAGTCGTGTGTTTTTTCCCTCTCTCTCTCTCTCTCTCTCTCTCTCTGTGTGCTTGTGTACGGAATGCAATGGCTTACACTGATACTTTATCTTTGAACATACTCGGGCGCACTATAAGCGGAGCAGACTCCAGTCATTTGGGCTTTCATAGTCGAGCACACTTCTGCGTTGTAGTTTCCTGTAAAAATGTCTGTGAAAAGTCCCCGCGATGTGAAAAATACATGCCGAGCAGTCACTGGTGCGCGCGGTCGTAAAATCTGAGCTTTGCGTGCACAGGGCTTGCGGACGTCCGCTTTGAGTCCGTGCGGACCTCCGCAGAGTCCGTTCCGCGTACGTTCCGCCCGAGTATGTTCGGGTCTTGACAGACACACATCACATGTGTGGAGATACTTCACTTTCCTCCGCCGTGTCAATGTGATGACGTCATCAAATGACTTGTCGACTCGACTTTGACTTTATTGACAGATAAGTCGACCTGAAAAAAATCAAAGTCGGTAATGCCCTAGTTCACAATGTATGATTCTTATCCATATATCCATATTATAAATGGTCTGCCTGGGTTAACAACTGGGGGGGTCTCCAGGCATCACCGTTACATACTGTACATTTTCCTATAATGTACAGAAGAGTAGCAACTTTGAGTCAGTATTCACTAGCAAGGATCACGCCACAACAATATGAAGTTAAACTTTTTAATGAATGTTCTGAGGTATGAGATGATGTTGATGGTGAGTGAATGTAGAGGGGAGGGGCAAAGATGGATGGAGGATGTCGTCAGCCAGGCTGGTCCGGAGGGTACGCTGGATGCTGGGCAGAAGGAGACTCAGTGTGGGGGTTCCATCTCAGCGTTTTCCACCCAAGCTGATTATGGACCCCCGGACTGTACCTAGAATGAGACATGGGAGAGATATGAACTAGATGGAATTGGAAGGGATGAGAGGAGTAGTGGAGATGATGAAGAGAACGGGAAAGGGTGGGCAGGTTGAGAGATCTGAGACAAACGGGGAAGAAATACCTGAAATGCGGAGGACTCTGTGTAGATGTTTCTGGAACCAGAATCGGGTGGCCATTTTTCCTGTTTCAGTGAGAAATAGTGGGTGTTGAGGTAATGCGCTGGAAGCATACCTGGAGTGGATGTATTTTGTCAGCGGCTCGTATGGGCTGAGATAGGAGTTGAGGCGGAAGAGGTAGATGGGGAAGGAAATACCCAGTTGATCGGTTTTGCTCCTTCGGAGTGTGAATATGAGAGAGTCAGAGGTATGGATGGTTATGTCGGACATACTGGGATGACGAGAAGGGTTGTAAGCAGAAGAAGTTGGGGCGAATTCGGAGCATCTCAGGAACCCAAAGAAAGCCAGCAGGAACATGGATTCGAGGGTTAAGTCGACCATCGGGGACATGTAGCCTGAACGTAGAGTGTGGATGCAGAGGCTGAGAAGGTCAGAAGTGAGTGGTAGGCGTCTAGTTGGAGGCATGGGTTCCTGTTTGCGCAAGCCTTTGACTAGCATGGTAACGTGTGAATGAGAGGTGGCTGGACAAGGGGAGCCAGTGACTAGTTTATGGAAATAGTTGATTCCTGCTAGGTAGGTCTGGATAGTTGATACTCGGATGTTTAAGATGGAATGAGCATGAGTGATGAAGTTGCAGATGGATGTGATGTCGAGAGAGGGAAATGACATCTGGTATGTGGCGTGATATGCTTTAAAAGAGTTCCAGCCAGTTAGATAGGCAGAGAGAGTGCTGGGAGCGAGGCTTTTCAGTATGGCCTCTTGTGAGGCACTTGTGAGGTTTCTTAGCTGTGGAGCTAATTGAATATTGTGGCTGAAAACGGTGGGACTGATGTGGGATGAAGATCTGAGTTTGGAGCCAAGTGTCTGAATTTCTGGAATGAAAAGCGAGACAATGAGTCAGCGATGCTGTTGTAATGACCGGGAATGTGAGCTGCCTGGAGAATGAACTGTTGTTGAGCTGAGATTAGTGTGAGTCTGCGCGTGAACTGCATGATGATGGGAGAGCGAGATTGCCCTTTGTTAATGATCTCTACAGCTGCTGTTTTATCGGAGTGGATGAGTATGGATTTTTTTGACCATTCGTGCCCCCAAAGAATGGCAGCTATGATGATGGGATATAACTCATGGAGTGCAGACGAAGGAGAGCGGGACTCTGAATCGAGAGAGCTACACTCTGGGGGCCAATCTGAAGCGAACCACCTCCTTCCATAGTAGCTGCCGAAACCTATGGAGGGAGCTGCATCTGTGTAAAGTTGGATGTCCTCGGGCTGCGTGAGGTAGTCTTTGTAAAAGAACGAAATACCATTCCAGGAGGACAGGAAATGCTGCCACATGCGCATTTCCATTTTGCAGGCATCATCTAGGGTGACTCTGTCGTGGAGTGAGGGGACGGTTGCTTTAGTCAGGAGATTGGAGAGGAAGGATTTTGCCTGAGGAATTATGCGAATGGCATAATTGAGATGGCCAAGGAGGGCTAGCAGCTGGCGTTTGGTGCATCTGTCTGCCAGGAGATAGTTAGACAGGAGCAAAGTGATGCGCTGTATTTTCTCGGCTGGCAGAGAAGCCTGGAAGGAGACTGAATCGAGAGTGAGAGTGCCCAAGAACTCAATGGATGTGTCAGGCCCTGAGGTCTTCTCTTCAGAAAGAGGAACACCGAGTTCCGAAAAGGCTTTGATGAGGGTAGTGAGCTTGTGGCGAGGGGGTGAGGATGGTGGAGTGACGATGAGAAAATCGTCGAGGAGGTGTAATACATGAGGGAGTTTGTGGTTGTTGACCAAGATCCAGCAAAGGGCTTCTGAGAGTGAGTCAAAGATCTTAGGACTGCTTCTGCATCCGAAGGTGAGGCGTACTGAGAAGTAAAAACTTCCTTTCCAGGAAACGCCGAAAAAACGCCAGTAGTCTGGGTGAATGGGCAGAACTTTAAATATGCTGGTGATGTCAGCTTTGGAAAGCCAGGCCCCGCGTCCTGCTAGACCAGGGGTCTGCAACCTTTGCCATTAAAAGAGCCATTTTTGACCAAGAATAATTTAAAAAAATCTGTGTGGAGCCGCAAAACATGTTTGAGCCTTATAATCAAGGTAAATAGCCTATTAAGTCTAAATTAGCGTATACTTATGGTCTAAATAAGCATTTGTTAATATGTTTTACCACAAGGTGGACACTGTGCAGGGCACTATTTATGATTATTTGGTACTTAAATTTTGCAGAGCTGGCAGTAAGAGCAAACAAATCTGTCCACGCACTACCACATTCTCTATTTTATTCAATTTACTTTTTTTGGATTTGGCATCCATAGCTAACCAGCCACTGCTATCGAGGTTCGGCAACATTTGGATTCATAGAATGAATTTCCATAGAATTCTTTTCTCAGAGGCTCAAGGAGCCACTGGACAGGGGCTAAAGAGCCACATGTGGCTCCGGAGCCACAGGTTGCCTACCTCTGTGCTAGACGGATGAGGGTGATGGCGTGGTCAATGTTTGTGTATTGCATGGAGAAATCTGGGCATGGTATGACGCTGTTGATGCTCGGAATGTGTGAGCCGTATGGTGAAGATAGATCAATGATTAGTCTCTTTTTGCCTGAATATTTCCGAGTTGCAACACTTATGGGACTGATGTGGAATATAGGAAATGGGGGACTGTCAAATGGCCCTATCATGAAACCCTCTTTGACTTCCTTAGCCAGCAGGGTGTCGACAGTGTGAGGTTCCGTGAGAGCGGACTGGAGGTTATGACAGATGTGTGAAGTGTCGGGAAGTACTTCCATACCGGGATGGAAACCGTGTGTGAAGCCATTGATGAGAAAATCAACAAACGGTCTATCGGGATGATGTTGTAGAGCAGTGGCAAAAATGTTTATCTTAATGGGTGTGCCGAGGTGCCGTGCTAGTCATGCTGCATATGTGGTAGGGTTGTGAGGGCAGGTGGTCCTGGCGTGCGCACCTCCGCAGAAGGAACAGACGTGCAGGAAGCAGCAGTTGGAGAGGGAGCAGCCCAGGTGGTTGAAATTATTGCAGACCATCCTTCCTGCCTGGTACAGGACTGGGCACCCCCGTTTATCTACCCCCTTAGGCACTGGGACATTGACTGAGGGACGTAAGTCTGCAGGCTTAGGGATGATGGAAGGTGGGGGTGCAGCTGCTGATAAGCGGTTGAAAACTGAGGTGTCGCGTGAAGAAGAAGGACGTGATCGAGGTGGTGGGGCACTGACTGTGCATGTGGTGGCAGGGTGGGAGGGGGCTCCGCACAACTCGCAGGAGAGGGATGTGTGGGCGGCGAAGATGCGGCAGTATAATTCGGAATCGAGAGTGCCCCAGTATGTTCCTTGGTTAAACTGTTGAATGCGGCCAGCTGCCTGATTAGTGAAATGGACATGGTAGGAGTAAAACCCTGTCCCTCCGAACCGTAGTGCCATGTTGAGCACTATTGACAGGTAGTCGTCTAGCTCAGCTCTCCGTGCAGGGAAGGCTGAGCAGATGACATCTCTGTAGAGTGAAAAGGCAAGGGCGAATTCAGTGGGAGTCAAGTCTTTGGACCGAGAAGGTAAAGGGTGGCGGAGCTGCACGTAACCGGAATGAGTGTGAATTTCTCTGGGCTGACTGGTGTCTATGATGGATGTTTGAAGGAGTTGGGCTAGATCAACGCAATTACCAGTAAGAATTTGGTGGTGTAAGGTGGGAGAGACAGGAGAAGGGCGATAGAGTGCTGAAGCTGGTTGGCTGGGTGGTGCTGCTGTGGCGAGAGTGTAGTTAGTTGCACAATTGGAAAAAACATTTGGGTGTTGGGGAAGGGAGGGGGTAGGGAGGGGGAAGGGAGGGGGGGGAAAGGATAGAAAAGTCGGAAGGAGGGAAGGAGGC
Organism: Epinephelus moara; assembly: GCF_006386435.1. Lineage (NCBI taxonomy): Eukaryota > Metazoa > Chordata > Actinopteri > Perciformes > Serranidae > Epinephelus > Epinephelus moara. Next base: position 32,511,950 of record NC_065519.1, read on the forward strand.
TATGCAGCTTGTGGTGGAGCCCTCTGGTTTGTTGCATTGGGCTCTTGACCTGCTGTGCTGCTGGTGAGAGAAGATAGGGAAGCAGAAGCCATGTTGTTTTGGATTACTGAAGGAAGGGTAGAGGAAGGGATGATGGGATGAAAGGATGCATGTGCACGGGGATTTTGTGAAGCCTGCGAAGACAGGGATGAACAGAAAGCTGAGATTAGTTGAGAGAAGTCAGAGACAGAGGGAGCAGGCACAGGGGGACATACAGGCTGTGGTTGTGGCGGGGTGACCTGAGTGACGTCACGGCTGGCAACGCGGGCGGTGGTTGGCCCGGGCGTCGAAGCCGGAAGCACGGGAAGCGCGGTTGAAGCAGCGGCGATGGAGGCTGAATACAGCTGAAACAGCTTGGATTTGTTGTCGGTACGGTGGAAGGGGATGCCTTTCTCCCTCAGAAACCTTTGGAGACGGGCGACGGTCCAGTTTCTAATGTTGGGCGGTGATTGTGGAGGTGGAGATGAGGCCCGGGTTCTGCTGGGTATAGGAGAGATCTCGTTGATGGAGCTTGAGCGGCGAGACTGTGGTACGCTGATCACCGAGCGCACCCGGCTCCTGCGGGCCGCTTGGCTGCGGTCCGGTTGCTGCTCCGGAGGAGGATAACCGGTCTCGTACAGTTCGTCGTACAGATCGCTGTCGGAATCAGGTGGACCGATGTGCAATTCGGCGTCCATGGTGGGTAAGTAGCTAATCGTTGTATTGACTTTAGTCAAGGATGCTGTTAGCTGTGCGTGAAGCACTGTCTGAGGATCTGATGAGAGATCTGAGACAAACGGGGCTGGATGGGTTGGCCAGGTATATGTAGGCTTGTCAGGTGATTAGAGGAGTGGTTGAGGCATGACCCTGCTCCCAAACCTAAGTTAACTAGTTAACTTCATTTATACATGACTGATTAACTAAAAAGATACCTGTTAAAATAATGATAGTTTGACCACAGAGAGAAACCCTCAAAATCAATACTCTTTTCTTCTTGATTAAAGTTTATAATTCATAATTCATAATTAATTAATTAATTGATTAGGCTCTTTTTTTCCATGTTGGACTTATTGATGTTTCCAGCACCTCGCCAAGACTAAGCTGGGTGGAGTGGTGGTTGTCCTACATCATCTACATAGGTCCTGTCTTTGCAATGCTAATTTGGCAATATTATCCAAGAAAAGCCTCTGGCAGTAATGCATTCAGTAATGACAGTTATCCATTGTGCTCCCAAGTCTCCCAGTTGGGAATATATTATCTTTAATTATTATTATTTTACTTTTTTTTATTAAATAATTTAGGTTTTTCTTTGGTTTATTTGGGGTTCTGTTGGAGTTCTACTTTAAGAAATCAAATATCCAAGTTCTTATTGCCAAACAACGTCTGAGACTGCTACCCACCTCTGCCTCGAGTAAATACACAGCCCCAGACTCCATGCTGCAAATCACAGTCTGAGCTGGGATTTGAAACGATGCAGCATTTAAAGTACCTGGATGTTCCCCAAACCTTATCATATTTCGGTGGAATTTTCAACTTGAACACCAAACTGTCTGTCTACCTAGAGCTCATTAAAAAAATCCAGAGCCCCACTCTCGTGTGTCCCATGTTGAGTTCTCTTGTCCCACAGGTTCTGCAACCATGCTTCACTTTCTTTAAAAACTGTTCAACTGTTCTGTATACATGGAAGACAAGCCTCATGTGTCCTTGCCTACTGTGCCATCTGGATGGCCTGCACTTATCTGATAAAACAGTAACTGTAGCAAAATGACTGGTTCCTCTCATCTCCCGCAGTCACCTTCAGGCAAAACACTGCTTGTGTGTGCGTGTGTGTGTACTGTATGTGTGTGTGTGCATGTATGTGTGTGTGGGGGGAGACCAGGGCAGGACACTAATAAGCACTACTTTGTCCATGTATGTCCTTGTCCTAGTTTAGCAGAAAGACACAGAAAGAGAAAGAGGGAGTGAGACAGAGCCTGGAAACATCATTATGACCTGCCACTGTACTTTGGGAACAGGATGTCTCTGAAGCAATGTGAGACACACACACATGCAGAGATTATTACTGAGGTGTCTCCTGTAGCTTCAGTGTAAAAATGTGAAGACAAGTTCACATCAGGTAATATCTATAACCTTCACCTTTTTATCAGATTGCATACAGAAGTATATCATGATGTACAATGGTAGAGTAGCTCACCTACACTATGCTTCTTTCAGTTTTTGTTGTGAGTTGACTTAAAGTGAAAACAAAGTGCTTTAATTCTGCTATCATTACTTAAGTGTTTGATGTAGCCCGTTCTAAATCAAGGCCGCGTTCTTAATTCTGCTTCAAAATGCTGAATAAACTGTATGGTTACTTTAGGTTATAGTGTGCACAGCTGCGTTTGTGGGGGTGGTATAAGCACATAAAGGAACTTTGTAGTTTCCTGAGGTAATGGCAGTGGAGGATGCTGCTGTTGGTGTGTGAATGGGCGAAAAAGTAAAGTTGTGAAGCACTTTAGATAAAAATGTTAAATGAATACAGTCCATTTACCAAGAAAGCAGGTTAGTGGGAGGAATCGAGTTGTGAAGGATGCACTATTTGCATATACATAGAAATGACAAAACACATTGTAAGTAGGGTGAGGTGAGAAAACTGTCCCACCTGTTTGAAAGTTGAAACAACACCTTTGTTACCGGTTTGAATATTTGTCAATGATGCTCAATGTCTGTAGCAGTGGCGGCTGGTCAACAGAGGGCACTAGGGCGCTGCCCCACCACTCTCCCCACATCTAAAAAATAAAATAAAAATACTTTGCAATATATATACATTTTTCAGATTAGCAAGATAAATATGATATAGTTAGTGAGTAAAATGTATCATCTGCAATAAAAATGTAGTTGTCTAAAGTTACTGATTGGTCACGTGTTTCCTCTCTGGGGCGCAAGAATCTTCGCCCATAGACTCTCGTTGTAAGTTGTACATGCGCAGTTCACTCCTTTTCAATACAAGAGATAGGAGCTGGCTGAATGCAGCTGATTTACGTCCCACCCAATTGCAAGCAGGATGACGTCACAGCCGTCTGTCATACAGTGCGGAGCAGGGCATGTGAGCGGAGCGGACCGGGTGAAAATTTCCACTCCTCGCTCGCAGACCTGTCACTTTGCGCCGCTCGTCCACTCCGCTTGGTTCTGCGCATTCTTCGCTCCGCTCCGGTCCACTCCATCATAAATTTTATCCCGCTCCACTCGCTCACCACTCCGCTCAAAAAAACTGCGTCGTACTACCCTAACCTGTAATCTTCTATTCACAAATAATACATGAGCTTGGTAGATTCGATTCTGTCTTTGCCCAGGCTACGTAATTTCATTTCATTTAAAAAATACCACAACCCAACTCAACTAAGACATAAAGGTAATATTTCGTTTTTAAGCCGACAAAAACAGTGAGACCATAGGTTATTAATTTAAAACGTTTTATTTTTAAACCAAGAGAGACAAAACTGAGAAAACTGAGCAGAACTAGAGCTCCCAAAATTGTCATCAGTCTTCTAAAAGATCTGAGCAGCCAGAATCACAGTTTACTCCATAGTTTTGAAAGAAAATAGTGTGGGTGTGCGCAGGTGCAAAGATGCATTCTGGGTGGGGCATGGGCGACCAGAGCGAAATTGGAGCGAGAGATAAGGCTCCGCTCCACCTTTAAAAAAAAAAATAGCCGCTCCTCGCTCAACACACAATCCTTCTGCTCCCCGCTCCGCTCACATGCTCTGGTGCGGAGTGACAAGCTTGAGTTTGAGCGAGAGTTGGCGACGGAGATGGAGAAAGAGAAAGCAAATATGGTGAAGTCTTTAAAAACAACACCATTTGAGAGGAGGATGTTGCAGGAGAAGCTCGAAGTGAAAGAGCTTGGACCTGATCAGCCGGACATCACAATTACTCAACAGTCCACAGACCGAGGAAGACAATACAAAAAGTAAAACACTGCACTACATGTTATTATAATGTTGCTTTTGTTGTTTTCATTTATTTAACAAGGTCTGTTCTGATTTGTTTTGGTTAGTTATAAAGATTGTTTTCTGTTGCTTTGGGATAGCTGAAATCCTTTTTGGCATTAAATACACTGGTGTGATACATGTTTTCTTGATTTTTGGTATATGTATATTTGGAGCTTGGTATAGCCCCCCCTGGAGAAAATGACACCAGCTGCCACTGGTCTGTAGAGTGCTGTATTAAGCACTCTACAGACAACATTTCCGACTTTTATCACAAAGTATCAAAGGTAATGTATTTGTGTGTGAGATTAGTACTACTGTTATTGTTTGTCAAAAAATGTGTCACAATACAAGACAAATGCTAATCAGTTTGAAATACTGTAGGGAGCAATTGAACAATTACGGTACAGGTGGCAGGCTGCACAATTCCAACTACTTAGTGATGTTACCAACTCCATTTCCCTCCTTAACGTTATCAGGTTCTCTGTTAGCATTGGGTTTAAATCAGAAATATTGACAAATAGGTGCTTTGTCTCTTCGCTTTGACATCCAATCCTCTGCCATCGTGTTGCTGGTCCCATCACAAGTGAAATCTGACTCCTGCAACTCTGCTGCTGCATTACAGAGCAGATACTTTCAGTTTACAACTGTAGCGTCTGTCATCCAACTAGGTAGGGCATACAGCAATTACATTTCTTGCTCACTGCCAACACTGTTCCTTTGCTTTTTTTTAAACAGATGGCTAAGAACAAGCCTAGTTGTCAGTGCCCTTAACAATGATACATAGAAGGGCTCTCTGATCTGACTCCTATGATCAGGACAACATCATTTGACTCCTAAAAAAGTTCCAAAAGTTAAAATGACTTCTTTGTTAAGGGTTAGGGGACCTCTGTTGTAATGATGATAATAATAAACACGTGGTTAAGGGTTCAACGTTGACTGTCAGTTGGAAACAAGAAATGACAGACAGCTCTTCTGGACAGGGAGCTGAACGGATATTGAAGCTTCTCACTCCATTAATAAAAATTTTCATTTTACCTCTACCCGGATTATGCTACGCAAGTTGTGTGAGGGTGTGTAAATGGATTTTGTAAATGTGTTTTTGTTGTTAAAAGCGGACCCCTATGGCTTCAATTCATCGAGAAATTTCTCTATGGATAGGATTTGGATTTGAAAGTTTTTCTTCACAAATTCAGCGTAATATGTCTGCAGAGAGCAGCTCACAGTAACCTGGTTACTGTGTGTCCTTAACCTCTACCTTGTGAATTATTGTCTTGTGTTAGAACAACGTGATGTGCTCCTCTGTATCACATACGTAACTAATGGCAAGAACATTTCTAAATGATATGACATTCCAGTTCCTGTTCCTGTGTGCAAATAAAAAAAGAATGCTGAATAAAAGTACAGTTTTATTCAACAGCACTTGACACAGCAGTGTACACTCATCAAAAGCTTTTTCTTTCTAGTGTCTCAACTGACTTTCAAGGTAGAAGGTAAAGCTATGAGAAGATGAATATGTCTGTATCACTCATAACCTCCCACACGCTCTGATGTAATCCTTCATTAACAATCAGTGTCTCACACACAAATGCACACCATGCCCACAAACACGACAAGCAATGCTTTCACCCGATTAATAAGGGTAGGTAATTGGATTAATTGCAGTAATTAGAATACTTAATTATGATCTCATCAAAGACAGGGAATTTTAAAAGAGCTATCAAGTGAGACAGATAGTAGGAGAGGGAGGAAGAGACAGATGGAGGGAGAGCATTCACATCAGAAAGAGAACAGTGTCTGCACTTTCATTTTCAATTTTCACCACTTTCACATACACGCTGTTCAACCCAGCAGGGCTGTTAGAACGACTCCCTTCAGTTCACTTATTGTATTCATCCCCAGTGGAGCAATTAAAAGGTATACATAGCAGAGCATGCATAGATCTCATTATAACACATGAGACAATGTAGATAGTGAAGTATAGGACTTGCTACATGGTTGAAAGTGTGAGTGGGAGGTTCCCAATGATCGGAAACAAGCCCAAACTTCAATAAGCTGATCTAAAGGTCGCCTTGTTCCTGTTTGTTTCCACAACTAAGGCAGCAAAGATATCAGAGTGGAGCCGATTGTGTTGGACGATAGAGTATTTTCAAGACCTTCTAAAGGATATGTTGTGGCCAGAGACCTTGGAGTAGCGATTCCCAACCAGGTGAACATTTTGCCAAGAGGGCACTTCTGTAGTTACCAGGAGGCATGTGAAGTGTGGAACAGATAATTTGAGCTAATACAAGCTTTGATAGCAAAAATTAAATATGACTCTCCAGTGCTGCCTTTATTTTCTTCAGTGGCAGTGAGGAATTTGGGTCAGGGTTGTATTCAGCCCAGTTGCAAGAAGAGAATGTTGGTATTATGACTTTCTGCAAACCACAGATTCATTACATTTCCACATTTCATACTTGCCATACCAACGTCTCTCAAGTGACATGATACATAAGCTGACTTGTATCATCGGGAGGGTGGAGATAGATAATGTGTAAATGAAGCGAGACGTCTGCTAAGCTGAAGACCACTGCAAACCACTGTTCAAAACCAACAACACCGGATGTATTTAGCAGCACATCTAGGCATTTCCAAGCAGCATTTGTGGCACCGAACTTGTATGTTTCTAACCAACACATGGAGGCATATCCCAGCTGTATTTGAGCCACCAAACCTCAGAGTTTTGTTCTGCTCCTGCACATTACAGTATCTCCCAGTGGTGTTTGTGGCAAGGAACCTGGATGTTATCTACCGAAATACTGAGGCATTTCCCACCTGCATTTGAGCCACCAAATCATGGTGTGTTTTTACCTACACAAAGCTTCCCCTGTGGCCATCTAAGATGGGTGTTTTTCACTAACACATCACAGCATTTCTCTGGGGCATTTGAGCCACCAAACTTGCAGCATTTCCCAGCAGCTTTTTTGTGCCATCAAGTATGGGTATTTTAAGCCAAAACATGATCTTTTCCAAACCATAACCAAGTATTTTTGTGCCTAAACCTAACCACACTTTCACCACAGCATTGTTGAAAAACGTAAAGTTTCAGTTTTAACCTGCTTCCCTGTTAATGAAACTCAAAAGAGTCTCTAAACCTATTGGCCAATAGTCTAAAGACGATAAACCTCTAGGGGTACAAGTCAATAACAATGGGAATCTGGTGTAGCAAACAAATATCTGGACCAAGACTTCCTGCGCCATGCACCGGCCATTTCAGCTATGCATTTTAAACAGATGCATGCATATGAATATAGACGCATTTTGTTAAAGCTGGAAAAAAAAGCCTCAATTGTCATCAGATGAATGTACCAGACCAGACTGCATTTCAGCCAATGCATTCTACCCCTCCACACGGACTGTTTACCTGCTGCTCAAACATGATTGGTCAATGCTACTTGGACCAGACAACTTCCAATACCGAAATCTTGTATTGTTGCCGACAGATTCCGCATTCATAGACAGATTTCTGTTTAAAGAGATACGTTTTCATTCACCAATTAAATACAGTCCTACTTTTCCCCAATTTTGCAGATTTTTTTTTCCACATTTAAACATTTCCTGACTTTCCATTATTCATAGGTGTGAATTATATTTTGAATGCTGGTGTACACAGTCTGGCCTTAGTCTTCTGTCAGAAAAACTGCAGCTACTCAGAGATTTCTTTAACCCTTCTTTAATGATTTCACACAGCTTGGAACAGTATACAGGATATGTTCATTGTGGTTTCCTGAAGCATACAAATAGATAAACAATAATTATACTAGTATGGTACAGAAATAAAGTCATATTACTGTGAACTGAACAGACATGTGATACTACACAAAGAAAACTGGCCGCACGGGGGCGCCTCAGACCACATTGTTATAATGTAACACACAACAACTGTAAGAAACGTGAATATCGCCAGATGTAGAGCCCATCCGCGGTAGTAAACACTTAATCGAAACAGTATTATATGTTTAGAACACATATATAAACAAAGGCGGACATATTAACCAGTCTGTGGCAATATATCTAATGTAAACAACTCTGTGTGCGAGAGTACTGATCATAACATGGCGGCCCTTCCGGCTCCATGCCACGTACATCAGAAAACAGCATAACAATAAACACCTACTGTAAACTTACTTTGCACTCACGCACAACGGACACAAGGTGACGGCGGGGGTAGTTATGACAGTACTCCGCTTAATGCTGTCATAACCGTAGAGCAAGTGTGAGGCACTTCACAGGTGTTTCACCAGCCCAGATGCCTTTGGGGCCGTTCTGTTGTCCTCGTGTTCCCTCGGGACTACTCGGGTCCTTCCGGTGATGCCCGGATCTGCCCGAACGCGGCAGAGCAGGGAAGTTTGCACAATAGGCATTTAATGTAAAAGAAAACACAGGAAATGTGCTTGTTGTTGAAGACAAATGGAAATGTGGAAAAAAACTGGAATTAACAGGTGGACGAACAGGCATCTCACTATAATGACGAAAACTCTGTGGGTGTGTGTCTGTGTGTCTGTTCCACGTTTTTCTCCTCACTCACTTGGTCAATCCATGTGAAATTTGGCACAGTGGTAGAGGGTCATGGGAGGATGCGAATGAAGCAATATTACATCAATTGGCCAAAGGGGGGCGCTATAGCAACCGATTGAAATTGCAAACTTTGAATGGGCATATCTCATGTCCCGTATGTCATAAAGACATGAAACTTTGCACAGAGATGCCTCTCCTCATGAGGAACAAATTTGCCTCAAGAACCCATAACTTCAGGTTATAAAGATTTTCCGCCATTTTGAATTTTTTGAAAAACACTTCAAATCGATCTCTTCCTAGGAAGTTTGACCGATCTGCATGAAACTCTGTGAACATACTCTAGGGACCAATATCTAAAGTTCCCTCTTGGCAAAAGTTGGAAACTCAAACTGAGCTTCTATAAGGCAATGAATATTGCGGAGGGCGTGGCTCATCACATAAAGGTGTATAACATCTCAAGGGTTTCACCGATCACCACGCAACTTTGTAGGCATATGACCACACATAATCTGAGGGGACCCCTCCATTATTGACCCCATCAAACAAAATGGGGGCACTAGAGAGCTAATTTCTTATCTAGGCCTAACCGCCATATCGATTTTTACTAAACTTGGTAGATATGTAGAACAGGACGCCTCAAGGTGACTGGAGAAATTTAACTCTAATTGGCAACTGGGTGGCGCTTTGACAACAGAAAAATGCTTAAAAATGGTTAAAAATGGCTAAAATGCGACCGATCGCTGTGGCTCCCCCTGTGGCTGAATGTTTTGTTTGTTTTTCTGATTTTTGGTATGACTAAGTCATGGTATGGTATGCTGTACATAATCACGGAAACTGTCAGTGTGTCATTCTGTCAGTCAGTTATTCTGTCTGTCCCACGTTTTTCTACTCACTGACGTGGTTAATCTATGTGAAACTGCACATAGGCATTGAGGATTGGCATAGGTAGAAGGTGACAAAGCTACCAATGGGTATGGACTAGTGTATTTATATCGAGAAGAAAATTCAGCACACAAATTGGGTCACAAATTGGTATACCACTTTGAATAAGTATAGTTATTATCAGAATAGATAGACTGACTGCACAGGACACACCCCAGTTTCCCACCAACCTTACATATGTTGTAATTGCAGGATCCCTTCATCATTGTCTCTGTGGTGAACAGTTCCAGGAGAGAAATCCCATCTAGCAAAGGGGCAGGATGAAGGGGCACTGGAGCCCTCCTGATGGGCTATGGGGGATATGTGAGACAAAAAAAAGGTTGAAAACCACTGCTTCAGAGGACTCGTGATGTTGGAACACGTGCTAACAACATTCTCCTCTTATTCTGGAGAGCGAGTGGACTGGAACTAACATATCATGAAAAATGTAATGATACTCTCTGTGAGGCCATTGTAAAAAGCTAACACATTTCATGGGACTTTGAAAATGCCAGAATGGAACAAAAACCCACAGAGATGCCAATCAAGTGAGAGTGATTTACTATTGTAAAGAATATATTTGAATGACCTGCCATTAATACATGATGGTCATTATGATGAACTCATGAGACAAAGGAAGTCTAATGAAGGACATAAGGAACAAAACAACAGGAACAGAATGGGAGCGCAGATCAGCAGCAGTGTGTTTGGTTGATGCTCCCTGGCACGCAATGGGCTTTTATTGAAGGTGTCACAGGAGAAGTGAGCAGTTGAATGATATCACACACACACACACACACACACACACAAACACACACACACGCTCAATCAGCTCACACATACAGTATGTCCAGCCACACATACCATCAAACCAAACTGGCTGAGCAAAATGAGACTCTCTTTCTTTCTCTCTCTCTCTCTCTCAGGATTCCTATTGCCTGTGCCGTGATGAATATATCATCGGCCCAATTTCACCAAACAACATGGCGGTTCCCACACGCTATGCAGCTCCGCCCTATCACTTTCAGTTAGATGAACATGGGGTTACGGCAGGACTGGTGGAGAATTTAAATACCATGTGTGAGAGAGGAAGAGAGGGATGCATGAGAAATCAGGGAGAGAGGGTGAGTGGGTGGGGAAAGAAAAAAATACAAGGGAAAAGGAGAGAGATGGAGAGGAAGGAAAGTGCTATCTGTATCTGCCCGATCAGTTTCACTTAAGTTAAACAGGAGCTGTGGTGAATGGGGAATAGCTTGTGTTGCAGAGCAATGAATAAAGGAACGGTGGGTGAGACTGAAGAGAAAGAAAGAAAGAAAGAAAGAAAGAAAGAAAGACAGAAAGAAAGAAAGAAAGAAAGAGAAAGCAAGCAAGCAAGCATCGGATGAATGAACAAAGTAAGAAATCAGGATAAAAGACAGAAAGAAACCATGGAAAGTAAGAAAAAAAAGAATTAAAACATTGAAGGAAAGAAATAACTGAAGCACTGAAACTGAGAAATATAGTAAAGCAAGACTGTGCCCCTTCTTTTTGAATTTTTTGAAAATTTCCCTGCAAACTACAATAAAAAGTGAATATAATAAATACTCTGATATGAAATTAAGCTGTAGCTATCTGTGGCTCAGCTCTGTAACAGCTTACCCCCACCCCTTTGTCACTACTACTTATAGCTAAAGCTATAGCTTGACATGGCTGCAACTCACTGCCTGCGCTGATGTTTGATGATAATGGAGGAGAAGAGGATGGCAAGTCAGTCACACAGTGTCGGACACACAAAAAGTGAGATAAAGCAGAATTGACATTGCCTAATGGCTATGAAATTATTATTATCATATCTTTAAAATGAATACACTGTTCATTATATACACACCAGTTTGGAAAAAAACTTTAAAATAAAACACTCACACATATCTGGGATCTGTCTGGGATCTAGGGCATGCTCAAGTCAAGTTGTGTGAGGAGTAAAAAAAATATTTCCCCTCATAGAGTCTACAGATATTCTTACTCCTGGAACCAGGAGTTTCAAAAGTCTTACATGCTATTCTTATAATCTGAGACAGCCAAAACGTATAAGTAAACATAACCAACTCTTTCCAAAATACAAAAGCTAGAGTGGTCAAACTAAAATTTGTGATGGCATAGGGTATAAAGGCTGGAGCTGCTCAATAGACAATGAATTGGGAAAGATATTATAGATCAGTATTTTCCAGTCTTTATCTTCAAAGGACCCTTTTTTTCTATCATTGAGTATACTGATGACCCCTGACTTGAGTAAACTTATTACCCCTTACCAAGAGACATACTTATCATCTCTCATATTATATTCAATGCATAGCAATGAATAAAAAAATAAAACAATGATTGGGATGAATTGTGCTCCTGACACAACATCACATCCTATGACATCACAAGTTTGAGACTTACTTCTCTGCCTTCTGGCTTTGAGAGTGAGTAGTTCATGTTCACAAATATTCATCTATAGGACATGGAAATAACATATGGGAACACCACCTAAATTAGGAATTCCAGTATAAGTTCTTTTCAAACTAATTATTCACTAATTTGGTATGACTGGTCCATACCCATTGAGTGCACAGTTGCCCACGTACAGTTTCACATGGTGTGTGTTTGGGATACAGGTCATAGGAAATTGCAGATTAAATAGTCA
>NC_065519.1:32524135-32553819 GCF_006386435.1 Epinephelus moara
TGAGTAGAAAAATGTGGGACAGACAGAATAACTGACAGACAGAATGACACACTCACAGTTTCCATGATTATGTACAGCATACCATACCATGGCTTAGTCATACCAAAAATTAGAAAAAAAACCCAACAACATTTGGGCACAGGGGGAGCCACAGCGATCGGTCGCATTTTTACCATTTTAAAGCATTTTTCTGTTGTTACAGCACCACCCAGTTGCCAATTAGAGTTAAATTTCTCCAGTCACCTTGAGGCATCCTGTTCTACATATCTACCAAGTTTAGTAAAAATCGATACGGCGGTTAGGCCTCGATAAGAAATTAGCTCTCTAGCGCCCCCATTTTGTGTGATCGGGTCAATAATGGAGGGATCCCCTCAGATTATGTGTGGTCATATGCTTACGAAGTTGCGTGGTGATCGGTGAAACCCTTGAGATGTTATACACCTTTATGTGATGAGCCATGCCCTCTGCAATATTCATTGCCTTATAGAAGCTCAGTTTTAGTAAGTTTTCCAACTTTTGCCAAGAGGGAACTTTAGATCAGATCGGTCAAACTTCCTAGGAAGAGATCGATTTTAAGTGTTTTTCAAAAAATTCAAAATGGCGGAAAATCTATATAACCTGGAAGTTATGGGTTCTTGAGGTAAATTTGTTCCTCATGAGGAGAGGCATCTCTGTGTGAAGTTTCAATCGATTGCTATAGCGCCCCCCTTTGGCCAATTGATGTAATATTGCTTCATTCGCATCCTCCCATGACCCTCTACCACTGTGCCAAATTTCACATGGATTGACCAAGTCAGTGAGGAGAAAAACGTGGAACAGACACACACACACACACACACACAGAGTTTTCGTCGAGACAATCTGATAAATCAATTTTGGTTCATCTGCTCACATGAGGTTTAAGAAAGACCATGTACTATGATGAGGATTCATGAGTAGAAAATGCTTTGGTTTGAGAGTGTTTTTACACCTAACCTACTGTCAATCAAACTGCACATGACAACTGTACAATAATGACATTAAAGGGTGACTGTTGCTGTCCATGTGTGGTGTGAAAGCAAGACAGACCAACTGCTCCATTTTATGATCATTGTATGATTTAGCACAAGTTTAAAAGCTTAGATACTTTAAAATCCATCTTCTGGACATGAATTGTTCACAAAACGTTCTAACAAACCATCTGTGTAAGTGATAAACATATTTATGTAATATATTCGGTAACCATGGCAATATATATGCATGGGTGCAATGTAGAAAGTTTCCCTCCCTGTTATTTCAGTCATTGATCTGTCAGATGAGGACTCTATGAGCCAGAGTAAAGACAAACCAGACCAGAGCTAAAAGGGGATAATGTTTCAGTTTAAACTTTGTGTGGACCAAATCTACAGAACTCAGGTTTAAAACACAAACTGTATGAAAATAATCGACGTAGCAACCATGACGTTACCCATTAACTTTTTTTTTTTTTTTGGAGTCTGGCATTTGGCAGTTGCCATCTTGGATTGTTGGAGCCAGAAGTGGCCATTTTCAGACGAGAGGGTGGAGCTTACGCTAACACTAGCTGTTAGCTTGGTTAGTATGGTGCATTTACAGCTATGGTTAACAATCATAATGCTAACCTCATGGTTATGTTTCCTGACCAACTTTGTTGCTGTGGTAGCGACTTTTTAGCAGACAGCACCCATCTGTCACTCAAAGCAGCCACGCCCCTAATTATGCAATATGCATTAATTAAACCTAAATGACATAACAGTTGAGTTATATAAAAACTCATCCCTGGTATAGTTGTCATGAACAGGGAAATTAGTTATAGAGATCAAAACTGTTTTTTTCTACCCAGCTGTAAACATATGTATTATATTTCTGCTGAAAAGTTGGGCACTTTAGAATGGGGGTCTATGGGGACTGACTTGCTTCTGGAGCCAGCCTCAAGTGGACATTAGAAAAACTGTAGTTTTTGGCACTTGTGAATTCACGGGCCAAAACAGCTGTTTTGTTTTCTTCCAAGATCCCTTTCCTCATCCCTGCCCCACAGTCAGTTCCAGAAAGCTACTCAGAACTACTACAGCATGGCCTCTTGGGCTGACTTTTTCTTTCAGTCCAGGAGGACATAACAACTTTACAGTCATTACCCCGCTGCTTTCACTGTAGAGCCCTCCTGCAGCAGTATGGAGTTTGAGAGTTTTCAAGCACACTATATGCACTCCTTCACTGAGCCTGATGCAAGAACATTTATGCTTACCCTAAACTTTTCAAAGTGAGGATTCACTTGAGTATGAGTGTTAGTACGTTGGATAATGGCATTCATCTGTATTAAATTCCTTGAACTTGATCAATGACACCTGTAGCTACAATAAGTAGTTGTTGTGAACATTCCCATAATTAATGGCCTCAGATTGCTGTAATATGATACTTATTCTGCTCCATTAGTCGGCAAGTGTCATACACAAAAATGGCACCCAAGGGTAAAAAGAACTTCACAAGTGCAAAGCTCACAGTGTGAGGAGTGCTGCTAGACTGCCTGCTTTCACCACATCCAGTGAGAGATTCTTGTTAGTATTAAAGCAGCTCAAGAAATAACTAAGAACAAAAAGTACATTTTGACAGATTTCTGATTAATGACTTATACTGACAAAATTAGCATTAGCCTACTAATACATGACCCGCTGATGGCTAAAAGGGGTAATATAGAATACTAGTCCATACCAGAGCATGTGAGCGGAGCGGGTGAAAATTTCCATGAGCATGGTAGATTCTCCGGGGAAGCCCTCTCCCCTCTCCCTGCAGTTAGGGACCGTTCTCCAAGGTACCGCTGCTTCTCTTCTCAGTTTCTTTTCTGAAGTACACAGTAAACTCCATAGTTTTGAAAGAAAATAGTGTGGGTGGGGGCGTTGGTGGCTTAGTGGTAGAGCAGGCGTCCCATATACAAGGCTGTTGCCGCAGCGGCCCGGGTTCGAGTCCAGCCTGTGGCCTTTTGCTGCATATCATCCCTTCTCTCTCTCCCCCTTTCACACTTAACTGTCCTGTCCATTAAAGGCAAAAAATGCCCAAAAAATATCTTAAAAAAAAAAAAAAAGAAAATAGTGTGGGTGGCGCAGGTGCAAAGATGCATTCTGGGTGGGGCATGAGTGACCGGAGCGAAATTGGAGTGAGAGGTAAGGCTCCGCTCCACCTTTAAAAAAAAATAGCCACTCCTCACTCAACACAAAATCCTTCCGCTCCCCGCTCCCCGTTCCCCGTTCCCCGCTCCCCGCTCCCCGCTCCCCGCTCCCCGCTCCAGCTCCGCTCCGCTCACATGCTCACATGCTCACATGCTCTGTCTATAAAACTTCAACTATTCCAATAAACTGGTTTCAACAGGACCAGTATCTGTGTTGTCTGAGTTACAAGTTGCAACCACCATGCTGGAGTCTGTCCCTCATTGAATAGTGTCCGCTCCAGCTACGCTCCGCTCACATGCTCACATGCTCTGTCTATAAAACTTCAAATATTCCAATAAACTGGTTTCAACAGGACCAGTATCTGTGTTGTCTGAGTTACAAGTTGCAACCACCATGCTGGAGTCTGTCCCTCATTGAATAGTGTCCGCTCCAGCTCCGCTCCGCTCACATGCTCACATGCTCACATGCTCTGTCTATAAAACTTCAAATAAACTGGTTTCAACAGGACCAGTATCTGTGTTGTCTGAGTTACAAGTTGCAACCACCATGCTGGAGTCTGTCCCTCATTGAATAGTGTTTCCCTCCTGTTAAAATGTGTAGCACTCCCTTCCGTGGTCAGGGTTTGGTTCAGATGTCACTCCAAAGTCGTTGAAATCCGGTGCTTGGCATGATTTATGGAGCATTGCCATTATAGTTTAACGGCGCCCGGCAGCGTCAGGTGGAAACACGGTGGGACAAGGATGAAAGTTAAGGCGGCGAATGTCCAAGTGAGGCGGGCGGGAGTGGTGATAGATGGTCCAACAAACACAGATTTTCACCAGAGAGAGCAGTGCTTGCGTCCCGTAAGATTCGAAAGCCAAACCCTGTTCTTTTTTCACCACGTGTTTTTGTTGCCTAAACCCAACCATTTGTGTTTGTTGTTTAAGGGAAAAAAACGTCAATTTGTGGTGTTGTACCAACATGGTGCGTTTATTTTCAAAGAGACTGTATGTAAATATAAAATTTCTTGTGAAGATGGAAGTGTATCTTGAGAGAAGACAATGCATGTAACAGACAGACCTTGACACTGTGCCCCAGAATGTCAACAACCAACGCACCCAGCATACCTTGTGCATCATATGTGGACATGGAAAGTCCATGACCAAGCACGTCAATATGTGACAAGGTCCGACTAAGAATATGTTGTTCAGATTTACATAGGGGGAAACACATAAACAGGGAAAGTCTTCAGCAAAATGCTGGTATGCTGGGTGCCGTAAATCTTCAGGTGCCAAAAAATGCAGTTTGTGATCATTGTTAACTGTTGCAAGAGTTTGCGACACTTACGTTCACAATCATAAGTTCCAAACAGATACATTCATTTCATCATTCACCAAAAACATAATTGAATTTAATGAACGCACTCTTATAGCAAGTTCATCCACAACACTGCCTCTAGTTCAGGTTCTTGGAAGTGGGAAGAACACCCATGGCTCTAATGACGAAGCTAGATTTTCCTCCTTCCACTTCCTCCCAGTCTCCCAGTGTTCCAGGTTGTCCCATTTTGTCCATTGATCCTGTTTTGCCCTTGAGACTGCCTTTGCACATCAGTCTGCCTTCTCCAGCTGCTGCAGGTCTTTAACACAAGCCCTGTCATTTAGAGTGGTGTTGTTCTGTGCCATATGAGTCTACTTGTGCCTTACCCAAAGCTGCCTCTTTCATAGTGCGCTTGGCAGATGGGTCTTTCTGCCTGTGTAAACAAGCTGGTTGAGAACTCAGAACTTAGTAATGAATTTACAAATTGCTGGTGCAACCCACCCCACATTACTGGTAGGCTATAAGAGGAGAATTTTCACTCTATTGCTGAATGTACTTGAACTCAGGTTTTTGCTGTTTAATAAAATTAACTGTCCGAGGTAGCGAAAGACATCTGTTTACCACACCTGTGCACAAACACTTCATTTTAAGTGTTAATCATCCACCACGTTAATCTGCATGGAGCACACACACATCTGGTGACACCATCACTCTACTTCACACACTTCCTGCACCCTGGCTTTCATCAAGAGCACGCAAACACCCACTTTAACACGCCACCTGGCACACCTAAACACACACACATGTACCCACACCCCATGAATTTACCGCATCAGCATGCATTCACACAATCATCATCATGGTTTTAATGGCTCTTTGGTGAAGGAGGAATACACCTAACATGCTGACAGCAGGCACATTAAGACACACACACACACACACACACACACACACACACACACACAGACACACACTCACACACTCACCCACACACTGACATGCTGTCTCACTGTCACAGCAGCTCTTTAGCGGAGAAAACGTACACACACTTGACACTTCCACACACATAGAGAGATTCATGGAAAGACAGGAGCAGGCAGACATGTTCCTTAAAGACAATTCATGCGAAGTGGCAAGCCACCCTGCATATATTCACACAGCATGCTATGCCCTCATACACACACACACCTGTCAAACAAACACAATTTTAACACATGCTCTCAGTATGCATGCATCAAGTTGACAAGACGCCCACACACACAGGAGAAACCCTTAAGATAACATGAACACTTTCACACAAACACACACTAACAATTAATGCAATTAACACACTCTGTAGACCTGTGTGTGTGGTGTGTGTGGTGTGTGTGTGCATGTGCACATCAAGGGATCACTTGAAATCTACCTTTCTTGCTGACAAGGCTTTGTGTGTGTCTGTGTGTATGTGTGTGAAAAGTAGGCCAGCGAATGACAAGCTCCATTTTTCATTGCCGTTACTTCAGAGACAGTAGGAACAGATGCCCCGTTGGGACACAGACACACGCGCACAGGCACAGACGCCGTCACACTTCGACTCACACAGCAGTCGTGAACACACACAAAAACTGCCAACGCTCAGGTCTGTCTGAGTTGACACCGCTCAATTTCAATTAAAATAACTCTCCTACATTTTTGTACCAGCATCAAGCTACAAACCAGAGCTGACCCTGTTCACCTTCACTTGAAAGCATCTCCATGTACATAGAAACACACACGTGCGCAAATGTGCAACAATTCTGTCATTGTTATTTCATACTTTGGTCAAAACTGCTAAAACATTTACTCTAATATATGAATGTTATCATGCCAAAAAGGTGTGTTGTCATATTCTCAACACCAGTTCTAGGACCTTGTTAATTAAATAAAT
The DNA here is from genome assembly GCF_006386435.1 of Epinephelus moara. NCBI lineage: Eukaryota > Metazoa > Chordata > Actinopteri > Perciformes > Serranidae > Epinephelus > Epinephelus moara. The sequence continues at coordinate 32,530,499 of NC_065519.1, forward strand.
AACTATTTAGACTGCATTAAATGTGTTTTGAATACATGATGCCAGCAGGATGCAGAAAATAAAGCCACTGAATCTGAATCTTAAAACCTTTATCCTGTGCAGGTTAAACTGCATTACTAGAAGAGCATGTAAATCTGCTTAGAAACAAAAACCCTTAAACAAACATGCTCACACCACATTTAGCATTTTATACATCAAAAAAAGGCAGTGTATGGGTTTAAATATATCTGTTAATACTTATAGGTTCAGTGTGTGTAGGATTTAGGGGGATATATTGGCAGAAATGGATATAATATGATGTTTCTTTAGTGTATAATCACTAGAAAATAACAATTGTTTTTTTGTATTTTTACCTTAGGATCATATATCAACATTTTTTATGGAGATTACCATGTTTACAGCCATGTTTGTACAGTAGCCCAGAACAGACAAACCAAGCACTGAATCGCTAAATCACGAAATCTGAGTACTTCTGATTTAACAGGAGATCCAAGGAGAGAGGAGGTAGCAACAAAACTCCACCTAATGGAGGCTTACGGTGCCCCAGATTCAAACGTCCAGAAACACATAATTGAAACCACAAAATATAAAACTTCACCTGAGCTTCCATCGGCATATGGCTGAGTAGATAATGGCTGAATTTTCATTTTTGGGTGCACTATCCCTTTATGGTATGCTCACTTCTCTTTGGAATTTTAACAGTCAGGTGAAATATCCTTCAGCAAAATCTATTATAGTATCATGAAACTCATAAAATAATGACTAAAACATTTACTAGAATTTGACTTTATTAAAAGTGAATATTGGGGCGTCAGTGGCTTAGTGGTAGAGCAGGCGCCCCATGTACAAGGCTGTTGCCGCAGCGGCCCGGGTTTGACTCCAGCCTGTGGCCCCTTGCTGCATGTCCCCCTCTCACACTTCCTATCAAAAAAAGGCTAAAAATGCCCCAAAAAATATCTTAAAAAAGAAAAAAAGTGAATACCACTAACTAATTCTTGACTAAAACCAAGCAAAAAAGGACTGTAATGTAAAACACATTCTCAGTCCGACCTCATCATATCTTGACGTTTTGGTCATGGACTTTCCAAGCCCAGATACGACGTGCAAGGTACCCTGCGTGCTTTGCTTGTCAATGTTCTGCCCGTTACATGCATTGTCTGTTTTCAAAAAACACTTTTGTGTGGTTGTGTTTTGCAAACACATGCATGTGGTTGGGTTTAGGTAACAAGGCATGTGGTTGGGTATAGGAAAAAAAAAAAGGGTTTGGTTTTACATAAAGCAAACACTGGCCTCTCAGGTGAAAGTCGTGGTTGCTGGACCTGTCCATCATCATCATGCCCATGTGAAAAGCCAGCTTTTTTTTGTTGGTGTCTGATGGCAGATGTCAATGACCAAACCACGGATTTCGACGACTTCGGTGTGAGACTGGGTTGTAATGTAACTTTAGACCAACTTCAATTCTTAGTAGTCTTCTGAGACTAAAAGTTAATTCAAAATCCTCATCAAAGTAACTAAGTAACTAATGTGGCCAAACACATGCATGTGGTTGGGTTTAGGAAAAAAGGACAGGGTTTGGCTTTACAATCTTACGGGAAGCGAACAACGGACTCCCGGGTGAAAGCTGGTGGTTGCTGGACCCATCCACCACCTCTGCTGCCCACCCTACTCAGACTGCCACCACCTTAACCTTTGTTGTTGTCCCACTGTGTTTCTCCCTGCGCGCCGTTAAGCAATAACAGTAACCAGCCATGTATCATGCCGATGTGTGTCTGAGTGAGACCAGGTTGGATAATTTGGTTCCTGGTAAAAAAAAATACCCTGAACAATGAACACTGAGGGAAATCTAGCTTAGAGAAGTTTCAGCTGGTTGCAATCTGCAGTCCTCACCACTAGACACCATAAAATCCCCCTAAATCTCACACACTGAACCTTTAAATATTTGAAAGAAGTACCCTTACCTCAAAACTGTACTCAAGTAGGAGACAATGTGTGTAAATGTACATTTCCAAAAACTGCCTGCAGGAACGCAGAGGAAAGTAAGGAATAAGCATATTATCCACAATGAATCACCCAGTCTCCCTTTGTGCCAATAAAAATGTGTACACCCCCCCATCCACATGCTCTCATTTACTTGCCCGAGGTCTTTCTGTGCATGGTTTGTGCTGGGTTCCTCCATCCCAGGTAAGGGAAATCTAAATGTAAAAGCATACAATGACATTTTAGGCAATGGGGTGCCTCTCTCCCTGCAGTCAGGTTCCAAGCAGAGGTGTCCAGACAGTACATGTACAAATCTTTACCTCTTCAAAGTGAGTTGAATATCCTAAATTACCCTTGTCTCAGATTAAATCGGCAGTTTTTAGCAATACGCCTCCTCAATGATAACTGAATTTGGCTCTGTCAGTTCAGCCGTGATACACAGTACATTATTTTCTCATTAAAAGCTTATTAAAAGACAGCAAAAGCCACATAAACAATAATAATATGAATACAATTGCAAATAGTTGGCTGCTGATCTATTAACCTCATGTAGGTAGTTTTTTAAGCTCCAGAAACTTGTGGAAAACCTTTCTATCAAAACAGGCTGTAAGGGTAGATCAGAAAGGGAAATGTTTTTGGATGTTTGGTTGTAAGTACTTATCCATACAGTAGATGGCTGCCAGGGCACCTCCAGTTCGGAGAAGCAAGCAGGAGTACCGCCAAGGGAAGCTAAGCAACGTACTGGGGGGCAGCAGGAAAAAAAATCAATATGTGTATGTGTATCAATATGTGTACGCTATATTAAGAATATTTTTACCACTTCACATTGCTGTCAGACAGCCTTTTTTCACGGGGACCTGAACTGAAAGTAAAAGGTTCCTCCTCAAAGCCAGACTCCATTGACAAAAACAGTCATTTTACCTTGCTGAACATGGGAGCTGCCAGCTTACCGCTGTCTTGATCAGTAAGTTTGTTTGTGTTTTTGTGTGACCCTGGGCTTTTAAAGAGTAAGTTTGGATTTAAAAAAAAGTCACACAATAACACAAACAAGCTAACCAATCAAGGCAGCGGTAGAACAGCAACTCCCATATACTGCAAGGTAAAATTACTGTTTTTGTCAATTTTTTGACTGTCATCTACTGCAGGTATTACACATAAAAACCCACTTCAAAACATCCAAGCTATCCCTTAAAAGTATATTTTACAACAGAGCAAATATTAAATCAGTCCCACATCTGAATAAAAAAGAGAAAGGATTACAAAGAAGACAAAACAACGAACAGCAGGTTGATCCTGTATTACTGTGGCTGTGATATTACATTTTTTGTCAAAGCTACCAACTTAGCTGGATTTTGGCCCATATTAACTGCCTTTTTCACAGTGAGCTGGCACTTTAAATTCATGTCAAATTCATGTCATATTATGAAATAATATCACACATAACATGTGGACGACAAAGAGGCCGTTCCAGTGCTCCATCCAGCCACACATCCAGTTTCATTTCTGTGATTAAAGCATGTGTTAAACTGCTTGGATAAATAAAGAATGCCTGTCAGACATGTTGTCACTCATTACAGCAACACCCCCCTCTAACCCCACTCCCCTGTCCAAATATCAAAACAGTGTTAATTGTGCTGATATTATGACTTAAGACTTAAATGATCCAGATTGCTAAAAGGCCCTCAGTCTAACTAGCAGCTATTTTGACACAGTTAGTTATCCAATGCTGTCACCTAAAGCTGTTTTTTTCAGACTGTGACTAAATGCAATGTGAAAACAGCACCACCCCAAAGCCATATGTCATTGTGAGGAAAAAAAAACTGATAGGTTTTTTTTTTTTAATGTGCAAAGTTTCTTTCTTTTCTTCTATAACTATTTTGCCATTTCAGCCAAAATACTGCTTACTGGATGAAATATGCTTTGTTGCCTGCTAAGAATAAGCAAATAAAAGTTCAAAGGGTTGTGCTGGTGGTGTGTGTTTGTTTGTGAGTGTGTGGTGGGAATGTTGGGCCCGACCACACACCACACAACTCAATCTCACAGTGTCAAGAGTGCACAGCGCAGCATATGGACATAAAACAGGAAAGATGATTAACTCTACAATCATACATAAACCCAGAAGATCCCAACAGTAGCTATACACATTTAACACCAGTACAAACGTACAAATGCATACTGGTGAGATGTAAAGACACATCGTGTCACAGAGGCAAACAGTATATAACTGTCAAAATGATGACTTTAACACTTGCTGTAGCAACTCTTTGTGTGATAAACAAGGTATTATTCTTCACACTCCTGTGAGCAAGCCAGCAACACATTTAGTTGCTTCACCCACACAGTATATATACCACAAGAGTCCAATTAAGACTACATGCCCACCAGTGGTGTAGTGGTATTTCTGTAAGTGGTGTGGACTCCACTAACACCAGCATCACAGCCACACCACCACAACAAATTGTAAAGTGTTACTAACAAGTGCACAGTGAGCAGTGCTGGCAGGTGTGCAATTTTCCACATGATTGGGTAATTTTTTATTTGATTGGTTGGGTAACAATGTTTTTGGAAAAATGCAGCAACTTTATTTACAATTCAAGTGTTTTTTCTGATTCAAAGTTATAGGCTACATTCCCATGAATCTGCCTTTTTCTCTGTTTTCAGTTCCCCACAACTTTAAAAAGAAGAGATTGTCAACGCATTGAGCTGGGTAGGCTTGACTTTTGGAACTTAATGACAGAGGTCTGATGGCTGACAAAACCAAATGTCAATTCAGTGCATTACTTCCATGGGCAGCTTATTCAGAGCTTTTACTTAGCAGATTATATTTAGATCTAAAGTCATAACTCTGGTAAAAGCCCCATAAAAGTTTCTATCTGCTCATATAGTGAATAGTTTCCAGTTTAATGTAAAATTAAAGAAACTTGGATAATTTTTCAGTATAGTAACAGGGTTTTGAAGTTTGTCTTAATGTATGACCTGCAATTAAGACTGCAGGTGTAGCTTTTGAAGACTTAATTTTTATGACTCTGGGCCAGCCATAGCAATGGCCAGAGGCATTATGTTTTTGGGTTGTCCCATTCTCTGTGCGATATCTCACGAAGGCCTTGAGGGACTTTCTTCAAATTTGGCACAATGTCCATCTGGACTCCAGGATGGACTGACTAGATTATGGTGACCAGGGATCCAAGGTCAAGGTTACTTTGACCTCGTCCATCTCATTCTTGTTAAAGTAGGATTTTTATTTTTTTTTTTAATTTGGCACTAACATCCACTTCAACTCAACAATGAACTGATTCAATTTTGATAAAAAAAAAAAAAAAAAGGGGGTCCAAGGTTAAGGTCACTGTGACCTCCTCTATTTCATTCTTGTGAAAGCAATATTTTAAAAGGGCCTTGAGGGAATTTATTCAAATTTGGCACAATGTCCATCTGGACTCCAGGATGGACTGACTAGATTATGGTGACCAGGGATCCAAGGTCAAGGTTACTTTGACTTCGTCCATCTCATTCTTGTTAAAGTAGGATTTTTTTTTTTTTTTTTTTTAATTTGGCACTAACATCCACTTCAACTCAACAATGAACTGATTCAATTTTGATAAAAAAAAAAAAAAGGGGTCCAAGGTTAAGGTCACTGTGACCTCCTCTATCTCATTCTTGTGAAAGCAATATTTTAAAAGGGCCTTGAGGGAATTTATTCAAATTTGGCACATCCACTTGAACTCAGGGATGAACTGCTTTGAATTTGGTGGTCAAAGGTCAAGATCACTGTGACCTTGCATTTATCTTGTTCTTGTGAACACAATATCTCAAGAAGGCTTTGAGGGAAATCTTTCAAATTTGGCACAATGATGAACTGGATGAACTGATAAGATTTTGGATGAACTGATAAGACTTTGGTGACCAGGGGTCCAAGGTCAAGGTCACTGTAACCTATCCATCTCATTCTTGTGAAAGCAATATCTCAAGAGGGCCTTGAGGGAATTTCTTCATCTTTGGCACCACATCCACTTGGACTCAACAATGAACTGGTTAGATTTTGATGACATGGGGTACAAGGTCAAGGTCACTGTGACCTTGTCCATCTCATCCTCGTGAAAGCAATTTATCAAGAAGGCCTTGAGAAAATTGCTTCAAATTTGGCACAAACGTCCACTTGGACTCCATGATGAACTGATTAAATTTTGGTGGTCGAAGGTCACTGTGACTGGACAAAACATGTTTTTGGTCATATCTCAACAATTCATACATTAATTGACAAAATTTCACACAGATGACCAATAGAAAAAAATAATGAAATGATGACATTTTATATCCAACATGTCAAAGGTCAACTTCACTGTGACATTACTATGTTCTGCAAAAACACTTTCCTGGCCATAACACAGGAACAGTATGGGAGACATTTGCTCAGATAATAATAGGTGAAACTAATGTTGAGTGTTGAGACTGTGCTGATTGTATAGGTCTTCCCTGCTGCTGCTGGGTTGAAGATGTTTGTGAAGCACCCATGTTTTAGAATATGTAGCTTCTTTTCAGCAACTTCCATATTTGAAGCACTGTCTACTGTCATGGCTACATGTGAGACTGGGCAGGCATGGATGTAAACTGTAACTGCAACTCAACTGGTTCACAGATGCATACAACTGCAAGGCATTAATTTTGGTTCTTCTTTTATTCAGCCATAAAGCATGACGCCCAATTTGTCTTTTCATTATCACTTGAGCCCAGCCGAGCCATGCTGAGCAGCACCAGACATAGACCATATCTGGAGTAGGGCCTAAAGTGCACCTAACCACCTCCAAGTGGGAGGCAGTGATGTTTCGCTGACCACAGCCAACTGATGACCCCCTTCTCCCCCTGTAACAAGCCTTTGTGTTGCAACTCTGAACTCTGCCTGCAGGAGACCAGAGAGAAAGGTGTTTTTAAAAGTCTCTGTGTATTTAGCTGTCAGTACTTAATAGCTTCTAACTGAATCTCTGTGGTTTGGAGTTTAGTTTCTCTCTTGTGTCTTGTATTAACTTTAGATATCTGCTTTATCTTATGTATTTCATGTTCACTTTTAGCTTCATAGGAGTTGTATTAAGTTACCGCTTTTTTACCGTTTTACATAAAATAATAACCTTGGGACCTGTATTGCATTCCATATCTTTCTCTATTCTACACTACACTGTCAAAAGGTAGAAATGCCAATAAAAAAGCAAATGTTTTGCTAAAATGATAAAATGTCAATATTGTGAGCTATTTATGAAAGACTGTAATTCAGAGACATAAATGTTCCCAAGTCCAAGAAGGGCTGATATCCACCCACACAATACTCTGACTCTGCAGGTCTATTACATGAAACCACAAAAGGAATACCTTTGATTTCTTACTGACGTGTTTACAATTTTCTGCTAAACTCATTTTGTTGTTAGCATTCAGCTGGGTTTTCATTTAATCTGCTATCACCCTGCAGCTTCACAGTTTTGAGTCTTTGAGGGCGAGGTTGCTTCCTGCTGCCTCCCGAGCTAAGATCTCCAGCTGGATATCTGCCCACGGCCCCACAGAGCTCAACACTGAAAACCCTGAGCAGTTCCTCTTACCGGGGAGGAGTCACTCCCTGCTTGATTTCTCAACCACCATTGACAAAACAACAGGGACTCCTGCCCAGAAACTTGGACTAATTCTAGACAAGCAGCTGTTATGTGAGGCTGATGCTGCAGCCAAATCCTCATCCTGCAGGTATGCTCTCCAGAAGCTGTCAAATCAGACACTTTCTCACTGTGAACGCTGACCAGCTCGAGCTTAAAGGTTGTGCTTGTGCTATTTCATTTTGTTGAAATTGCCAGCACTTTTTTCCCCCTGTGCATCACAATTGATGGGGAGCAGCTTGAAGATGGACAGGTTCAAACTGCTTTGAAAACCACACTGCCCTTTGAAGAGATCACATGGACAGGCCCTGAAGAGGCACCTCATAGTATGGCATCTGACAGTTTAGAACGACAACCTGAAAGAAAAGAGGAAGCAGTGGTGCAAAAGTGCTTTCTTTTGTGGAGTTAAATGGACTGAGAGTTGTACATAAGTGCTGTTTGCTGAGTGAGAGGGATTGAAACAAAAGCAGCTTTTCATCATCAGCACAAAATGCAGTTGAAGCAGCGCTTTTACTACAATAAAAGCAGAATGGTGTGAATTTGTGCCCTTAGACATCTCCCATCTGGTCCACTTAATTCCCCTCCCTTTTTGACTCATAAGCTTCACACTCCACAGCTCATCCATGGTGCTGGTGTTGAATTCCAAACCCCGGTATTTGCATACGAGGCTCAAAATGATCTTTTTGACCTTTTTAAATAAGTGCATGTTAGAAGAAGTAATTGGAGAGAGAACCTCATTGCAGTCTGAGTTTTCTTAAGCCAGAGTCCAGTGGCCATTACAGCAGCTTGAAAAGGGCAGTCCAACACTTTAGGAAACACAGTTTAAGAGTTGCACTGGACTGGATTCTTCTTGCCAAAATGCACCCTTGGAGTAATTAGTGTCTCTACTTGCTTTTTAACATACACAGGCATTCCTGATGTTTCTGGCAATTCATTGTTTCTGGTTGTGAAATGATTTAACTGTAGTTTTGGGTACAGTTGCTTTTTTCGTTTTACAAAATAAATTCACCATAGACTCAGTGAATGCAGTGATGTCGTTAGTGACGTCAACAGTGGGGTCCTGGAACGTTCACCAGACTCTGATTGGCTCCATCTCTCTGATCAGTGGAGGCATGCGTCTTTATTCATTTATACATTTCTTGACATCAACAAGATGGCCACAAGGTGGCTCCTTCCACAGACAGCAACTCTGCTCTGCAGCCATGTCTGAACAGTGTATGGCAGTGACCTGTGGTGCAGAGCAAGCAGGAATGGGACAGCACCTCACATTAGCCCTTTTTACACAGAGATCATGCTTTAGGGCCACTACAAACTCCCTCCTTCATGCTGCCATTGCATTTTAACTTAGAACCAAACGTCGGCAGCATCATGCTGCTCCAGTGTGTGATGTTAGACAGCATCCCAGCATCGCAGAAACAAAAGAGGTGCGACAGTCATGACATGTAACACAACAGCATAGGCCTCTAGTGTGACATTTAACAGACGCTTTACACACAATAACAATGGCATAACATGACTAGCTATCCCTGTTATATGGCAGCTGATCTTATCCTCTGCTCACAGGGTAAGGAGCTCCAAGACCCCATTGTTTTCCCAGTTTGCAGACATTTTTAGTCACTGTTCTTCATTGGGTTAGCTGCTATTTGCTTATAGTTACTTTTTAAATCTCTGGTGATGGGTCTCAGGCATAACATGTTGTTAAAATGTAACACCCATGCCACCAATGATCCCATCCTGGCTGTTCTGTTTATACAGATGTCATTTTGGCACTGTTACTACCTCCGCTCATCGCTCAGAGACAAGACAAATCTAAACCTCCATTCTGCAGTTGCACCTTTTATACAGCAGTGAGGTGGCAGAAGGGTGTGAAATTGGCGTATTGAAGAAGCAGTGTAAAAGGGCATTTCTCACTGTTTCATCAGTTATTATTCACCACAAAGTGCATGCCTCCTACCCCTCTCTTTTTCAGTGTCCTCTGTTCTGTGAGATCTGCTTATATAAAAGAGTCACCTGGTTGAATGGCAGTGTCCAGGGTCTAGCCAAGTTTTGGTGACACAAAGTTCCTGATAGCCCACTGGAGACTAATGCAGCATGGAGGTCATTAATTAGTATATTATCCAACTCTTGCACAATGGCTAGCGGGATGTGAGTTTGGCTGGTGCCAATTCTTTTTCATCTTTTCTTCAGTGTTTACTAATGTTGATATTCTCATCTGACTCGCAGTCGCGCGCATACCCACTCCAACGCTGACTTCAAAAAGCCCCACCAAAATGGACACAAAAGCATACATTTAGCATAGATGGTCCTGCTGCACGTGCATGTCAGTGCATGTAAGTCCCTGTGTGCGTGTCCCACTGGCTAGCGAGTCACAGCCACTGTGCACTTGTACAGCAGCTACTGCTAATGATGCCAACCCACCACCATGGGTTGGCGCCAAAGTGTAACACCTACCCCACGGTTCCTGCAGGTTGATGGCTCTGTCAGCACTGTTGCAGTCGTTTGCGCTGTCAGCACCATTAGCTGCTAGCCGCTGGCTCAACCACCTCCATGTTGAGAGCCGTGTGGAGACAATCCAGGCTCAGACTCTAAATCATAAAAAGTTAAGTGTTTATTGAGGCAAAGTGTTAAGTTTCAGGCAGCCTGCTTAAACCTTGAAACTCTGCATGGAATACTTATTAAGGAGCACTGGCGTGACAAACTATAAGTGTCTGTGAGATGACCCTATTATAAATGACACATTTTGTCTGAGCCACAGTGTGTAGTTTTGGAGTGTCTGCATATTGACTCACCCACTTGGAAAAACTGGCTTAAATGAGAGCTACATTTTTTAGTCCTGTCTGCTGGGAACTATTTTCCACCTTTCAGTGTCACGGTGGGGCTTGATAACAAGGTGTCTTAACAGTAGCAGATAATTGGCTACGACTTGTGTTGAAGTGCTTAATGTGTAGTTTATGTTTAGACAACCCAATCAGTTTGTCGGTGTATGTGCATTTGTGTGCATTTGTGCATGTATACAGCCTGGACATGCCTTTTACTGCAAACAGTGAATAGTTGTGTGTGTGTGTGTGTGTGTGTGTGTGTGTGTGTGTGTGTAGAGATGGTGTCAGTCTCAAGGTCAGCCAGTCGCATCGTCTAAGCATCCAAGGAGGTAAACACTGGGCGATACTGAAAATTTACTATCATATTAACCAAGCATGTGTGTGTTTGTGTGTGTGGGAGCGAGTTTGTGGGTAACTGTGTCGGAGAGACGGAGGGAGAAAGATGGAGGGAGATGGTCTGACAGAGGGGTGTGTAAAAAAACAACAACTAATATTGTATTAATAAACTTTCAAATGGGAGTCACACAGAGACCTCCAGATGACAAAACAACTCTAAATAAAAACCAGCAAGATAAATGGCTGACATTCATTAAATCAGGGTCACTAAAGAGGGTCATGAATAAAACACACACTGACTCTGGCAGAATACAGTACACTGACTAGAAATAAATCAGTCTCCACAAGGATTTTAAACATAATACAGCAGAATAAAAGGTAGAATTGCTTAGATGTGCTGCCACCTAGTGGTTCAAATGTTTACTCTGCTGCTACTTTTGGCTCCACCCATTTTAAGCATCAAATTAAGCATTAGATCTAGCACTTTGAGCTGCCTGTCTCCTAAGACAGGCAGCTCAAAGTGCTTTGTAATGAGACCTTAAACCTAAGCAACATTTTTGGCAAAACTGTAATATAAAGATGGGAATTAGTGATGTGGATTGTTCTGTGGGGGAGGTTTTTGTGCATATTTTCATACTTTTTATTCACAAACAGGAAAGGATTTAGACATTTCTAAATGCTGTTAGTAGCTAGTCTGTTTGTGACGGACTACTACTACCTGTACTTCCAAAAGTGTGACTTTGGTGACTCTGAGTTAATCTTTTCATTAAATTCACACAAAAAAACATGAACAAACTGACTGAGGCAACAGTCAACATGTTCTCACTCCACATGTTGCGGGACACTGCGACAATTTATGCTTGTTCCTTGCATTGTTACTTCTCAAAATACACCTCCGTTCCAGTTTCTGCTCTTTAAATGCATATGGTGTTTTTCCAAAATATTCTCACATTATCAGCAAAACACCTTGTGTCCAAAATTTTATTTCTTTGTGCAACAGAAGCACCTGATTAGGTTTAGAAAAAACATCATGATTTGGGTCTACATTCACATGGGAAGCGAACACCATGCTCCTGGGTCCACTGTTTGCTGGGCCCATCCACCACTCCTCCCACCTGCCTGACAGGCACTTTCCAGCCACTTAAACTATGCTGTTATCTGACGGGGTTAAATAGTGACACCACCCGATAACGTATCATACCGCTTCAAAAAGATTGCTTTTTTTTTTAACAGTGTCTGACACCAAAATCCCTGACCAAGCGCCAGTGTTTGATGACTTCGGAAAACAACAGGTTGCAGCAGTAGACCGGCAGCTCTCATGTTTGGCATTACTACTTTTGTCAGTCTGGCCTTGAAGAGAGTATAGAAAAGTTTCCCTATGAGTTCAGTTTTAAATAGTAAGATTTTAGCAGAAATGCATGTATTTTTGAAGTTTTTGGCATTTGTTTGTAAACACATGTTTTGATATAGTTTTGCTGTTGTTAAATGCAGATCCCTATGACTTTAATTTATCAAGAATTTTCTCAGTTTTCTTTGTTTACAGTGGAGGTATGCGAGAGAAGCAAAGTTTTCTTCACAAAACATAACAAGTAATTGATATGCAAATGGTCATTTGGGGCAAAAAGTATTCCTTTAAACTTAAAGCTACTCCTCACTATAACTCTAGGCATGGCTTTATTAATGAGATTTCTTTTTAAAAGTGATTTTGCATTGATGGTCCCCAGAGGATGAATCCTACCGAATCCTGTACACACATTCATGTCCCCCACAGGATGAAATGATATAACTTTGGTGATCCCCTGACTTTTTCCATCATCACATCAAAATTGTAATTTGTCCAATACCTCATGAACAAATACCTGCAAAACTAATGATATTTCCATCAGCCTTAACTGTGGGCCTGCTTTGTGTTTAGGACTTGTTGGTTTATTTTAGCATGCTAACACACTAAATCTAAGCTGAATGGTGAATAGAACAAACATTACACCTGCTAACTATAAGCATGTTAGCATTGTCATTGTCAGCATGTTAGCATGCTGACACAAGCATTTAGTTCAAAGCACCACAGAACAACCTCACAGAGCTGCCATCCTGGCTGTAGACTTTAAAGCTGCGCTCACATGGATTCAGGCAGACAGTAGATACACACCAGATATTTTAATGGGCAAGAGCAGGACGGTAAAATTAGGTGAGGCCAGCAGAGAATACCGGCGGCAGCAACAGTAGACAGCACTGCCGTCTGAAGCTAAAATGTTTTAACTTTCTGTTGTCCTCTATGACAGAATTCACGACTAGATGTTATGTTGCTCCCTCACACAAGAAGAAAACATGGGCGATCTGTACAATTATTGGTTGTTACTAAAATAATATCATAAAATAGACGGGAAATCATTTTATTTCATATATTTCATTCCATTCCTTGTAAACACTATGACATCACCATCACAACATACATCTCATGCATGTTTCGTTTTACCATCCTGCCATTCTGTCAGACTGTTTGGTTGTATTTCCAGTGCCATCCAAAATCTGTTTTCCCCTGCCGTCTACCATCTGCCTGAATCCACGTGAACATAGCATGAGTCATGTTATATTAACCATGGGTTAAATAAGCATGTGTAACAGTAAAGGTGTCACTTGTAATAACAAAACCGCAATAAATTATCATCTGACTCTTTAGTATTTTTTTAGCTCACTTTTTTGATTCACTGTCAACACTTTCATCAGCCTTATTTCCAGATGCAGCAGGTTGCTCTGAAAACGTTAGAGCCTAGCTGTTGAACATAGTAGCGCATTCAGTAGCTAAAGAGCCTGATGTTTGACAGTGGGTTGAAGTAATAGACTAACATTTGTCTGGTGGACAGGAACATTTCTGATTGTGAATGTCAGTGTTTCCCTCTGTCTGTGAACGTGTCAGTAGACAACTATTTGCGACCATGTTCACCATATCAACTTTAATGTGATATGTCAATATTGTGTTTACAGTTTGTTACACTGACCCCAAGCACCCACACATCAATAAATAAAGCTTTAAATTTAATAATGTGTGTATATACAGCTTATCTGATAGAGATGTGTGAAGGAGACGGAAGGGCAATAAAACCTGGTAATAAGACTGCTGTCATTACTGCTCTCCCTCCTCCCTGTGACCTGGTTATACAACTAGAGGTTATTCCTCTCTCCCAACAGTTATTATGTTTCTGTTGAGAGGAGGAAGAAAGGGAGGAAGAAGAGGAGAGCAGCCTGTAAAGGGAAATGAGACATGAGAAACAGAAGGAGGGAAAGGAAGAAGTAGAGAGGTCAAGAGGTTAGGGAAGAAAATATGAAATACTGGAGGAGGGGTCTTGAAAAGGTGAAGAGAGGTGGATAAAGTTTAAATTAAAGAAAAAATTAGGCAGGGGAGAAAAGGATGACGCATACAGGAAAGGAGGGGATAAAGATGAAATTAAGAAAGGCTGGAGAGAAAAGAACGGACTGAATTGAGAGCGAGACAGAGGTATCAGTATGACTCTAGTCATGTGTAACTGCACTGTGCTGCTGGTCAGTGAAGCTGCAGAGAAATGATTGCATTTAGAGCACACACACACGCGCACGCACGCATGCACACACACACACACACACACACACACAGTGCTATTTAATCAGGTTGCCGCAATACAAGCATCAGAATTATTGTCCAATAGTAAATAAACCCAAACACACACATGTACACACCCAAGCTGGCTTAACCTTCACCCAAAAAGGACACACACACATTGACACACACATTATATGCAGGGGAAGGGCAGATAGGATTGGTTGATAGCGACCACAGAGACACGGTCAGAGTAACAGCAGGTTAAAGTCGAGCCATTAAAAACATGGATACAGACAACGCTGTAAAACAGCTTCATGCTCTGCTGGCATGTTACCTGTATATCATCCTCATTTTGGCATAGCAGGAGTATCGTCCTTCAGCAGCATGTGCATCTGTACCAGTTCTCTGTCCAGTAGAGTCCAAGTAATGTCATGTCCTCCGAAAAGCCACAAAAGTATCCTTATTGCAAAAATAAAGAGGTTTCTTATTTTAAATTCCTCTGTTGAATTATTTTTGGCAACAGATTTTTGACAGGTTTGTTGCTAGCTAGCTAGCAAGCAAAGGGACACACTGGATTGTGTCTTTAACTCCCAAGAGAAGACATTCTAAAATTAGGACATGCAGGACAGGCACTGTATAACAGAAAAGCATAAAACACTACAGGTATTAAGGGAAAAAGTTAGATAGGTGCAGAATAAATATGCCTTATTAAGAAAAAGTTTTAAAACGTCCTTCAGGCCAACACTGAGGGATGCTTCAGACTGATTTGTAGGCTGAATTGTGAGACATACTCTATGTATGTAAAAATGTTCCACCTGTGAGTATTTTAGTGATTGTATTCCCACAGTGGAACAATGAAAATGATCTCATGTCTTTTCTGTTTTGTTGTTCACCAGGTGTGCCATTGTTAAGAAGCCCGTCTCACATTGGTACGTAGTGCCAAAATGAATCAGAACATCGAGTGCTTTTCCAGCCAAGTGCTGGAACTCTTCCTGCTACATACAAGGAAACCCCCATAATTGTCTGAGTGCGCTTATCTCCAAAGTATCACTTAATCCTCCATCTGTTATAGCAAGGGTGGAGGCTACAGGTTGAAATGATGCCTCATCCAAAAGTGTTACCTTGCTCCTAACCAGAGTGTTACTGTGGAAAGTTGCTTCACAGATGGAGGAAGCACTCAGCACTTTTATTTAAAAGTCCAGTGTGTAGAATTTAAGAAGATCTATTGGCAGACATGTACGTATATACTATTCATAACTGTTTTTTCAATAGCCTGTAATCACCTGAAATAAGAATCACTGCATTTTGTTACCTTTCATTATTCCCACTGAGTCAACCATGTAGTTTTACAGTCGCCCAGAACAGACAAACTAAACACTGGCTGTGTATAGGGCTATTTTGGGTTTTCATGTTGGCCACTATACTTCTCCTACACATGTGGCACCAAGAGAAGTTCCAGTTTTGCAACCTCGCAGCTAGATGCTACTAAATCCTACACACTAGAGAAGTAAAAGTAGCAACAATATAGAAATACTCTGTTACAAGTAATCATCCTCCATTCCAAATTTTGCTCACATAAAAGTACAGCAGTATTAGAATTAACATATACTTAATGTCCAGACACACCAAACCCACTTCAGAGACCTAGCGGCAAGGAAAGCCAGCTGTTGCCTCACCTCACATCGCTGTGTCACAGCCAAAAATTTGCACATGAACACACCGCAAAGACTAAAGCCGATGGTCAACAAGCAAATTTGTTCTGCACCTCCGTAAGAGGAAATAACTCTCCACACCAGCAGAAAGAGGTAGTCTGTATTTGTCATTCAAAAAGGGACACCAGAAAGCTAGTCAGCTAGTTAGCCAGTTAGCACATTAGCAACACAATCCAATGTTGAAAGAACAAGGCATATTTACAGTGCGCAAGTGAACAATAACACAAACTATCACGAAACCTTGTTGCTAAAGAGCCCAATGGGTGAAGAAAAATAATCTTACCTGATGTAACAAGTTTGTGTTGGTCTCACTTTCTCTTGACTTTAGCTCTTTGTTTACTTTCCTCACTTCTGTTTCTGTTCTCATGCGCTGAGCTGAACTGCCAATCAGAGTGATTCCATTCACCAGTGGTCTGCACTGTTGCCGTCATCAATTCAAAATGCTGACAGGGGCCAAAGGTGTTGGGCACTGTACACTGACTAGGGTAATAGACGCTCACCAACAGGCCAAAATTGATCAATGGCCGACTTTCAGCTTGTTGTGTTAGGGCCTTTAAGGGGAGAGTTTACCCCAAATTCAAAATGAGGAAGCGTACATCAACAGCTTTTACAAGCGGCTGACTTGTGACGGTGCAAAATGTAAATAATAGTGTCCTCCTCAGCTGAGTTATAACATTAGCTAGCTCAGTGGTGCTGGGTGAGCTAGCAGTAGATGCATGTTTCCCTCTATGCTGTGATACAGTCAGTGGGTGTATTTTGATACAAAGAAAATAGAAAATACTTCCTACATGAAACTACTCACAACAAGGTCTGTGGATTACATTGAGTAACCTGGTCATGATTTTTGGAAAGATAAATTGCTGCTGAGTAAACTTATTTATTTATTTATTCATTTATTGCTGCTGTGAGCACCACAGCAATTCAAAGTTGAATGCCATCTAGTTCCATTGATGTTGGAGATATCTACTTCCAGATATGTTCAACACTCTGCAACTCACACCAGAACAAGGTGGCAGAAAATATTTATATATTTGATTTTGGTTTAACTGGTTTAACCTGCTAAGAACCAAAAATAAATGTAGTCTTTTTGCAGAATATTATGTATTTTATAGCCTAATTTGATTATAATCAATAATACATGACAATATCTTAGAATTCATCTGTACTACAGAAATGTACAGCAGCAGCATGAAGTAGAAATATTAAAGTAGAGTATACGTAAATGCACTTCCTTCCTTTTTACCTCTTGCAGCCTATAGGCACTAAAAAGAAGGAAAAAAAATACAAAACCCTGCCAAGCTTCCTAAAGAATTTTGGGTTTTTTTTAGGTCTGTTTATGTGTTTATACAGTCGTGACATTAAGCCTTGGTCTGACTTTAACTGGCACAGCAGACATCAGTGCAGAGATTACTATCTCAGTGCATGTATTTATTCATTTAAAAAACTTTATGTGTGACTGTTGAATAAACAAGAACTTATCAACCTACAGACACACACACACACACACACACACATAGTTGAGTTACACCACTTCAGCTGTCAGAGACACATATGAAGAGAGGAGGCATTTATGGTGTGTGTATCAGTAAGAGAGTAGAGAGTGTGTTTGTCGTAAGACATTTCTTACAATTATAATCTATTTTGAATTACCCATGGGACCCATGTTGTTTCGTGCTTGCCTCTCTGCAACTTATTTCTCTCTCACTCAAACACACACACACACACACACACACTTTCTAAGCAGCAGAAAAACATACCTCCCAATCACTTCCTGTTATCATCAAAGTAAGTACTTGAAACCATAGCGTGACTTCCTGTGAATTCACTTCCCTTCTCTGTTCCTTCTTTGCCAGGTGTCTCCAAAGTATGTTCTCTGCTATTTCAACCATATTTTGTGAGCTGAACAGAGAAACATACAGTAAAGAAATAATATGATTAGCTTCATTTTACCAATCTATTAAACTATGCCCATATCAGCCCAGCTATGGGACATCTCTGTGGAGTCAATAAGTTATCTACATTACAGAACTAACAATTTGATGGGAAAGCAAGCGCAATTAGCACTTTGGCACATAATAAGTCACACACCATGCAATATTGCTCCAGTGTGGTAAGATATAATCAAGACAGTCTACAGCCATGCTAGTGGCTCTCTAGAGGAGGTACTTGAGCTAAATTCTCTCATCAGCATGCTAACATGCACACAATGATAATGCTAGCATGCTGATGTTACCAGGTGTAATGTTTACCATGTTCACTGTGTTAGTTTAGTGTGTCAGCATGGTAACATTTGATAAATGGCACTAAACAGAAAATATGGGAAAGGCTGATGGGAGTGTTATAGCTTTGCAGGTCTTTGGTCATAAACTTAAGTACTAGACAAATGTAACTTTTGATGATGACGATAATAATGCTTGTATCAAATTTCACAGCAATCCATCCAATAGTTGTTGAGATACTCTACTAAAGGCAAAAAAAGTCAAGGCAAAAAAGTCATCCTAATGGTGGCACAAGAGGAAAAGTTAGGGGACCACCAAAGTCAGTAGGATAGACCATCTAGATGTCTGTATAAAATTCCATGTCAATCCATCACATAGCTGCTGTGATATTTCAGTGTGGACCAAAGTGGTGTACCAACAGACACTTCATCCCTGGAGCCTTGTTGTTAGCATTGCTGAAAATATCATCCTGTCTTTGTTGTCTGTTTATGTAACATTTCTCATCTTCCACCAACAAGGTCTTACTCTCATCATCATGCTCACTTCATTACAATGACTTTTTTAAGTACATTAATAAATACAAACTTGGAATGGTGATAAAGTGTGAATCTTTTAAAGAAATACTTCAAATACTTAAGTTATAATATGTAGCATGTGAAATAGGGTATGGTGAATGTGCTAGGAAAGGTAGTATCAGCACTGTCTCTACCTGGAGCTCGCATGTACGGAGCCTGGGTTTGTTGAAGGTGGCAGTGCTGTTTGGGCTGGGAATGCCATGTGTAATGTAAGGTAAAGGATGTTGTTGAGTTGGTGTGGGGAGCAGTGAGAGCTGAGACGTGTTAGTTATCACTGCTCACTGGTCTGTATAGTTAAGCCTTGCCATAATAGCTTATCATAGGGCTTAGGAGGTTATTCACTGAGTGCTGATCCTTTATCTAGAGCACAAATTTCTTGTGTTTATTTAACACTCACAAAATGACCATTTGTATAACAATGACTCACTCCATGTTAAGCTGAATTCATGACAAAGCTTAAGAATTCAAAAACTGAGAAAATTCATGGTGGATTGAAGACATATGCAATACAACAAACTCTTACACAACTCCTGCAGTATAATCCAAGTCTTAGTTCTTTAGTCATAGGCTCAGAACAGAAAGCTCTTACAGATGGGGAAGTGCATGGAAAGTAAAACTTTATCTATGTTCTATTAAAATCCAGACTTCATTCACAAAAACAAAAAATTTACCTCACCTAACATGGGAACTACTGGTCTACCGCTGCCTTGATCAGTTAGTTTGTTTGTGTTATTGAGTGACATTGGTGGTTTTAGGAGTTAGTTTTGATTCACAAACAAACTAAACAATTGAGGCAGCAGTAGACTAGCAGCTCCCATGTTCACAGAGGTAAAATGACAGTGAAGTCTTGCTTTGAAGAGAGCAGTGATAAGTTTCAATTTTAATTCACTGTGTCCTGTAGGAAAGGGCTGTCTGTTTATTTATTCATTTGTTTCAATTATCAAGTTTTTTTTTTTTTTTTAATGGTCTTTAGGGGGTGACGTGTTCCTTTAATTACAATCACGTGCATGTTTAAAAAAAAATCCTAATTGTGTTTTTCTCAACACAGTTAATTATTGTGTTTTTATTATGAAATGTGCTACATTATGATGGAAGGTAAAATGGAAATGGACTGCACTTGAGTATAGCGCCTTTGTAGTCTTCAGACCACTCAATGCTCTTTTACATTACATCACATTCAGCCATTCACAATCAATCAATCAATCAATTTTATGTATAAAGCCCAATATCACAAATCACCGATCTTCCGATTAGTGGACGACCCACTCTACATGTGAGCCACAGCCAGCCTTATGTTGCATAACTATAGAGGAAGAGGAAACTTGCAGAGAAAGTGTTCTCGCAGATGTTTCAGGAACGCACAAATGCTTTTCTACATGTGGCGTTTGCCAAAATAATTTTTAAAATTTGAGTACAGTCTTATTTTGGAAACCACTGGCATGGTTAAAGGAAAAATAACGGTACTTTTGTTGCTTATTTACATAAATGTTGGTAAGCTAAAACATCATTTAAAAACTAGAACTTTTAAACATAAATATTTTATTCAGAATGATGATGAGAAATCTCCGGTAGCCAGACATTTCATTGCTTATAATTATGTTAATTACCTGATTTATTATCACCAGGTAAAAATGCAAAAGCCTGTGATCAGATGTCATTAACTAAAAAACATATCCAGATACAGATCACATGTTCATACCAGGTCTAAATGGGCTCTCTCTATCTCTTTTCTTTCCTTAGATGACCTTCCACAAGAAAACCTCAAGTAAAACACCTGACTTTGATGAATATGTAACCTTATATTATTTTACCAGAATTGATAACAGAACAGGTTTCACTTGACAAACTGACTGAGAAATATGGCTTCTTGCTTTCATCTTCCCTCCCTTCATTTTTCATCTTCCCTCCCGTGCTCCCTCTCTGGCTCTCTTTCTTTTTCAACATTGCTCACACACTTTTGAATAATTAAGATGCAATAAATCCCAGTGTCACATCAGTTTTTCAGACTTCATCTTCTTCCTGTATGTGTGTGTGTGTGTGTTTGTGGACTTCATATCTTCATTGTGACTATGAGACTGCATTAGAAAGAGCGGAGCGAGATCTTATGTACTGTTTGTGTGCACGCAATAGCCACATGCTCCAAAGGGACACTATATTTTAAAATAAATATTAAAAGAAGCCTACTTTATTGATTGTCACCCTTGTCAGAAATGCTATGCTCTCATGCCAAAAATCCATGAACAGCACTTCCTCCACTGTTGTTGGAAATGTTACCAGAATCCTTGCGGAGGCACGGAGAGAGAGGGAACAGCGGAAAAATAGCTGCTGGATGAAAGCGCAGAAATCCGCTCAAAAACGCTTCAATCCAGCTTTTCTTTGGCTGTCGCAGGTGATTTTGTTTGGCCTTCACATTCTTTTCACTTGAACACATTCCCCGGGCACACCTGAGCACACACACATGCAGAATACACACTCGTTCTCGCGGTCTGAGCTCATACACTTGTACATAAATGCCCAAGCTTTTTTGGGGGAAAAAACGGTCAAACCCCATAACTGCTAATGCAACTAATCTTCATTTCACGCAAACACACATACACACTCATGGTGTGTCTGTGCTGGAGAGATAACCCAGAAAGGATTAGTTATAACATGTTGAGCAGGAGAAAAATTACACCTTGGCTGTGTGTGAGAGAGAGAAAGCGAGGGAAATAGTTCCACTGGAGAGAAACAGTTGGGTTTGTAGGCCAGCAGCACTTTCACACATCACTGCTACAGGAGTTAACCAAGAACTACTTGTGTTGTCTCTTTTAAGAAAATAAGCATATGTGTCCTTTACATCACCAAATGCCAGAAATCAAAATTTTAAATGTCAGACTTGTCCAGTGTGATGCTCTGAGTGTAACGCTGCACTAAAAACTAGGTAGCAATGTTGGATGTCAGTCAGCCACAACAGTAAACAATAGGAAAGAGCATTTTTTTTTTTTCATAACATTTCAATCATGCACCGCATTGCAAAATGTTAAATGGGTTGTTGGGTTGGCAGGACTCATAAAACGCGATTCCCAGTGTAAATGAACAGCAGACTAAGCCAAGAAAAGAATGGGAAGAGTTCAGCCAAAACACAATCTGAGAGTTTTTGCTTTTTTTCTGCCAGAAAAGTTTTGCTGGAGTCCAGATAGGGACAGTCTGATGAAAATTGGTCATTATTCAGTAGTTTAATTTCTTTTTGTTAGCAGGCAAGTGGCTACAAATAATTTGATGGATATTATAGAATGTCATTTGTTGAAGGTAGTTAATCATTATCCTGCTGAACACAGTGAACATCCAGGTCCAGGTCATCCTACAGAACAGATTCTCCAGCTTGCGGTCAGGACCCCATAAGGCAAGACAAGGTTGCAGGAGATTTCTAAAGCTTTTTCTTAGACTGATAGATTTGGCTGATGTATTGTCATAAATCAGTTCAGGGAGGACCCAAGTGCAGAGCAGCAGGCAGGTTTAAGGTTTCACAAAAAGCAAGCTTTAATGCAGCTGATAAAAAACATCTGGAACAGGCAGGTATCTACAAGTCCAAATAAAAGCTGAACCAAAACCAACTGGGAAAAAATACGATGAACTCAGGTAAAAAATCTAAACACAAGAAACCAGGCAGGAAATGGAGTAGGGGAACGACACCACGAACACAGGGATGAATGCAGGATGAACTGGTGAAGAACAAAGGGAAATACACAGGTATATTTGCACAGAAAACTAATCACAAGAATAACACAGCTGGAATAGGAGGACATGGCAAAAAGGAGGGAAATGGAGATTGGCTAACAACAAGGGTATGGAGGGGAACACAAGGGTGGAGTAAACAAGACTAATATAGAACAGGTGTAAAGGGAAGACTCTGGGAATAGGGAAGGACTAACGAGACAGGTGTGACAGAAAATAGGTGGAAAAACCCACAAAAACAGAAAGCAAAACCAGACATGACACATGAGGAGAGAATCTACAAAATAAAACAGGAAGGAGATTAAACATGAATGAATGACACTTGAAACAAGGAACACAACAGAAAACTCCAAAACAAAGTCCACAGGTTAACAAAATATAAACAAACCCAGGATCATGACATGTATATCGTTAATTCTGACTACTTCTGGTTATGGCTTCTTGGCTGGGTCATACTTTTTAAAATATTATTTGCCTTTTTTGGCATCAAAAGTGTATAGCTGACAGAAAATGAGAGGAGAGAGAGATGAGGAATGACATGTAACAAAGGCCCCGAGTTGGATGCAGGCTTGGGAAATTAATCCTTAAGGATCACCAGGGGACCCTGGCAAATAAAGTTTTTTGTTTAAACTTACCTTACTATATCTTCTTACTATATAATGACGAAAACTCTGTCTGTGTGTCTGTTTCACGTTTTTCTCCTCACTGACTTGGTCAATCCATGTGAAATTTGGCACAGTGGTAGAGGGTCATGGGAGGATG
>NC_065519.1:32554009-32573238 GCF_006386435.1 Epinephelus moara
ACAAAATGGGGGCGCTAGAGAGCTAATTTCTTATCTAGGCCTAACCACCATATCGATTTTTACTAAACTTGGTAGATATGTAGAACAGGACGCCTCAAGGTGACTGGAGAAATTTAACTCTAATTGGTAACTGGGTGGCGCTATAACAACAGAAAAATGCTTAAAAATGGCTCAAGCTCAATTTTCTGCCATTTCACAACCAAAACAGGAAGTGGATAGCACTGTTGTTTTCCCTGGTAGCTACCGCTAGCCATTAGTTTTTATTGCGTCTCTTGGATGACGCAGACTTTTAGTAACGAGTGGATCTTCGAGCATTTAAAAATATATATATATTTATTTCGACCAGCTTATGTGAACTGCATATATTCTAATCCTCACTTGGAGAAAGTAAAGTTCTGCAGAGTGTCGTTCCCGTGGGCCACGGCAAATTTTTTTAAATATCCCATCGAAGTAGACCCTCACTCCAGCTTGTTCTATTTTGTTCTGAAAATGTTGGCGTTCAACCTTGGCGTTCAACCTCGTTCCCGTGGGCCACGGCAGGCTGCGCTTGCCTTAGAAGGACTAAATGCTAAAAAAAATGTTTTTAAAATATCCCATCGAGGTAGACCCTCACTCCAGCTTGTTCTATTTTGTTCTGAAAATGTAGGCGTTCAACCTTGTTCTGCGGACAATAAATGAGGTGCAGAAGTTCATCTGTGTCACCAGTGATGTGCCGGACAGAGCCGTGAATGACAACAACCCCGCCCCATTTAAGAGTACTGTTTGTGGTGGTAAAGCTCAGTGATGATTATTAAGTTGTCCAGGTGTTTGAATGTAAAAATTTAAAATATGTGAAATCCCATCTGTTTGTTATCATTCTCTATTTACCACACATCCTGGAAAGAAGTTTAAAAAGTTAAACAATGTAAAAACAAACCCCCCTGTAATGTAATGTGATGCCTGTAATGCAGCTGATCCAGATGATTCAGCTCTCTGTCTCTATAAAATTCATCTTCTACCTTTCTAATCTTGTTGGGACCAACACAAGCCATTAAGAATGTAAAATGTTAAAGAGGAAAAATTGTGCAGGACAAATCTAATGCCTCTCAGAAAATAAAAGGCACTAAAGCAAATTCATGCAAATTAAACAACTCCATGACCCCATTATAGAGGGCATGGAGTATAGTTGCAATTATGGAAATGTAGTATTTCATTAACCTGTCGATAGCTAAGAGCGACTAATGCAAGACTGTGTTAAGGGAATATTAGAAATGAATAACAATACATATTGTAAGTTATGTATGGAAGTGGAAGCCAGCACGAGTGTTGACAGACTTTATCAGGCCTCTTCTGCTTTCCCTGCTGTCTCTGGGTGTCTACACTGTGTGCAAACACAGACGTGAAGAAGATAATTCATCTCTTAAGCCGTGAAATATCCTCAAGGCATCTTCACAGACCTGCAGAAGTGCTGTCACACTTTAACTCTCTCTCTCACACACACAGATTTTCAGGCCCTTGAGGTACCAAGGGAAAGTATTTAAATCATCCCAAACACATCAGAAAGCCTCAATGGAAAAAAATGATTGAACATTTAAACCTTTTCTGCCTCCAACTATTTGTAGGTGAGTGAGTATGTATATTTATATGGTTACCTGTGTTTGTGTTTGCATGCTGCTTATATATATAAAAATGTAAATCCCTAATAGATTCAGTACATGAGCTGACCAAAGCTATTTGCTACTTTCACCTAAACCTCTAACACCCTTTGCCACTGGCTGTATCGATGCGTGTCCATGCATTTGTGTGTGAGTTTTGGTGCCTGTGCTAACAGCAAAACAAATTATTCGGCTTCACTTAAGCATAAACCAATACTGTTTTGGGTCACTGCATCAGCTGGTAGAAATTAATTGGTGCAATAAGTCAACAGTGAGGGAAATATGTATATCTGTTTTTAACAATCTAGACAAAACTGTGACCAGTTCAATGGTTTAATTGTTCGAGTTTATGTTTCTAATTAGCTGGTTTCTCAAAAGTGTATGCGGTGGAATAAAGTTAGAGTAAGATAATATGGTGTTTGGAATTAGAGAAAGGACACAGTGAGAAGGGAGATGGTGAAGTCAGTAAAGGCGTCAGTATGCTTCATAGAGAGTTCTTGTTGAACTGTCACTACGTGTCTGAGTGGAGAAATGTACGATGATGAAGAAGCTAAAGCTCTGTGCCATTGTAGTGAAATGATGTCATTTTTCAACAATGAATTCCTACTGAAATATATTTATTGCAACATTTTATTTCATGAAAACTAATAAACACTTTCCTTTCACCTGCAGATAGCGGTTAGTTATTATTAGTTAAACTGCTTACAATTCCCCTTGCTGGTGGTGGTGCTAGCTCAGACTCAACTCAGACTCGAGTCCCAAATCTGATGACTTTAGACTTGATTTGACAAAATCAAAAAAGACTTGCACCAATGACTCGTTACTTCACTTGGACTTGAGCCTTTTAACTTAAAATACTTGGTACCTTTCTGCAAGCTGAAAGATTAAAAAGTATGTTATTTAAAAAGTGTTAAAGGACAGAACCATGAAGGACTAACATTACATTAGTGAGCACCTGAAGTCCCCGTTAAAGTCATGTTTCCTTCTTTTCAGTTTTGTTAGTATTTCCTTTTTTTTATTTTGACACTTACCCTTGTCTCTCATTTCAGGTACTTCACTTCCTGCCCCTGTGCGTTTCCCTCCTGTGTGATTACCTGCCCCGCCCTGATGGGTTTCACCTGTCCCTCATTACCCTTCCTCCCTTGTGTATTTAGTCCACCTGCTGCCCTTTGTCTGTGCCAGTTCATCTCTGTAGTTTGGGGCACATGTTCTAGCCGTTTGTTCTAAGTGTTCTCTACTTTTTGATCCGATATCTTGCATTTTTGCATTCTGCACAGGCCCAAGATTTTGGACACTTTGTTGTTATTTTTGGGCTATTTTTCTGTTCACCAACCTTCATTAAAGTTCTTGCATTTTTGAGTCCTGCTACTGAGTCCTCTCTTTGATACCAATCTGATAGCAACAAAAAATGATTTCAAAGGCAATTTTGTTAGCACACAAAAACTATGGGTGGTCAGCAATAAATTATTTCAGTATGGAAAATGTGCAGAATCAAAGATGCAACAACTTCCAACAAACTTATAAAAAATACTCAAACTTTAAAAAGGATTCATTATTTTTGTAACTTAAATGTGTTATTACTGTTGTTAAAATGGCATTACATTTGGAGAAGCACATTATGACTTGTTAAGGACTTGAAACTCAAAGTTTGGAACTTAAGACTTGACTTGGGACTTGACAGTCTTTACGTGAATTGGGACTTGAATGCCAGGACTTGAGACTTAAGGCAGACATATTTATACTTGTCCGTCAGCTCTATGCAGAGCCTACACCATAGCCTACGTCGTTGTGAGCATTTATACTTGTGCAGTGGTGTGTCTGTGTCACTCTGCAGTTACACTTCCAAACTGCTAGTCAGCGGTAGGGTTTCTATGATATGCTGTAAAGTTTAGTTGATTTTAAACACACCCAAAACACACATTAAACATAGCTTAATAGCAACAGTTTCAAACACAAGTACACAGATCGGCTTCATTATAACTCACAGGATTCACAGACAAAGCACTTGTCTTTTGATGGACACATTTTCCTCACAAATACAACATGCTAATGTTATTAGCACAAGCCTATGGAATTTTACATTATATTAATTAGCCTGGCAGCTAGCGGAGATTTCCTCTACTCATATAAAGCCAGCAACAACAGCTACATTTAACAAAGGTAATGTTACAAAATTCGGCTCCATTACAACTCACAGGATTCACCGACAAAACAACAGTCTTATATTAAACATGTTTCCAAACAAATACGGCATGCTAACGATGTTAGCACAAGCATATAGCATTTTACATTGTATAAATTAGCCTAGTGACCAGCAGAGATTTCCTCTACTCATATGAAGCCAGGATAAATCCCAAACAACAAAAATGCTATTTTGTGGGGGCTTTAATGTCTTACATCACCTACATCTGCTGGTGGCTATCAACATTTCTTCTATCAAATGTCTTTGGACGCCCCTTGGTACTAACTAGTTTTCTGAAGCATACTGAAACCTTGAGTCCTTTTATTGAGGGCAGGCACAGATGGTGGGTGGTGTTAGAGGGTGGGGAGATCAGGATCTTAACATCTTGTGAAAAGGAGCTGTTGCTCAGTGGGGCCTTACTGGCTAGAATGCTGCAAAGCCTGCAACCAGATAGCAGAGGAATGAAGAAGGGAAGTAAAGGATAAAATAAGTCCTTGACCACGTTTTTCAGATCGAGCAGTGAAAAGGTGAAAAACTGTCCTGAAAGGAGGACATAGACACCTGTATGATATTTCCTGCTGTCCTCATTCTGAGGCTTTGGATGCCCTGTACTAAACAGTGATGCAGTAAGTCAGTACATTCTCGACTTTGGCTCTGAAATATGCAAACTGGATGGCAGATGGGAGTCTAATGGCCCATCCATTTCTGTGAGGCAGTTTGCCACGCCCACCTCAGCACAGAGAATGTGTATCATACTTCATAGGGAGAGGAACCAAGAAGGTCAAGTGCAAGAATAATTAAATGCCAGCATCAACCGTAGATGAGGTTGAAAATATGTAATTATGAACATTTGACAGATCATGATCATTATAATCAGCAGCCTGCTAGTTGTCCAAGGGAACTACCAACTTGAGCCAGTGGGAGTGGACTGGCTGCATAAAAATCAAGAAAAACACCATGAATACATTTTGTAGTGCTTTCTTCAATACACAGTTATTCACATAGCATTAGCTGTGTTTTCATTTGCTTCCCTCTGGTCAGCCCACTCTACAGAGCATTTCAAACCTGTCTGCTGTTACTACAGTCCACAGAATGTAAACACGACAACATAGTTACGCAATATTTAACAAATTATTATCAGTGGACAGCTAGACATGGAACAAAGGAGAAATATACAGCTGCAGCCAAATTCCATTTGGAGCCTACACGGCATGCCCCCACAACCACCAGTACAAGAAAAACCCACCAATGCAAGGGTTATTTGAACTGTGCTGACGTAGTGAATAAATATGAGTCAAAATGTGGCAATAAACCACATCGGAACTCATTATTTATGAAGACATGATTTACCTTATGAGCAACAAGATGTAACCCTTGCCCTTACCTTTACCCCTCCAGTGTTGCCATGTTTATCGTCTGCACCATGCAAATCTGGAAACTCTTCACTGGTGTTCTACATGGTCTGAGTTCTGTGGTGCACCTTCTAGAGGAACCCTCCAGTTATTCACGTTGTACATAGGTAAGTATGTGAACTAGATCTTAGATTCTCTGCCCAAGCCTGAACCCGACCTGAACCCGACCCAACCCGTGGGCCGGGTCGGGCCGTAATTTCCCGCCACTATCCTCTAGCTCGGACGGGTCGGGTTCCTCATAATAGACCTAGGCTATGGAACCAACTACTTATCACACCTGGGGGGTAGGGCCGCGCCCCCCCCTTGACGGCGCCACTGTGTGTCGGTTTCGTTGAGTGTACCAAGTACATCACAAGTGCAGCACGATGCTGGTATATGACAGCAAAAAGATGGGGACCTCGACACTTAAGAGGCACATGACGAAGGCTTGCCATGGGAAGAAAGACGAGAGTCGGCCTTCAATGTCCACGTTCGTATCCTTAAAAAAAATGTTGGGTTTAAACAAGGCTCGGGATTCGTAATTACAATTAAAGGGACGGGCCGGGCTCGGACAGAACATGCACGGGCTCAGGTGGGGTCGGGCTGGATTTTTTGGGCCTGATCTAAGCTCTAATTTTTAATTTTAATATTTAATTTTATATACTTTATTAATCCCCGAGGGGAAATTCAATTTTTCACTCTGTTTGTCAATTACACACAGGCCCGAACACACACATGCACAAACTGGACCTATACATGCACTAAGTGGAGAGATGTCAGAGTGGGCTGCCCATGACAGGCGCTCCGAGCGGTTGGGGGGTTCGGTGCCTTGCTCAGGGGCACCTCGGCAGTGCCCAGGAGGTGAACTGGCACCTCTCCAGCTACCAGTCCATGCTCCATATTTTGGTCCGGATGGGGACTTGAACAGGCGACCCTCCGCCGACCCTCCGGTTCCCAACCCAAGTCCCTATGGACTGAGCTACTGCATGTTCATGTAATGTGAACTATTACATCAACAACGCATCTGGTTGTCTACACTTACGCTTGGTTCTGAAGCAATTATATTTGTGGCTTAACCACCTTTCTTTTAACCTTACACTTCATAGCTAGCATAACACTTACTTAGCATATACACTTCTGGATCAAATGGCTAAGAGGGTTGATCGTGTCAGTATCCTGGGCAAGTCATGGAGCTGGTGGGCTGGTCATGTTGCTGCTCCAGCTGCAGCCATACTTGGAAAAAAAAAAAAAAAAAAAAAAAATTGACCACTGTTATAATAATGAAGAATAAATAAATTACTTTCAAATGAAATTAATTAGTAGAAAAAATTCTAGAAATACTATTTAAAAATAGGTAAAAAATGCTAGAAATAATGTACCATATGGCATCGCTGGAAAAGTTTTTAATGGTTTTACTCAAAATACCTACCTTTCCCTCATTATATTTGTCTTTATAGTCTATAAAACATACTTTAACACGTGCATGTAATTTCTTGAGTGTCACTTCTATAACACAAAAATGTGGATTCACCAAGAAATTTTTCAGATTTTCTTTCTTCTGCAGTCTATCTCAGTGAATCCTTTAGCTCCCCAGGCTTCACGTTCATCAGGCCTGTCCCCTCATACTTTATAGGCTCTTCCCCAATTAGCTGAAGGCTCTCAGGTCCCACTGTGATTCCTATTCCTGTATCCCAGTGGCATTAAAAACAATTTCCACTAGACACTATCAGTTTATCTGAAGCTAAAAGGAGGCTTAAGCAGACTTATTTAGACAACTGAAGTGGGTGTCTTCCAAGGGTACAGTATTTAGGAATGTCAATCAATGGGTTGGTTGGTCCACTACTATAGTTTGGACTACAATTCCTCAACAACTTTTGGATTGAATTTGGCAATGGCATTTATGGTTTCCAGATAATTTACCCTGCTGATTATGGTTATTTCTTGACCTTTCCTCCATCACCATCATGAAGCTCACATTTAGGTTTTTGAGAAAAAATGTCTTAAAAATTATTTTGATGGATTGCCATGCATTAGAGGGGACAGTCACCCTAATTAATTTAATTTTGTCATCGAAAAGTTCGACAAGTATTCACTGACATCCTTTAATGTCATGACTACATCGTAATGACAACGTCAATGGAAAAAAAATATCGACAACAAAAAATACAGAGAAACCTCTGTTCATGATGCCCTGGTGAGTAAATATGAGACAGTGATTGGCTTTGTTTAGGTGGACAACCTAAGTTAGATCAAACTTAATGATGCAGTTGACACATTGTTATTTCTGTGTGAAAACATGACACCAAACTTAGCAGACGACCTCAGTAATATAAAGAAGTAGTACTATAAATAACTTAAGGTGTTTATTTCTATACAATGAAAAATAAGAACAATGAGTCAGTCAGTAACATATTCTCAGCCTAGATGACTTATCACATAGTTGAAGTCATGCTCACTTCTCATTGGAATTTTAACAGCGAGGAGAAATATCCCTCAGCAAAATCTATTACAGTATCATCAAACTATCTAAGAAAATAATGACTAACACATTGACTAGAATTTGACTTGAATTAAAAGTGAATACCACTGACTAATTCTCGACTAAAACAAAACAAAAAAGGGCGGTAATGTACAACACATTCTCAGTGTTGACCTCGTCACATATTAACGTTTGGTCATGGACTTTCCACGTCCAGATATGATGTGTAAGGTATCCTGGATACGTTGGTTATTGAAGTTCTTTGATGTCGTGTCAAGTTCAGCCTGTTACATGCTTTGTATTTTTTCAAAATACATCTGTTTTCACAGGAAATGTACAGTTTGCATAGTCTCTTTCAAAATAAATGCATTGAGTTGGTACAACGCCACAAATTAACTTTTTTTTTCCCTTCAACAACAAACGGACATGGTTACGTTTTGCCAACACACACGTGGTTGGGTTAAGACAACATAAGCACATGGAAAAATAGAACAGGGTTTGGCTTTACAGTCTTACAGGAAGTGAACACCAGCCTCTCGGGTGAAATTCAGTGGTTGGTGGACCTGTCCACCAACTCTCCCACCCACCCTACTCAGACTTTCACTGCCTTAACTTTCATTTTTGTCCTGCCGCATTTCCACCTGATGCTGTGGCCCTCTGTTAAACTATAACAGCGACTGGACGTGTATCATGCCCACATGAAAGGGCGTCTTTTTAAATTGGTGTCTGACATTGGATGTCACTGATCAAATAACGGATTTCGACGACTTCAGAGTGAGACTGGGTTGTAATGTAACTTTACACCAACTTCAATTCTCAGTAGGCTTCTAAGACTAAAAGTTAATTCAAAATCCCCATCAGAGTAACACTGATGTGGCCAAACAGTCAGTTATAATAATTAATAATGAAGCTCAGCGTGAGTTCAATGAGGAAGACTTTCTTTCCACCCGCCTCCACCCTGTTCACCTCCAGCCATCCTATCCAGAGTCCAGGACAAGCTCAACACAGGCTCATTCCTCTACTCATCCAGATCATCAGCACTTCTCCATCTTCCTCTCATCTCATCTTCACCACCTCTACCACCACCAGCGTTTAGACCCTGGGGAGGTTCCCTATTCAACTATGGATTCAACTATGGATTCATCACCCTCCTTAAATCATACCATCTCTAGGGGGTTTCATCACCAAAGACCTTCTACATTTTTATTCTTCTGTGCACATGTTCATGAATATTCTTTTACTATCAAAACGTGTCTCTCCTGATTGAAATATGTATAATAGTGTGTATGCACCTTATTCATTTTATTCATCTTTAAAGTTTCAAAACTGTACATGGTTTGGTCTCCCTACTATCCCAACATGATGTTCAACACAACTGCAAATTTGGAAGAAATGACCATGTATGGAAACATAACAAAAATGGGTGAAAAAAAGTACTTTAAGCCAATCAACACTGAACTAATGCTGGTCATTACCAGAAAAGTCAACAGTGACCATTTAAAGAAGCTAAAAAAAACTGCTCAGCAATCAAAGTACAATGATTATTTTGAATATAAAGTCACATTCTCTTGTCACTGTACAGTATGTGTGTGCGCTCTCAACCTAGAACTCTGTTCTAAGCTAACGGTCGCACCAGCGGTAGTGAGAGGCACAGTGTGAGTAAGGCAGCTAATAACACTGGGGCTGATGCAGCCTGTATAATTGCCTGTCGCTAACATCACTATTATCTCACTACTCTCAGGACCACTTAACTCAACACAGCAGCAGACTGTCCTTCCAGCTTTCACATGGTCCAGTCTCAGTAGGTATGTTTTATTACACTGTCTCTCTGCTGCTGTTAATGCAGTGTCTGCAATATATAGTACACTTTCTGCTCCTGCTGTACTTTGATAGTCACCAGCATCAGTGAAGGCTGATGGTCCAAGTGCTCTGAAACTGTCAACATCTTTTAAAACTGGACTTTGTGGTTATACAATAATTGGCCTCCCACTGTGGCATAAGTCAACTTTAAAAGAACTTAGTCTTCATTGACACAGTTATATTTGTAGCATTTAACCATTAGCGTAGCTCCAACTGGAAAGTAAACTTTCGCTAAACATTTTCATCCAAGCTTAAAGTAACATTTCATCTTACAGCAAGTCAAATTTTCTCTATATCCGTCCCCTTCTAACTAAAGTAGTTGTACAGGTTGGGGATCTGTTGGAGGCAGTGCTACCAGGATAGCAAAGACCCACTAACTTCCCACTGCTGCTGCAGAGGGATCCTCAGGTGAACTCCCTGTCCTGACTCTGTCAAGGGTTTCCCCCTGAGTGGTCCTCTGTTCTCCTTGTGAAAGACCTTGTTACGCAGAGTGTGGACAGCCATACTGTGAAAAAGGAACATTTCTGCTGCTTGTTTTGATCATCTTAGTGGGTCACCACTGAAATGTCACAGCCAAGGTAATGTTTAAGACCAAAGAAAAAATTCATTATCCATGCAAATTAAATCCATACTCATTAAATCAATGCTAACTTAACAGCATCATTATTACACAGGTGTGCTTTGGGTTGGTCACAATAAAAAGTCATTCAAAAATGTGTAGTTTTGTCATACAACACAATGCCATAGATGTCACAAGTTTTGAGGGAGCCAAGTGGCAGCCTGCTGGCATGAAAAATGAATCCAACGCGGAAGTGCCAAACACTGCAGCTCCTCAAATGGCCACTTCAGGCTAGCTCCAAAAGCAAGTCAGTTCTTATAGACCCCCATGTTAAAATGTCCAACTTTACAGCAGAAATATACATGTTTACAGCCTGGTCCAAAAAAATGTTTGGTATCTATGGTTAAATTTTCCTTTACTGTATGGGGGTGAAATTTCTACTCACCTAACTCACCTGTTTACATTTTATCAAGGCTTAAAGTTACGCATAATTAAGAGCCTAGCTGCTTGAGTGACAGTCTTTCTGCGAGGCACCACCACAGTCTATGAGTCAGATTCATCCCTCACTCCTCCACAGCTCCAACCTTTCGTCCAAATACGGCCACGTCTGGCTCCAAGAACCGACCAAAATGCCAAACACAAGGCTTCAAAATGTGAGTCCACAAACCAATGGATTATGTCACTTTGGCTACGTCTATTATTTTTTCACAGTCCAAGGGGAGAGCATGTCATTGGCATGCTGACTGCAGGAATGTCCACTACAACTGTTCCCCATGAAGTAAATGTTCATTTCACTAATATAAGCTGTCTCCAAAGTCATTCCTGAGAATTTGGCAGTGCGACTGTAACAACACCACAGGCTGCTTCAGAATGCTTGTCCAACCCTTTCCGGTGACATAATTATAGGGTTCTTCTTCATACAACTTCCCAAATTGACAACCTTACAATAACCTCCACTTTATGCAATGACACTTAGACCTCCCATGACCTCAGTAACCATCCAACACATTCTCATCCCAAAATCATCAAATACCGACGCTTCCAGTGTGATGCAGATGCCGAAGGCACCTTTTCTATGCAACACATTCTCACTCCGACCTTGTCACATATTTATGTGCTTGGTCATGGACTTTTCACATCCACATACGACGTGCATGGAACCTTGGGTGCATCGGTTGTTGATGTCCTGGAACACTGTGTTAAGTTCTCTTCTTTCAAATTACACTTCCGTTTTCACAGGAAATTTCACATTTACATAGTCTCTCTCAAAATACAACACCGCAAAATGGCATTTCAACAACAAACACATGGTTGGGTTTAGGCTACAAAAGCATGGGGTAAGGTTTAGACAATAAAAACACATGGTTAGGTTTAGGAAAAAGAACAAAGTTTGACTTTAGAATCTTACAGGATGCAATTAGGTGGAGGTGGTGTTTGTTGGACCCATCCACCACCACTCCCGCCCGCCTCACTTGGACTTTCGCCATTTTAACTTTCATCTTTGCTCCCTAACATTTCCCCCTGACGCCACCGACTATAACGTCAATTGGGCGCATATCATACTGATGTTAAAAGATGCCTTTTTTGGTTTCTGACGCCACAAGTCACTGCCCAAGCGCTGGATTTCGATGACTTCGAAGTGAGACCAGGCTCGTCTTAGAGGTGCACTCTTTCGTGTCTGTAAGTACTGCACAGCTGTCCCCTGGCTGAAAGACATTGTAACATGTGGTTAATGTGGTCAAACAGTCTTGGTTAGGTTTAGGGGGGGAGAAAAAGCATACTTGTTTAGGGTTAGAACATTTTAAGTACAGAACATGATGTGAATATGCCATGGAAGGGACATGAGTGCGTGTCAGACAGTTGTAAGTTACATAACGGTTACGTTAAAACAGCAATGACACAAACTGGACACAAGCAGCGGTCTCCGGGGTGAAAGTCTTGATTTGTTTGACCCATCCACCACCACTTCCTCCCACCCTAACGTGGACTGTCTTGCTCTTTACACTACATTAGTTGCTCTCAGTGTCAGTAGAAGTTGAAAGCTTGGTGTGTTTCATAGAGATGCTGAGGGGTGCCTTTGTCATCAGTATCATATGCCAAGGGACATGACAAGGCAGCAGTATTTGATGACCTGGGAATGAGAACTAGCTGGGCCGTCATGTGACATTGATGTATGGATGACCCAAGAAGACTTAAATGCTTGTGAACAGCCAACCAGACCTTAAGAGTGATCTGCAAGACCAAAACAGAACATATCCTATAAGTCAAATAACTGAAAAAAGGATGTTGAATGAAAAAAGGATGTTGTTTGTCAGTACCAGTAACAGTCTCTACACCTTGCTGTTAATTTTTCCAACCAAACAAATCCTTCCTGCATATTTTCTAACTACCTTTTAAAGGGTTTTCACATTAAATTTCATTTTTGAAAGATTTTTGTAAAGCTTCCACACAAGCATTTTTCTGATTCATCTATTCAGAGAGACTGCAGAGCTCTCTCTCTCCCTCTCCCTTTCTCATTGGTCCATGTATCTCCCTGTGGGCACTGAAGGAAGCTTGATGGGACTTCACCAGGCAAAGAGACCAGTAATTGTTTATCGATCTATATCAATAAGCACAACGCTCATCTGTGAACAACAACTTATTCCAATAAAGCCAAACAAAGAAAGCGGCAACCGGGGCGTTGATGACTCCATTCGTAATGCTGTGTGCATTACACACACAGGCAGAGATCTTATTGGCAATGTGTATGCATCCTTCACTCATGCTTTGTGTGCACTATAATATCAATGAATAAAACCCTGCACAAAGGGACTGAGAAATGTAAGACAGGAGGATGAAATAGTGACTACTCATGAAAGAAAACATTTTAATGGATAATGAAGCTTCAGAAATCAATATTAAAACTGCCTATCATGTTTTTTTTTTTTCTGGATTTAACTCAAATATGTCATAACAGTAGCTCTAAGGGTTCAAACCTGTAGACAATTACCCTATTCAAGAGTTCTTGAGCCTGATGCTGAACCCCGACTAGCTCAAGTGCCGCTGCTCTGTAGCTGAGTCTGATCCATGGCCTTGAGTTGAGGAGCGTTTTTTCTCCCTGACTGATGTAAGAGCTGAGTGTTTACTCCTTGCATTTTTATTCTATCTGTTCTGTTTGTAGTTTGTTACTGGCAGTGTGGACGAGTTGCAGGGCTGTGATGAAATGCCGGTGAAACAGCCAAACACACCTGCAAATATGTAAAGTACATAAAAAATTACTAGTGTGATTCCTGTCAGGTTCACACACGCAGTCAACACAGGTAAAAGGAAGAGGCAGTTGCCATGGTAACACCAAGTGATGTCATCAGCAATAACTGCTGAATGAAAAAAGTAGAAATTTTGTGCATTAATGTGTGTTTAAGTGGATGTGTGTCCTCATGTGTCAGTGAAATAGTTTGTTATGAGTTCTGCAGATGAGAGGGAATTTGTGATGCGCATGCAATAGAGACAGCGTGTGTGTGTGTGTGTGTGTGTGTGTGTGTGTGTGTGTGTGTGTGCGCGCGTAGGCCATGTCCACCTGTGGGCATGTGGATGATGGAATGTCAATGAAAAAATGACTTAAGTGTTTTGTAGTTTGCCTCCATCATCTGTTATTACCTTTCAACAACTTTAACTGTATAACTTGTAAAACTGCCTGTTCGAAGCAGGGCAAATGTTTTGCCTCTGGTATTGCTGCGTACAGCTTTCTTGAGAACTGCTCATACAAACAACTTCACACTCTGTACTGCACTTTTTGGGTCCTTAGCAACACACCTGGGCCCCAAACAGCATTAGATTTATCATGGTAAACGGTTAGTGGACTGCACTTGTATAGCACTTTTCTATTACTTGACCACTCAAAGCACTTTTACACTACGGGCTCTAGTTTCCTGGCGCAGCGCAGGTGGCGCAGGGTGGCGAACCCCGCGCAGAGCTAGTTTCGAGCAGCGCAACCCAAGGCGCGCTCAGTTTGGTAGTTTGGCAGACCGAGGTGCGCTGCGATGGGTGTGGCGGCGCAGCAGGGGGAGGTGTCGACAGATCAGCTTGGCGCAGTGACAGTTTCGTGCCAAAAGGCTTCGCCGAAGGTGCGCTAAAAGCTCGCCAACTGAAACCACGTCTACTGTCAACGCAGGGGGGAGCGCAGCCGGTGTAAGCCGAAGTTTGGCTGATCGGCGGACAGTGCGCACACGTCACCAAAACCTCACAGGCTGGTTTCCAGAATGTCAGGCGCATTAACGCTGCAATAAATACCCAAAAAAATACTATTCAATGCAACTATCTGCAATCAGCACATAAATGTATCTCTGTCCCGTCACATCTGATGTCAGATCAAAGGGGATTGGCACCGTTTGGCACGTTTGGCACACGTAATGGAAACCCAACCTGATTTGATTAAAAACAGCTGCAAACTAATGAGTTCACATCCCTCTTAGCCAGCCACAAACAGCCACAGCATCAGATAGGGAGTATATATTCAGCATCTGTCATCTTAGAAAAGTCAAAAGAAAAGAAACAGAGTGAGACTGCGAGAGAGAAAGAGAGAGCGCGCGCGCACGAGAGAAACGCAACATTGATTTACAATTGTGGTGACCTCCTCCCAGGCTACCTTTGCATCATCAGCCCGTGGAGGTCTGCTCGCAGTTCCGTATATTCGGACACTGCGAGCTTGGACCTCCCGGACCAAAACATCAGTTTCCTCCTGGGAGAAGTTTGGCCGTCTGACGCTGCTGCTCTCTTCTGCCATGGCGAATTGAGTAAACTCTCATTACGCCTTCGCGCGGCGCATTTAAGGGCGAGGAGAGGGGCTCATTTGATTGGTGTGATGTGTGTAAAACCCACTCCACGCCTTCTCTCCTCCCTCTTTCCGACTTGCGCCGGTAGGAGGGACGGAGGTGGGATAGAGGA
Organism: Epinephelus moara; assembly: GCF_006386435.1. Classification (NCBI taxonomy): domain Eukaryota; kingdom Metazoa; phylum Chordata; class Actinopteri; order Perciformes; family Serranidae; genus Epinephelus; species Epinephelus moara. Next base: position 32,569,038 of record NC_065519.1, read on the forward strand.
GTAGCTGCGCCAGGGCGCACGGTGTGTCAAACTTACAAAATCCGCCTGGCCACACCCAGTTGGTGAAGCGCAGGTGCGCTGCGCCTCCGCCGCACCCGGTCTGCGAAAGCCCTATACGTCACATTCACCCATTCACACACACAGATTCACACACTGGTAGCCGAGGCTACCATACATGGTGCCACCTGCTAATCAGTAGCCACTCACACACAGATGGAACAGCTGTCGGGAGCAATTAGGGGTTCAGTAGTCTCTATATACAGACTCTACATTCAGTGAATGTAGAGTCTGTAGGCAAATCCCGGAGATCTTGCCTCTGGAAGAAGAGCGGAAGAGGCCTGGTTTCCGGTTGTAGGCTGTTTGTAGTCCGCGTTATATTGATCAATCACGTTTGAGCCAGCTGCAGTTGTTGCCAGGTTAAACGCTCCGTGCGGTGAACTAACGAGGCGGAACATAATTGGCGTCACTGCAAACTCTGAATCCATCGCAATGGTTCAGCATATTTACTTATATATAAACGGAAGTTGGATACGGAAATTCGCCTCCTCCGCCCAAATCAAACCGGAATGCCAAAAAATCGGGGGTCTCCCCCCAGAGGCTGTATCGCCGTCTGCCGGAAGTCAGACGCCAAATACAGCCAATGGGTTCCGAGAATGGGGGTTCAGTATTTTACTCAAGGATGTAAGGACTGGAGGAGCTGGATTTTGAACTGCCAATCTTCCAATTAGTGGACGACCCACTCTATCCACAGTCACCCCATGATGATTATTATCAATCAATCAATCAATCAATTTTATTTATAAAGCCCAATATCACAAATCACAATTTGCCTCACAGGGCTTTACAGCATACAACATCCCTCTGTCCTTATGACCCTCGCAGCGGATAAGGAAAAACTCCCCAGAAAACCCTTTAATGGGGAAAAAAAACGGTAGAAACCTCAGGAAGAGCAACTGAGGAGGGATCCCTCTTCCAGGACGGACAGACGTGCAATAGATGTCGTACAGAACAGATCAGCATAATAAATTAACAGTAATCCGCATGACACAATGAGACAGAGAGAGAGGGAGAGAGAGAGAGAGAGATGCAGGTAATGACAGTAGCTTACAACAACATTATTGAAAGTAATAATATTATAGTTATAGTTCTGGCTACTGTGGTACAATATGTTGAAAGTATGTATTAATATCTGGCAGTATACATGTGTGACAATAGTCATATGTGTATAATAACAGTAGAAGTATGACTAATGACTAATGATGGCAACAGCAGCAGGAGGCATCTGGCAGGACCATTATTATGTTTACATATGAAAATGATTTAATTATTTTGATATCCTGACTCACTATACCCAAATTAAGTTCCAAAAGGCCCCCAGAGCATTTGCAAATATGTAACTTAGTGGTATACTATTTGCTTACTGTGTACTTCTACTTCAGAAGAAAACATTTTTGGAGTACTACTATATTTTTCTAACAGAGACATGTTACTGGTTACGTTGCAGGTTCAGATTTTACTCACAATATATGACAATTCAAACATGATGCATTATTATTCACATGACTATCCAGCATTACATTAAAACTGAAAGTCCACACTGAACGGACCTTATGTAAATGGAAGTACATTGTGTTGATAATGCTATTTCCCTCTTTACTTTAGGAAACATTTGAGTGCAGGACTTTTACAGTGCAGTATTCATTGCCCCTGAGAAACACACCCGAAATTACAGCTTCCTGGTTGGACAAGCAGGTGAAATACACTAAGTGAATGCATTATTTTCCAAATATGTGATGTCACACACAACCATCACAGTTGTAAAGCAGAGCACAGGTCATATTATTAGTGTTGTAAATTAGTATGGTTAAGAAAAAAACAGCGGCTATTTGTGGTCAGAAATTGGTGAAATATACTCATGCTTGACTCAGCAGAGCCCTGAAGCTCCGCCCCACTGCTGCACAGAGCCATAGAGGCTGTTTGCTTGTTTACTAATATTGAACATGTCACATGTCAAAATTGCACCAAATTTGACAATGCACATCTCTCAGTTTCCAGCAATACATTTGCCAAGTGTGAAGTTAATTACATGAACAGTTCACGAGATATGCAAAAGACACACAGACAGACAGAGATTCCTTGCTCTATAGTTTGGTGGTGTAAACACAAATTGTCTATTCAGTGCTGTGGGAATATGAATTGAATATACATTTGAATATACATATATCTATCTATACACATATGTATGGCATTATATTTGTGTTTCAATTCTGAACTCTCTGTTGGATATTTCAGCACATAAAGACATTTTTTGCAGGCCTGTCAATTATATTTTGTGCAGAAAATAGTACCACACAGATAATAATTTAATTTGGGCTCAGAAAAATCCTTCTGTGCTCAATAAATTACTTATCCTGTTTTCATAAAATATTTTTCTGTGCTCACAATGTACCATAGCAGTCACAGAATTGTGGATGCAAATGCCGTTCCATACAATACTGGTCATATACTCTATATGTTAAAGCCCTTGAACGAGACCAGGGAAGTCCACTTTGATCCAAACCCTTTTGTCAGTGTCTGACATTTCCATCCACCTCAACAGGATATCAGACATTTCACTATACTGATTTTCTTTTTTTTTCTTTTTTCAGCTAGGTCTTGCAATCTTTGTTTATTGGACAGTGTATCACAGTTGAAATTTTAACTTTGATGCACCATCATTCACATGAAAATAAATCACTTGAAACATAGCATTCAAAACCAGGGAAAGCTAATCTGTGTGTGCTCAAACAAAAACACAAACACATGCTTGATAGTCTAGTCTAGCAGGTAGCCACTGGGAATAGAGGCAGTGTTGCCAGCAGACATGGGGTTACACTTTCAAAGGAAGGAAAAAGATCACCTGGCCTGAGAAAACAGGGAGAGAACTGACACACATACTTCAAACATGCCAAAGTGCACACAGTCAAACACACACACACACACACACAAACGCCAGGAGAAATGCTGGCACAAGTTAAGACTAAATGTCACTGCTGCCATTTTTGCCTGAAGCAAAAACACTGACAGACGCCAAACTCCAAAATGTTCTGTCTGTGACTGACCCTGGAAATGCGGAGGGAGAGAGACGAAGGCAAAAAGACTGCAAATAAAGACATGTTCATCAGTAAGACGTGTGGTATATTTGAGCTCTCGGGGATTCAAAAGTGATAACATTGCTGTGATGATTGTCAAGTCTAGAACACATTTCCCCAAATCATGTCAGTCAGATGTCAGGAGAATGTGCAGCTATTTCTTGTCGTTCTTCATAAACAATGTATTAAGTGCTCATTTGTCTCCATCAGTCATCATTTTTTTTCATCTTTTGAATTGCTAAGCTCTGTGATAGACAGCAGGTCTTGTTTTTCTGCCTTGCAGCCTACAAACCACTTTAAGCCTGAAAACAATATTGCGACTGTATTCTCACAAGCCATAAGCAGTGATTTTATTCATTCAGTTCAGCTGTTTAACCTGTTGCAGTCTGTGAAAGGCCGAACCAAGTGAGAGGCCACATACTATTGAATTAATCTTTTGGTTTGCGCCTGTGGAACCTAACTTGACAATTATACAGTATCTGTCTGACTACTTTGCCTCTGCTTTTGACATAAAGGAACCCCACTCTGCTCAGGGACCTTAGCTCGAGAAACACCACCCACTCATTTTAGCAGAGATGACCTTGTCTAGCTCCCTAACAGTAACTGTCTGGCCACTCTATTCCCCCCGTCAAAGATAGAAAACAAATAAACCTCAGCTTTACTCAAGCCAAAAGAAAATAACACAGAGACTGTGCAGAAAATCAGATAAGAAAAGAAAACAAGACCAGCCTCCAATGAACTTGTGTCAGAGATTTTCTTAAAAGCTGCTGGTCAATATTTCAATATTAACAATAACTCGGTTAACTACATGTAATGTGAAAGGGGTTGCAGGTAATGATAAATCCACAGTGTCCAGCACCAAACATCAGACAATGGGCTCTTAAAGGGAAATTTCGGTTTATTTCAACCCGTCTCCTATCGTCCTAAATTTGGTTCAAGTGACTAGTGACATACAGATAATAGTTAGCATGTTAGCCATTAGCCTAGATACAGCCGAAGCGTCAGACCTGTTAAAACGTAAGAGAACGGGCATCCCTTCAAGTGCAAAGTTAGTCCACTAAAAAAGCTTT
>NC_065519.1:32573259-32614653 GCF_006386435.1 Epinephelus moara
GGTGGTGTACCTGTGAATGCTGTGCCCCAATGCCCACAGAAGAGGAATGCCTCTTTTGCAAGGAATGGGACCGGTTGCAGCCTTATTTTCAAGGTCTGGATGTGACCGAGGACGAGACACCTCCACCTGGAGTAACGTTAGTATCCAGCTGGGCTTTATCGAGAGCTCGTGAGATATATTTCGGCTGCGCTTTGGAAAGCAGAGCTAGAGGGATAAAGAAACATGGCAGCAGTGTTGTCTTACCGGTAAGGTAAGTGTTGTCTTACCGGTAAGGTAAGACAACACATTTACATGTCATTTTCTATATGTTCTCTGACATTTATCCTAACGATATGAGGTGGTCTTTGTGGAAAAAAAGCTTGTTTAGTGGACTAACTTTGCACTTGAAGGGATGCCCGTTCTCTTACGTTTTAACAGGTCTGACACTACGGCTGTATCTAGGCTAACGGCTAACATGCTAACTATTATCTGTATGTCACTAGTCACTTGAACCAAATTTAGGACGATAGGAGACGGGTTGAAATAAACCGAAATTTCCCTTTAACCAGCAACATTCTCTTAAATTTTCTCGGTGAGAGAACATAAAAGAGAAGTCAACTCCATATGCGCCAAACATTCTTAACCATCCAATTTTGTTCTAACCCAGGTATACTGTCCTCCTTGAAGTGTAGCAACCACAATTTGACAGCAAGCCAGAGTCAGGATGTAGCATTCAAGCTTCTTTAATTGTTGCCAACTCAACTTTGTGAACACAGAGTGAAACTGAAATAACAAAAAATATATTTTAATTACTGAAAAGTCCATACAAAGGGAATGCATCTGCACAGGCATGGTTAGCTTAGCATAACTGACATTAGCATAATTAGCATGAAAATGGCTAGCATTAGCTTGGTTAACATGAACAGTGTTAACATTCGCATCTTTAGCATTAGCACTGTTACCATTAGCATCTTTAGCATTATCGCTGTTAGCATGGTGAAATCATAGTTCAGACAATTTAGAAAATAAACCAAAAAGGAAACCAAGAGATACCACAGGAGGATTATTTTCACAGTATGTATTAAGTGGTTCAAAGCATGAGGACTAAATGCTTAACAGTGCGAAATCAACATGGCTGAATTAAACATTACAAACAAATTCAAAATACACTTCCTCCAACAATACACTCAGAAAGGTCTCACAAACACTGGTTGCTGAGATGGTGACAAAGGGATTCGAGCTTAGTGCTTTCCAAGGCAAAACAAAAGATCGCAGCAGACAACCCTCTGATGGCTGGAGTGGTATGATACTGTGGGTAGGACTTCCTGTTGGTAGGACGTCCTTCTTCTTCTTCTTCTTCTGTGGGTTTTCCGGCAGCGTAGACTCAACTCAACTCAACTCAAACTTTATTTATAAAGCACATTTAAAACAACCAAGGTTGACCAAAGTGCTGAACAGGTCAATAGAAATAAACAAGCAAATACAATGAGGTACCTAATAGTACACCACAATAATAACCATAAGATACATAAAATACAATACAATAAAATAAAATACAAGAGTTATAAAATAAGATCAAAATAAGCTAAAATGTTTGGGTGTCCAGCTCAACCTGAGTTAAAAGCCTGAGAGAAGACGTGTCTTGGTGTAAACTACAAATAGAACCCATTGAAGGAGTCACGGTGTTCAGCAATCTCAAACTCCACACATGTTCCCTGTTTCCTCTAATTTATACAAATTCTCAATTAGTGCAGGGAGCGCGTTTTCAAAGAGCGTGCTGATCTGTTCAGTGAGAGCACAGAGTGGCTTCTCAGCAGGTACCGCTTCCCCAAAAACATATTGATGGGTTTATGCCGTGATTTACAACCCATGTTGGAGCGGGAGACAAAACGCACCAAAGCCATCCCAGTGCACATCCAGCTCCTGTCCACCCTGGGATTTTTGGCCACTGGAACATTTCAGCGAGACATATGCGGCATTTCGCAGCCAACGCTAAGCAGAATCATGCCAGCAGTGTTGGATGCAATAATTTCTCTGGCCCCAACTTACATCCAGTTCCCATACAGACATCACCAACAAGCCGAAATTAAACGAGGATTTCACGCCATCGCCGGATTCCCAAACATAATTGGAGCCATAGATTGCACCCACATCGCAATAAAAGCACCTTCACACAATGAATTCAGTTACGTGAACAGGAAAGGGTTTCATTCAATCAATGCACAAATAATCTGTGATGCAACTATGTCTCTGTTAAACGTTGTTGCCCGGTGGCCTGGAAGAATGCATGACTCATTCATTCTGCAGAACAGCTCTGTGGGTGTGCACCTCCAAGCAGGAGCTGTTGAGGATGGCTGGCTTATTGGTGAGTGTTACAACATTTCGAAATTATTTTCTGGGCTTCGCATGGTTTATTAAAACATCTCTATAGGTGATCGGGGATATCCACTAAAGCCATGGCTGATGACCCCCGTGGCCAACCCGAGGACCCCGCAGGAGCAGCACTACAACCGGGCCCATGCGCGTTCGAGAACAGTCGTTGAACGCGCAATAGGCCTGCTAAAAGGCAGGTGGCTGTGCCTGTCCAGCGCGGGGGGGTACCTCAATCTCGGTGTCGGTGAAGTTCCTCTTCTTCGCCCTCGTTGCCATGATTTCGGTGAGGGGGAAAAAATCCATTCACGCATTATTAAAGGGATTGTTGCTGCCATATATGGTCAATTGGAGGCGTTTCTGAATGCAAATGACCCTAACCATGCACGAGCATGGTAGTTAAGAACAGGTGGGATTTATCATCACTGATTACTTACTAGTGTGCGTACGACCAGTGTCCACACGTTTGATAATTACAGATTTTTTTGTACTTACACACATTCTAAGTTTCCTTCTTAGGACAGAATTTAGAACCTTCTCTACGCACGGTTGATAAATGAGGCCCCTGGTGTGCCAAATGATGAATCCCACTTGATCGTAAGTAACCTATTAACATAGGTAATGCTCCCAAAATACAATATAAAGGCAGGTGTCGTGCCTTGTGCAAACACGCTGGCACACGCCTAAGAGATGTCACCAAAAAAGGCTATAAGAAAAAGAAAAACTTCGGCAACAGTAAAACTGATGCACTGTTAAAGTAACTTAAACAAAGTAAATGTGATTTTCCCAAGTGCCAGTACTGGTGTTACAGGAAAACCAAAATGGGATCACTCATCCCATGTTGCCTTGATTCCATGACTAGATGATGGACAAAAATGGACAACCTCCAGCTGCTCTCTTAATCCCCAGCACAGTCAGCACTAGAGTTTTGACAGTCACTAACAGCTCCCCCATATGAGTTGTAATGTTCCTTTATCACTAACAACAATAACACTAATAACATTTTGGAAATATTATTTATTATTATTTGCAAAAAGTATTTGTGTTTTATGGGAGGTTATGTGCAGTAACTATTTCTTAGTTGGTTCCATGCACAAGCATGAAAGTGATATCAACCTTCTCATCTAACTCTCACTGAGAAAGTATAAGCATATCTTCCTTTAAAACATGCTGTGATTGAGCCACTAAATACAAAGATCCCACAGTCCTAAGCAGCTACACAGCCTTTTGAGCCTACAGACATTTGCAGCATCACAGCAGGGTTTTAATTAAGATGGTAGAATTTGGCCTCATACGGCCCACAACCTGCTCACTCATACTCAATGTCTTTTTGCTGTTAATGAAGCCAGCCATTGATGTTCTGCTCTTCCTCCAGACATGCACACAAGAGAAAAGTTGTTCAAACATCTGACATCTCGTCTCTTACACAGGCCATGAGAGCATTCGGAGATTTCAGTTTGTAAGACAAGCCATCCATGATCTCTACTGATCTCATGTGAAATTATCATCTCTAAGCACAGGGAAATGAATTTTGTCAAATAAATCACTTTGGATACAGAGTGTAATCAATGAGCCATGTTGTGAGTATTTTTTTTAAAGATATCAGTGTTTGTCTGAGGCAGTACAGAGTGATTTGTCAGGGGGGTGGTAGATCTACTGTGATCAGGTTTCTGAGATAAACTAATCAGTTTTTTTGAAAATGAATATCATTATAATAAAAACACAAGAAAAAATCATGAATGTTTCAGTGATTTGTAGGGCTGATGCACCAAGTGATGGAAATGCAGAACTGTAAGCTACAGCAATATTTCTCCATATGTCATGTAATGGATAGATTACCTAACACGCCTACCAGGCAAAGAGCCAGACTTTGTCCTCTCAGGTTTTCTGTAGGACATGTAGGCCCTGTGTACTGACATTATGCAATATTGGCCCACCCACACTGGGGAATGGGGCTCCTGAATACTGTAGGAGGCTTTCAGGCATCTGTGTGCAAGGAGACAGCATCTTATGAGCTCTCCATACATCTGGTCTATTACTATCCCAAATATCTTCCGGTGAGCACCCATGCCTTTGCTTACTTTCTCACTCTTTCCCTGTCTCTACTGTATATGTGTCTTCCTTTCCCAAACTGGTTTATTATCCCTCATTTCCACCAGCAGCAAAGACTTCCAGCTTTGCAACATTTCACCTTTGCAAGATTACCTTGCCTCAAAGGTTAGCGTCTAAAGCTGACTTGACCCTGATGGAACGGAACTCCTAACTTCACTTAGCCCTTCTTTCAGACCACCATGCATCACACTCACAGGAGTGCAATGTCTTGTCCAACACTAGACTGTAGGTGGATAATTAGTGGCGCTATAATTTTCATACTCAATGCCCGTCTAATTCTAATCATGCCAGAGTGTAACTGTTCAGTGTGTCATTATGCACCAGTTCCCAATCTTAACTCCTGAATAAGTATCTCCATCCATTGGTGTAGTGGTTGTTGATGAGATGGGTGCACTACCAGCCTGTTTTTACTCTTAAGTTGTTGAATACTGCCACTTTGTCAGTGAATTCAGAGTCAGAACTCTAATGCTGTAAGCCACCTTTTGTTGCAGTACAATATGCCACCAAGTGGCGTCACTTTGTAACGCGACTGGACATACCTTTCGTGGTGATATGATTTGCCTCTGGTCCATCGGATGGCACCTGTCGCAACAGCATGATACGCCACTCGAGAGCATCAGATTGAAGTGCTTCCAGTAACGACATACTATAAGGAGCTGGAAAGTACCTAGAGGTGGTGGTGGTGGTGGTGGGGGGGGGGGGGGGGTCCAACAAACCCTGGACTTTCACCCAGGAGCCTAGTGTTTGCTCTCACATAATGAATGTGACCAAACCATTATGTTTTTCTAAACCTAACCACATGCTTTTGTCGTCTGAACCAAACCATGTACTTTTGTTGACGTCTCGGCGTTGGTATGGGCATCCTGGAGCATCAATAGCAGATGCATGAGAAAACCTAGTGCATAATGTGTAGAAGTGAAAGGCCACTGACAAAGCAGCGATATGTAAAGACATAGAATGAGAATGTGTTGCCAAGCTGCAGACCACTGCTCAAGACCAACAAACAACAAAACTGGTGTTTCAAGCTCAAACCTGATCTTTTCAAACAATATCCAGGTTGTTTTTGTGCCATAACCTCACCACACATTAGCCACAGCATTGTTAAAACCTAAACTTTTATCATATGCACTGCATAATAATGTACAACTGTAATGTATCTGTGGTTTGCAGAATTGCACAATGCCAACATTTATTCTGGCAACTGGGTTGAGGTGTCTTGTTCTTTTCTTTGTTCCTGCACTATTTAAATTGCCCTGGCCTGCCTACTGTTGCAGCTTCCTCTGCTTCCACCCCAGCTCCTCCTTTACATGCTGTATCTGACTTATCAATGTCATTTCTGTTTGTCATTGATGCTGGCTCTGTTCTGTTCCCACGGGTCTTTTCTGCTGCTCTCTGCCTCAGGCTTTCCTCATTTGCACGTGGAAGGGCAGACAGGTGTGCTCTCTCCGCCTCATTCTTTCTATATGGGCGCGTGGAAGACGCTTTCTGCGTAGGCCCAAGGAAAGGCAGGGGGGCCCCAGAACAGAGCCATAGCGCCAAATATAATACTGCAAATGGAAATAGTTTTCTTTGACTGAAGTGTTCCTGACTAAAGTAACATAAAGGTTAGGATTTATCAATGCTTACTTATGGTCAGTACTGTGCTTCAAGATAAAACAAAGTTATCAAAATTCACTCAGAACAAAAAACTTATTTGAAAGCTTAAATGAAAAAACAAAACAAAACAAAAACACCTGTTAACACTGCAAAAAAAGGGGTCCCAAATGTCAGACAACAAGGACAAAAATGGCCAATAGGCCTCTCATACCAAGATGATGTATGATAGGAAACAGTCCCAAAAATGACTTGATGTTCATAAAAAAAAAAAAAATGCTGTTCCAAGTTGACATTTTCTACACGTTTCAATTATTTTTTAAATTTGTTATGTCAAGGGACTTGTCAAAATGTGTTTTTTTCACACACACACCCATACATATACACACACAAGCGAACAACAAGCTGAACAACTTCACCCAGTGCCCTGCAGTACTGTTTGCCATCAGCGGTCCAGTCACTCATGTCCTTTGTTGCTATGGCAACCCTATCAGAACTACAGGCGACCTCTGTAGTAATTAGGTGTGTCTCTGTGAGAAAGAGAGAGATAGATAGGAAAAACAGAAAGAGAGAGAATTACCTGGTTGTTTGCAACACTGACACAAATGTATCGCCAAAGGCTGCAATTAAACCTTGTCACCCTTTTTCATTGCAATAGAGTCATTTCTGTGTGCAATCACATTGCATTTCTATGTCCCCCCGTGCATGTAATCACTCTGTTAAATCCCACAGAACTCTTGCATGCTCTAAATAGTTACTAATTGCAGTATTAACCTTAATCCATCATTTTTATACAAGTCTTCATTAACATTTACACTGCATATCATCATTTGGGTGTTTCTGATCTAGGAAATCATCCTAAATGATGTGGCTGATTATGATTTCATTATGCTCCAACATTACAAGAATATGACAAGATCTGCTGTTGAATTTTGAGCACAGAAAATACAGAGAGAGATGAAACACATGGACCACAGTGACATCAAAGGATGCTAATGTGCATAAGAACATCCCCACTTAGGAAAAAAAGAGATTTTTTTTACCCAAAAGACTCTGAATAGAGAACATGTACATATTTACAATAATCCAAGCACAGGCAGTGAATCATTCAAGAGGGGGTTGGTGTTTCAGACCGGTAATGTCATAAAGAAGTCCATCACTGTCCGCGGTTCTGACATCTGGTTCAACAGCTTTTATCAGGGAAGAAGTTCCTCTGTCATCACATGGTCACACAGGCCTGATAAGGTGACCCCAACTATGACCCAATAAGTAGCGCTCTTCCAGTCCACTAGCTATGTATTGCTACTTCACCTTTATTCACTGACCCAAGACCAGCTACACCTGGCACATACTGTATCCATCAACACATTCCACCCAACCTTCAATTTTCTAAGCTGCTCATCCTGTACAAGGTCTGTCACAGAGTGAACACATATAGACAGCCATTTAGTCCCTTAGGGGATTTTTTCACACTATTTTTGCAGATTTTGCAAACAGTTTACTAGTGAAGTAAACTGGCAGATAACGGAAACAAGTGTTACCAAGTGTTTTATAACAGTGAGATGACCAGCTGATCCCAGAGCTGTGTGGGAGAACTGGTGTAATTACTGCTGTAGAAGACACGTCTTTCACCAAACTAACTGGGATACAACACTTATCGCCTTATAGAGTTCCTGGATGACCTCTGTGGCATAGACGTTGGAACTAGGGGTGCGCCCCCTCCCATCCGCACCCCTGCACCACAGCCTCCCTACCCACTGCATTACGCTTTAAAAAAATAAAGAATCTGAATTTAAACTCAATTTGTCTGACTTACATTTATCTCTTTCATATCATTAATGCATAGATCTATGCTTTTGATGTGATATGCAACCTGCCTGACTACATACAGTAGCCTTGGCATCCAGGATGCTGTGTCCATCCTGCAAACCTTGCAGCCCCAAACCTGCTCCATGCTGTCGGAGGTGGAGAAGCTCATTAAGCTCTGTCTGGCCCTGCCCATATCTGTCGCGGCATCCGAGCGCTCTTTCTCAGCCTTGCGCAGGCTGAAAACCTGGCTGCGCAACACCATGACGCAGGAGAGACTAACACATTTGGCCATTATGAACACTCACAGTGACCTTATGGATGAAAGCGATGTCTCGACCCTGCTTAAAATCTTCATCAGTAGGTCAACTGAGAGAAGGTCCACTTTTGGAAATGCATGAAAGCCCTGAGTCAGGAGCACAGACTTTTCTTTTTTGCATTCAAGGTTACAAATAATGTTATGTTCCTTAAATGGCTTGATTTAGTTATCAAAGTTTCATTTTCTTAACAATAAAGATGCCGTGTTCATCCATCCTAGTTCTTTTATAACTGCATGATATTATAAAATAACTTCAAATCAAATCCTTAATCATTGATAAGTGTGCGTGCTTCTCCCGCCCCTCCCAACAAAAATCCCGCCCCCCCTCTCAGAAAATAGTTCTGATGTCCATGCTCTGTGGGGGACTCCAGTCTCCCTCACTTTTATTATTTCAGGTTGGTTTATTTCTAAACTCCCTTTGAACAGTGTTTTCTTACTGACCAGCTGCCAAAATCCAGATGAGAGAAGCACTGAGATGATAAAATGTTGATTTGCTCATTTGAGTAGCCCTAAATTATCACTGAGCGCGCACAGCAATAAACTTAACTTAATGAGCAGCAGCGAGTGGAGTGATTATTACTTTTGACTCCTTTTTTACGTAAAGTTACAAAGGTTAAGTTTAGGTAGAGAAATGTCGATGTGTCTTGAAATGACCCATTAAAAGTCCAGTTCTGAGCAATGATCTCTTGGAGAAAGGCCTGAGGGAAAAGTCAAAAGTCAGTGCATTGGTCACGTGATCACAGACTTCCAACTTCCATGGGTTACGCACAGATTATTGGCTCATCATTACATGACATATGGTGCATTACATTTTGTCGTAAAGTGTAGAAACAGTGCATGAGAATAGCCAGACAGTAAATGCTGTTTTGAAATGATGCTTAGATCAAAGAAATCTGAACACTAATTAAGGTTAGGATTTTAAATAGGGCTGGTACAGTAGCCATCAAGGGCAAATGTGCTTCAGTGGCCCATAACATTACCATTTGAAAAAGGTGCTGCAGCTTCAGAAATGATGCCGGTTCAAAAACCTAACAAAAATGGAAATGTGCTGTAAATGAAAAAAACATGTTGCCAAAAGCCAAACAAATATATGTATGTAAGTATACACTGCAAGTATGCAAACAATGCAAAATTAAAAGCACAAAAACCCTGAAAAACAAATGCAACAGAAAAACACTGCATATCCAGTCAACACAATGGGAAGGTGTACAGGCCTGTAGAGGGAGCTGCATACATCTATTGCTCTTCTCTAATATTGGGAGAAGGACTAAGACGAAGGCCAAATTTGCACAGACCATTTCATCCTCTTTCGTATTGTATTTTTTTCCAGCTTAAAGAAAAACAAACACTTTGTTTGCATCCCAGGTGTCTTAAATTGCATCTACGTTTCTTTTCCTTGCGTCTAAGTCCCTCTCACTGGGCATGCATGGAAAGATGCAAGGAAACCATGTATGGAGAGAGGTAACAAGGAGATATGTCTTTAGGGAAATGAGACATCCTTTCCTCTGAAGCTTTACATGAAGCAACGTCCATTTCTGATGGCGGCGGCAGCTGATCACAGCTGTCAGTCAGCTTTAAGAGATGTTTGCGTCTGCACACACGTGTGCTGTGCTTACACTAATAAAGGCACATAGTTATCGGTGGCAGAGCAGCAGTGTTTTTTCTCCGTTTAACACATACCTGCACATGAATAACAACCTGCGCTCTGCATTTGCTCAAAGGCATAGAATGCATTGATAGTCATTATTTGCATCCGTATTTATCGATATCCTGATTGTGAATTCATGCTACAGTAACACAGAATATGGTTATGGTGTCTTTTGAGCACTGGAAATTATATATTAGGCTCAGTGTTTCAGGGACATTTCAGGAGTGATCAGCCTCACGTGTGACTGCATGGAAATGAGGAAAATTGGTGCTTCTTGCTGACAGTCACATGTTCTCAGACTTTAATTGTATCCATAATAAAGTGAATGGGGGGAAGAAGATCATGAAAAGAAATATGTTTCTAATAAAGAAAGTTGTCTGTGGTCCTTTTGGTTTTCAGATCTACAGTTTACAAAGCTGATTCTTTACCTTGATGGTGAATCAGAAAACAAATCAAATATAAAACTTATGAGTGGCACACTTCAGTTTAATCTCTTATCTCTCTTCACTTCAGTTTGAAACTCTGGTATGATGTGTTGTATCAGATCAGCTGCAGCATCCAATCAATCCTACAGAGGCATCGGTTGATAACAGACTTATGGGAAGGCTGCTCTCATGTATCCTTTGCCATCATTCCTCAGAGATCCCTCCTCAATCCTTGCTCCTCAGAGCAGGAATAAGAGTTCTGTGACAGCCTTCAAGATGCTGTACCATAATGACTTCTGGTCATTATAAAGCCCTGTTTTCATCAAACACTTTCAGCATTGTACCTTTGGAACCAAAAGTAACCCTTCAGACATGGTTGCTAGACCCTAGGTCTGTTTATCGTTTCCTGCACCAACAGTACTCTTACATGTGGGCCGGGTTGTTGTCACTCACTGCTCTGTCCAGCGCTTGCTGTATTTCCTCTTTATGGGTGACACAGAGGGAAGTCTGCACCTTGATTATCATCCACAGAATGAGGTTGCATGTTGACATTTTCAGAACAAACTAGAACAGGCCGCAGTGAGAGTATATCTCCATGGGATATTTAAAAATAGGGGGTTTGTTTATTTAGTCCTTCTCAGGCAAGCACATGGGTTTAGTGTTGCCGGAGTCCACCAGAACAATGCTCCATGACGCTTTTGTTTTTCTCCAAGTGAGAATTAGAATATATGCAGTTCACATAATCCGGTCAAAATAAATATATATTTTTAAATGCTTGGAGATCCACTCATTACTAAAAGTGCATGTCATCCAAGAGAGATGATAAAATTGAATGGAACAGAGTTGTCGTACTAAAATTTAAGGTGTGCTGATGGATTCACGTAGTCAACTCATGCACTGAGTAATATTACAAGTAAACGTTCCACCTTAAAAGTTGCCGATAGTTGGTCCAGTGAATTCAATTATTTTCACTCAGACTACAGTTGCTTATAGTTAAAGTTTCATAATGTATGGAAGACTTGCCACAGTATGAACAGTGGTTACACAAGCCTCAAACTAGCCACAACTCAGCCCTGAGCAGAGTGACCATCTGCTATTGACCAGTCAACAGACTGCAGTGTTCACAGCTCCACCTTTTAGTACCAGATCTGTGTGCTGGGTACCCCAACAGAGGAGTGACCAAAAATGTGGATGGTAAGGAACAGTTCCATGGGTACCATCCACAACTTTTCACAGTGGAAATGGAAAAAGAGCGTACTGAACTGAACTGAACCATACTGCTCAGTGGAGGAGGCTTAAGAGACTTAGTGTGCACCCACTCCCTTGTGTGGTCCTTCTCCCTCTTCGGTCAAAATACAAGCTGTTCCTCTTCCTGCTCCCCTTATAAGCCTGGAGAGCCTCTGATGAATGCATATGCAGCCTTTTTCGGTTGCAATTGTTTTAATTTAGTTGTGTGTTTTTGGCTTTGCATTGTTTTTGTCAACACATTCTCACTTCGACCTTGTCATATATCAACATTTGGTCATGGACTTTCCACGTATATGAAAAACTAACAGGGTTTGGCTTTACAGGACCTGAACACTACTCTCGTGGGTCAAAGTTTGTTGGACCCATCCAATACCCCTTCCACCCAGCCTTGCTCGGACTTTCACCACCCTCATTTTCATTCTTGTCCCGCTACGTTTCCCCCTGATGCTGCTGAGCGCTGTTAAACTATAACGGCAACTGGCTGCATATCATGCTGGCATTAAAGGACAGCTTTTTTCATCAGTGTCTGATGCCATAAGTCGCGGCCCAGGTGCCAGATTTCAATGACTTCGGAGTGAGACCGGGTTGTTTCTATATTTGCAGCATGTTTCCTTTTAATGTATTTGATTTGGCTTTTTTTTTTTTTTTGATTTGCATGTTTCTGTTGTTTTTGTTTTGGATTTTTTATGTTTGTGTTGTGGAGTTGTCATTAATTCATCACATCTAATGCATCACATTTCTCCTAAGAGAAAAATGTTTTGTGTCATTGTCGCATGTTTCTCCTTTTTGACCTTCGTAG
Organism: Epinephelus moara; assembly: GCF_006386435.1. Classification (NCBI taxonomy): domain Eukaryota; kingdom Metazoa; phylum Chordata; class Actinopteri; order Perciformes; family Serranidae; genus Epinephelus; species Epinephelus moara. Next base: position 32,585,559 of record NC_065519.1, read on the forward strand.
GATGGTGCATTAACAATTCAGAGATTTATAAGCAAAGCATTCATATTTTCTATTTTATTATCATTATGAAAAGCAAATATTGTCATTGCTAGTCTGACTGCATCCGTGCACTTTGCATTCACCATTGTTGTGCTGCATATTGGTTACTATATAGTTGATAATAAAATGTATGTAACCACATGTAAAAAGCTGTAATCCTCTTTTTAAGAAATGTAAAAATATGTATTTCCTCACACAACAAGTGAGGAGAATCCACAAAGCATATTTTAATCCCAACCAAGGAGACACCACATGGGATGTATGGCCTTGGGTGGCAGATATTAGAGACTGCTGAGTTAATTTGAACATCAATAATCCATCGGCCTTGATCATGAGACTAAATTTACAGTTCATATCCTCAGTGAAAATATCAAGAAGTCATAAATTTGATTATATATGGCAAGGTCAGCAGGAACACACACGCACACACTAATACATCAATAGAATGACTGCTCCATACCATATTACCATAATACAAATCATTACAATGCAATTACATGATGATATCCCCATCATTAAAATATGACCAGCTTTCACCTTTACAGCAGCAGAGATGGGCGATGACAGCTCCCTGCTGTGCTACATAATGAGATTTTGTCCTTATAAAGCGTCACATGTTTCTGAGGGCCCAGTGTGTTGCAGGATGAAAGTTTGACGCCTACGCTGCAAAGAGGAAATCTTACATTTAAAAAGCAGCATTTCCCAGCCTGCAGGTCAAAGGCACGCTGGTGGGGGGAAGAGGAGGGGGGATCCTTCAAGAGATGATACAGGGGACATCAGAAAAAAGACATGAATCCCGTTAGAGACACCAATTACTCACAGCGAGTTAAGGTTAACACAAGCTGATGCCCTTAAATCCCGATTTGGCAGTCTTTTATTGTGTACAGGTGTAGGAACATATATGTGTGCATCAGCTGTTCTCCTCTCAAGCCAACATCTGCTGCACGGTAATTGCTGTCTGGAGGTGTATAAGTTTCTATGTGTGTGTGTGTGAGAGAGAGAGAGAGAGAGAGAGAAACTGGCTTTGAGAACACACTGTGGATAAAATTGGATTCCTTTCATTTTGTGCAGACAGAGGACAATTTAAGCACCTGTGTAAAGTATTGTGGTGTATGTAAAGCAATATTAAATGTTGACACACCCTTTGAAATTTTCTTCCTTTACTGCCCCTCGGCCTGAAATGAAAACCCAGTAAATCACACTCATTTTCACTTTCATTTGGATATACCGCAGTAACAAGCAAAAGCAAGAGGAAAACAAAAGGTTATTCATTTCCGTCTTTGTACTGAAAATGGAAAATACCTTTTTTGGGGGCAGTTGCTGCTTTGAACACACAATACTGTACAAGCTGGAAAACTTGAAAGGATGCCAGGAGGATTCGCTACATCATTCTGTCCTTTTACAACAGCAGCAAGGTCATCAGGAGGCAAACGCATGTATCAATCAAGGTAAGACAGTTTTCTTTGCCTTGGTGCTATCAAGCCTGATCACAGCGTGGCAGTACTGCATCGGCACGTCATGTGATTCAAAACTTTAGCCACCACATCTGTGTTTCATGAGGCTCATTTGCACACAGTCTGTTTCTCCTACAATTACTGACCATATTTAGGCAAGAGGCTGGGTGTGTGAAGGAGTGAGGGGCGGATCTGACTAAGAAGCTGAGGACACTATGACCAGACAGCCTGTCACTCAAAGATGCCTGCCCTTTTAGCCTTAATAAAATGTAAACAGGTAGGTTTTATAAAAATGAATCCCCTTACAGTTGTCATGAGTGTTGAATCTACAAAAGCTTTAAACATGTTTATTTGTGCTGTGAAGTTGGGCATTTTAACATGGGGGTCTATACAGATAGATTGGCTTCTGGAGTCAGCCTCAAGTGGCCATTCAAGGAACTGCAGTTTTTGGCTCTTCGATTTTGTCTTCATTTTTCAACCCTGGTGGTTGCTGCTTGATCAGAACCCCCTCCTGTTCTAACAGATTCCCAGGCAAAGAGAATCTGTTCGGGCCAATCACAACCATTTATGTAATATGTGGTGGGTCTGAGAAGAGGACAACTTATGGTCAGGGCTGCAACTGACGATTATTTTCATCGTCGACTAATCTGTCGTTTATGTCTTCGATTAGTCGACTGATCATTTTATCGAAAAATGTGTTAAAATGTTGACAAATGTAGATCTGTCTCTCCCAAACCCCCAAATTATGTCATCTAATGTCTTGTTTCACACTCACGCCAAAGGGTTTTAGTTCACCGTCATGGGAGAATGTGTAAAGCTGCCAATATTTGAGCGTAAGAAGCTGCAATAAGAGTATTTTGGGGTACTTTTATAGTACTTTTCTATGAAAAATGACTCAAACTGATTATTCTACTACTAAAATAGTCACCGATTATTTTAATAGCCGGTCATCGATTAGACGACTAATCGTTGCAGCCCTCCTTGTGGTGCCTTTGTGTTTAACTCATAATATGTGATGACATCGTTTTTGACTCATGAACCTTGCATCTCGCTCGGATAAACCTCGCTTTGAGAAGAGGAGTGCTGTTGAGGCATTTTTGAAACCAATCAAAATGGCTGAAGCTGATGTGGAACTTTGGACTTTGGAGCCATTGGAATTCCATGCAGATTCAGTCATTTGTGTTTCTAAAAACAGCATTAACTCATTGTTTTGGCCACTGGGGGGCAGCAGAACAAGCTGTAAACACAACACTGGCAACTGTTTTTCCATACCTTTACCTTCCTGGAATTTCATCAGTGTATATCACGGTATTTGTGTGCAGTGGAAATAAAGCTGTTTTTCCCATGGCCTCCCTGCTCACTCTCTGCTGTTGTAGGCACGACATAGGCTGGCTGTTTACAATCGACACTGTAATGTTATCCCCACCACTCTCAATTAGCTGAGCTGCCTGTTGCACCTGACTGACCTCTGGTTGCTCATGATTTGCACTACATGCAAAACATCCTTATTACAGCCTCCTCTGTATGAGGTTAATCAAACCTGGTATAAAGCAATACGGTGATGCTGCCCTGGGGAACGTGGGAACAGTTGCTTACACATCCTGCAGACACAGAGCAACATTTGCATTTATTCAGAGTCATGTGTCAGTTGACCTAATAAATACTTACCTTTGTTTTATCTCTGTTTTTGATCTCCCCTAACTGCTGAGGTAAATATCTGTGTCGCGCCTGCCTGCTACAACAGGACACAAGGTTAATGAGAGCAGTGAGTGTGCACCAAAATAAAAAGCTGAAAGACACTAAATAACTTTGTAGAGGTGACGGCATCAGCAGTGTTAATGATCAGTGGATTTGTCACAATGAGCAATGCTTGTCACATTACATATATTTGAACCAGTGTTGATATAAAAATATTCATTAATGCAGCTTAAACTTGCCTTGAAAAAACAACTAGTATTAATGTTAACATGACGTACATCAGATTTGTCATATTGTTGCTGTTTTAAAACTTCTTAATGGAATTACTGCTTCAGTTGAGAGCCAGCAAAATATGACATGATAGGTATTATATATACAACAAAGTGAAGAACTGCTGTGAACTCTTTCATTTTGTGTTCTCTGTAAGTGTCCATGTCCATCTATGTTTCTGTCTCTGTCACTCAGTGGGTTTGTATCTCTTTATGTCTCTTTTTCCCTGCTGTCTCTCACTCTGTGTGTTTCCCCACAAACACACACAGACACACCTGCCTGCACCTTTCACAAGGAATTTCTGACCTGGTGCGTTTGTTTTTCGCTGCCACGGGGGATTTCTGTCACCGTTTGATCATAACAGCACATGAAAGAGGCAGAAAACACAGGAGCTGGAAGCTACCGGCTGAAGTGAGCCCGCTCTGTCGGGGGCGTCTCAGCTGGTTGGCAGGTTCACTGAGTGACAGACTGACAGTCAATGAACTAGTCAACCTGAGCTGTTAAATGATGATGGAGGGCCTTTGTTTTACTGTTTATAGTATGAATTAGCAAACAATGGTTATTTTACAGATGCATTTGTGTTGAAGCTGATAGTTAAGTTATTGTAAAAAACTTAAAGCAGGTGTAAAATAGGAAACTTAATAGACAGTAAGGAACACACACCTCAGGTGCCCAGGTATATGGGATGACTTGCATTTTAGTTTGAATTGACTGTAATAACCTTGACACACTCTGACACACTCGCACACACACCGACAGCAGTGCAGGCCATCTGCAGACAGTAAATTATCTGGTTAGCAGATAATGCAGTTGAGGGACAGAGAGAGCCAAGGGGCGGCGGGGAAAGAGGGAGAGAGGTGTGCACAGAGACAAACACACGGTGACAAACACACACAGCAATGTTTTTCGCTTATCTGGGTTTTGAGTGTTTTGCCTGGCACAGCATAACCATTCTTACTGTGACACCTTGCTGGAGGTTGCGTATTCGCTCTGCAGAGTTCTTCAGGTGGAGTGCATGGGGACGGACTTGCATGGAAAACAACAACAACAACAAAAATCTGTTCTGTCTTTCACACTGAATATAGCAGGTACTGGCTGTATGCACCTGCGCTTTGATTTATCTGAAAACTTTTTGTAGGACAAGTAACTTTGGCTGATTTCATTATTTTCAGCTGATGTTAGTATATGTGTGCAATGGTGTGTGTACACAGTTGTGTATGGCAGTTGCCATTGCTGTTATTGTTGTATTAATAAGTTTGGAGGTGGAGGTAAATGGTATCTCATTTATTTATCATTCTTTCCTTTACACAAAAGTCACATTTATACAATCAAAATGCAACATTTTCCAAAATCAGTGTTCCCCAAGTTGGGCCCAGGTAAAGTGGGCAACTGCCACAGCCACAAAACCCCCAAGTTCACAGAGGGATAATTAATTTGTGGTAATTTAATTAATATAAAACTGTAATATGCACCATTGACAGAGCTGTATATGACATTCATAACGTATCTCTGATGCAAAGACTGGGGTGGGATTATGTGCTTACGGTTCTCAGCATGGAGGTGTCCGAGTCGGCAGCTAGCAGCTAACCATGCTAACTGCTGTATGAACACAGTGCAGAGTGGGGCTATTAGCCGGACAGTTAGACACATTCCCAGGACCTCACAGGGGCCAACATACACTAACATGCACACAGGGCCAGACCATCTACCACAACAATGAACAGAGTAACTATGACTTCAGTCTTTGCTCATTCTTTGTTCAGAATGTCGCATACGGCTCCTTAAAAGCATGATATAGGCTGAAATGGGAACGCTTTCAGGTGGGATCCTACATTTTTACTTGACTTTGGGTCCCTGTCTCGTTGAGTGACCCTGTGTCAAACAATGTTCAGTTATTTAAATATACCAGTAGATAGCATGCTTGCATAGTGTAAAATTATAACCAAGTAGTGACACTGAGGGTGTCAGGTCCCTGCTGGTCATTCTTTCCATGGAGCAAACTGGCAGGATGATCCAAACCTGAGTGTAAAGGTAAGTTTGGATAAACCACAAAGCAGTCTGTCAACAGTTTTCATGAAGATATTTCTGCTATAGAGTATTTCCAGTGAAAACTGTTTACACTAATGTCAGCCAAAAATTCTGTTACTATCAATTTTACTGACCTTAGAAAAGCCTGGTTAATTATTAACTTAATAAGTATTGCCTTTATTCAATGGAGCATCCAAACTGGCAGCAAATTCCACAGTGCAGTAGAGTTGTGATGGTTTTAATCAGCCGCAAAACAGTACCAAGATGTTGGTAAAGAATTGTCACACTGCTCTCCCTGCCTAAGGCTTTTCACATAGACTCATGGAAGGGCAGGGAGGTGTGCGCTCTCTGCCTCAGGCTTTCCTCGTTTACGCGTGGAAGGGCAGAGAGGTGTATTCTCTCCACCTTAGGCTTTCTGCATAGACCTAAGAAACTCAGAGAGGCCCCAGAACAGAGCCATACTGCCAAATATAATAATGCAAATGGCAATAAAGTTTTCTCTGACTAAAGCGGTCCTGACTTGTCTGCATCACGGAGGCACAAGAACTTCAACAAGTCTCAGTTCTCTTACTGTGAACAAGCAGGAGAGACTGGCAGAGTTGTGGTGTGAACAAGAGTCAGTGTGTAATTCAGCATGCATTCTCGGAACCCATCGGCTGTATTCGGCGTCTGACTTCCGGCAGACAGCGATACAGCCTCTGGGGACAGACCCCCGATTTTTTGGCATTCCGGTTTGATTTGGGCGGAGGAGGCGAATTTCCGTTTCCGACTTCCGTTTATATGTAAGTAAATATGCTGAACCAGTGGGATGGATTCAGAGTTTGCAGTGATGCCAATTATGTTCCGCCTCGTTAGTTCACTGCACGGAGCGTTTAACCTGGCAACAACTGCAGCCGGCTCAAACGTGACTGGTCAATATCAGGCGGACTACAAACAGCCTACAACCGGAAACCAGGGCTCTTCCGCTCTTCTTCCGGAGGCAAGATCTCCAGGGTTTGCCTACAAACTCTACGTTCACTGAATGTAGAGTCTGTATATAGAGACTATTCAGCGTGTATCTAATCCACCAATCCAGCACTGATGTAAGTGAGAAATCGTACCTTTTGAAAAGGTTTGCCACTCATTCTCACAGTCACCTTCCCCTAACCCTTAACCAGCGGTGTACACGGGGGGGGCCCAATTGTTGAAAAACACTCGCTAAAGTGCCCTCTTGGAAGCCAAAACGCACGCTAAAGTGCGCTCCTGGGAGCCAAAACGCTCGCTAAAGTGCCCTCTTTGGAGCCAAAATGCGCGCTAAAGTGCCCTCCTGGGAGCCAAAATGCGTGCTAAAGTGCCCTCTTTGGAGGCGAAACGCACGCTAAAGTGCCCTCTTTGGAGCCAAAATGCACGCTAAAGTGCCCTTCTGGGAGCCAAAACGCTTGCTAAAGTGCCCTCTTTGGAGCCAAAATGCGCGCTAAAGTGCCCTCCTGGGAGCCAAAATGCGTGCTCAAGTGCCCTCTTTGGAGGCAAAATGCATGCTAAAGTGCCCTCCTGGGAGCCAAAACGCCCTCCTGGTTGGCAAAACACACTAAACTGCCTTCTTGGGTAGAAAAAACACACTAAACTGCCCATTTGGCTGGTTAAAACATGATAAACTGCCCTCTTGGGTAGTAAAAACGCGTGCTTAAGTGCCCTCTTGGTTGGCAAAACACAACTGCTCTCTTGGGTGAAGAGAACACACTAAACTCCAGAAGATGATTAGGACCAAGAAATACTATGAAACATTACTGTTGCAATGACTTTTATGTTGGGCCCCTTTTTGATCTATATTGAGCCAGAACTATATCTCACAGAACCAGTTTGGATTATAGTCTGAGTCTGTCTAGTTAGTCTGTTTTAAGGCTATATAATGTGCCATTTGTATAACATATAAACATGTCTAAAGTGCCCTCGAAAACACGCAGAACTTAGTGCCCTCTTCAGTGGCGAGAACGCGCTGTATGTGCCCTTTTTTTTTCTTTTCGCCCCTGCCCTTCAAAAGGCCTGTGTACGCCACTGCCCTTAACTCTAACCCTAATCCTTATTCACATAAAGATCAATGCAGGACTGACAAGAACACTGTTGACATGACACATTTTATCTTGTATTTCCAGAGGTATGTGTTTTTGTGAACACATAATGAATGTCATACTAATAATATGTCATATTTATTAAAGGCAATTTGGTGTTTTTCCACCAAGAGCAGAATAGGAAATAAACTCAAAAGGAATCTAGTCTTGCAGCCATCTTGTAAATAGTGAATTGGCAAGATCCCCAGTCTTTGATAATTATCTTATAATCTGTGACTACAAACTCACATTGTCTTTGAATGTGAGAGGGTGTCAGACTTTAGTCTTTTCAAAGTCTTTTCAAGTTTTCTAGTGTATGGTAGGTATTAGCAATGAGCCAGCATGCGCAATAGCAGGGCCCTAGAGCTGAAACCGAATTTAGCCATTGATAATATTATTAATTACACCTTTGCTAAAAGGTCTTGAAATTAACTTTATATCTGTTATGATATTTGGGTTTAATATTTGATATTGGATTTTACTGTAAATGAAAACCTTCTCCAGGCTTTGTGGGATGATAAAATGACACAAATATGGGTGAGAAGTAGCCTAATAAAAAATCTAAAGATTCACAAAGCATATACACCCTGGCAGAAAACATAATTTGTTTGATAGATAACACACATACACCCACGGCACACAGTGAGTGTTTCATAATGATAGGGATGATGGATGAACGCATCACTGCACCTATTATAAGTGGCATATTAAAGCATGCATACAGTAAGCATAAACAAACACGCAGAGCACACTGTGATGTGTCCATTTATCAGCCACCTAATTATCAAACACATTAATCGTGTGAACGCGTATTAAAAAACACGACATTGTTTATTATAGATGGAGCCAGTAGGTTTGCCTTGGTGACAGCTGGGAATGATGGAGAGGAGGTGAGTAGAGGCGAGGCTGGCGACATGCTCATGAATCAGCTTCACATCCAGTTCAGATTGGTGCGTACACTGGCTTTAAAATGCAAGTCCATTCACAGGACTGTAGAGTACAGTACATCCTCCCATCAACTGATTAGGTCTCATATACATGCACTATGTACTTTTTATTGGAGTATGGGATTATATCACATGCATGGCAAGAGCTACAAGAAAACTTTTCTTGCTCTGGGCAATATTGGAAATACTGAAACATTAAGATAAACTGGAAATGAAACCATTTATTTATTGGGGGATTTCCACTAGAAATGGATTAATTCTGTATAATAGGTAATAAGGTGCATGTAAGCCTTCTGGACTGAGAGAGCACAATTTGTTGTTGTAAATTAATTATTCTGCAAGCAGAAATGAAATGAATGATTGAGTCACTCACAAATTTGTCATGTCAATATGTTACAGTGAACTCATCAACTGAATCAATTAAGATGTTTGCCTCTGATGCTCTTTTGGCAAAATAATTGTCAAAATAATCATCTTAACGTCCTTGGATTTAAAAAGGAGGAAGTATTCGTATTGGATTTCTTTTTGTAGGGTGTGATTAGGGATGGATACTACTGTCATTTGCTTGGCCCTCTGCAAGGTTCAACATATCCATCGACAAGCACCTCTATTGCTCTCTGTTTATTACAAATCATGGCCACTGAAATAGAAATGTAAAAATGATAATTTGTGGTTTTATGGGAAGTTACAAGTTGTAACTACTTCTTGGCAAACAACAGCTGGTCGCATTGACTTCCTGGAGTCTTGCAAGGAAACAATAAAAGAGGAAAAGGACATGACGTCAGTGACAACGTTTGAATTTTGCAGAGAGTCGACGGGACGGGCACAGCAAATCATCCTATCAAATCTTTGTTTGAACTTTTACTGAAAAATCTTTCAACCAAATTAAAGAATACACATGCTGTTGACATGACATCTTTTTATCTAAATGTATGCATTTGTTTTTCTTGTTATTGGCCTATAAACAGATGACAGATGTGTCTCAAGCCCCTGTTTGATTCAAGGTAGCTAACATAACATCATGATACATAAACAAACGGGGCATAACCAGATCAGTTCCGAATGATATGGTCTGTCAGTTTGGTAAATATCTGGCTTGACTGTATGCTATAATGCCTTGCAGTTTGCCTCAGTGATTTACATTCATTCTAACATAAGTAATCTAATGTTAATTAGCTAGCACACATATAAGTCATTACAATGATTCAGCTTGAGAGGCTGTAACATTTGCTATCACTCACCAACACCCCAGCTCCCTGTTTTTATACACCTTCACAAGGGTTACTGCTAGCTAACGTTTACAGTCCAAATTAATATAGGGCGTTTCACCAGAGATAGAGCTGGCTAACATTAGCTAAACAAAGTGCAAATGCTAACTTAGTTTATTGATAAACAAAGTAACAAGTACTGGTAAGTGATTAAGGCCCAGATTTATAACAATATGGTGATTAGCCATGGACAAAGCTATGATCTGTTTGGAGACCAATAACAAAAAGAAGTGTGCATAATTATATAAAAAACATAATTAATCCTCACGTAATGTGTGTTTTTTAATCTGGTGGAAGGGTTTTTCAGTCAAAGTTAAAACAACAAAGATATAATGGGTAATAATGTGTCTTTGTTTGCCATGCCTGCTCCTTTGACTCCAATAGAACTCACACCAAAGTATGGCTCATCAAACGCTGTCACTGTCTTCATGACATTTACTTCTTTTATAGTTTCCTTGTTATCACAATAATGTTGCCAGTAATATGGTATGTTTGTGGTGAAATATTAATAAATTCCAGTAGCTCAATACTTCTACATCTTCTAACCTGACTGTTACATACTTTCTCCAGTTTATTTGCATACAGCTAATTCTCCAGTGGAACTCCAAGCTAACTCTGTTTTCTAAGAACTATATGATGTAACCGCAAAGCCTCTGTTGTCCCCGTACCTCTTCCTCTGTTCATCCACCTTTCATGATCACCTCCATGTCTCTCACTTCATTGCCCCCTCATTCCCGCCCTCCCTCTCTTCTTGCTGCAGGCATCGATGTTGTTATGGCGGGCGTAGGTGGCGCAACTTGTACCGCTGACAGCAGTGACAGAGAGAAGAGGGGATGAAAAGGGAAAGAAAGGGAGGAGTGATGGAGGAGAAAAGAGGTGGGGACCATAGAGGGAGAAGAATGGGGGTTTATTTTAAATCTGACCTTTAACTTGCTGATAAACAAACTCAGTTTTCTTATCTTTTTCTCTGCATGCATTTTTTGTGGACATGTCTCACTCTCTGCTGTCTCTCAGTCTCCTTCTCCTAACGCTTCTGGCAATGGCCAGACACGTCTTAATATCTCCGGTCCCCTGTGTGTGTGTGTGTGTGTGTGTGTGTGGTTATATAAGGTATGCCTTGAGGCAGAGGCCATAAATAAAGGTATTAACAATCCTTTGGTAGAGAGAGCAGTCACCATAACTGATGCAATATATTGTCACATGTGGGCAAAGTGGAGAACAGCACTGGTGATGGTTGTCCCCAATGTCATCATCATCCCAGTTTAGATCGTTCTCAGGAGTATTGGGAGTTTTACTTATCTGTTCCCAATTCACATCCTCTGAAGGGTGAGCAAAAAGCATCACACAAACTATGTTGGAAAAAATGACACAATTTTCCTTAGCCCCACAGCAACATCCTTGACCATTCTCAGCCACCCATGTACACTGTACTACAACAGTGAGCACAAGTCAAAGGCAGCTGAAAAAATGTTTTCATGGCCACTATGAAGTCATATAATGAAATAACGTTTGTCAACTTTCAGTGACCATCGGCAATAGAGAACAAGATAAAAACAACAAAGCAAGATAAAAACAATATAATAAAAAAATAATCATAATAAGGATGAGCACAACAAGTTAGACATATAGTAAAGTGTTGGAGTGCGTTAGCAGCAGTTGGGGTTGGGGTGTAATATTTACAGTCCTCAGTCTTCAATGGCTATGGGATGGTGGGGAGCTGATGTAGGCTACAGCTCTAGGGAAAAGCTGTTTGTCAGTGTGTTTGTTCAGTCTTTAATGGCTGACAAACAGACTGTGACCTGGGTGGGTTTGGTACTTACTGATGTCACTAGCCTTTTTGGCACCTGGACCAAGTCCTTCAGTTCAGCTTGCATAACACACTGTGGCACAGTAGCAAAGAATTCTCTCTTTGGTGCCTCTGTAAAAGTTTATTTGGAGCTAAGAAGGAAGTTTGGTTTTTTTGAGTTTTCATGGGGCCAAGCCAACAGTCAGCTGTCTGTTAGCGAATGCTGACCTAGTCTCTGCAGTGTTTTCCGCACCATTGGCACTAGCTGGTCCTTGTTCGGCATGTTGAACTGGTGTCAGAGATGGCAGAGCCCATTGGTGAGTAAAATCACTCTGATTGGCAGTTCAACTCAGAGCACAAGGAAAGAAATGGAAGCGAGGAACGTAAACAAATGGCTAAAGTCAAAAAGGTGTGAGATCAAAGCAAACTTGTTAAATTAGGTAAGACTGTGGGGGGTTTAGCCATTGAGCTCTTTGGCAGAAATGGTTCATAACAGTTCTTGTTGAATCCCCCCTTTCAGTCTTTTGGATTTCCTTTTTTAATGACGTATATAGACTACTGCCGCCTGCTGGTGCGGAGAGTTATTTAATTCACACAGGTGCAGAATGTACGTGCTAGATGGCTGTTAGTTGCAGTCACCTTTTTGGAGTACACACTTTGATGTCAGTTTGGTATGTCTGGACCTTTTTTCTTTTGTTATGTAGATTCCCAGGAATTTGGTGTTGTTGACACTCTCCACCTCCTTACCATTTATGTGGAGAGGGGTGTGTGGTCTTCATGGATCTCCAAAAGTTCACAATTATCTCCTCGGGTTTTGTGGTTTTCAGGACCAGAATATTGCCCAAACACCACGCGACCAGATGTTGGACCCATCTCTACAGTGTGTCTGCTCATTGTGTGATATAAGTCCCACTACAGTGGTGTCGTCTGCGAACTTAGTGTTTGAGAAGTGGATGGGGGTGCAGTCGTGAAGAGGGCTGGAAGTTCTACAGTGCACCAGTGTTCAGAGTGAGGTTTGAGGATGTTTTGTTGCCCATCATGGCATTTTGTGGTTTGATAATGAGGAAGTCCATCATCTATAAACAGCCTGAAGTGACTAATCACAGGTTGTTGAGTTTGTCTACCATGCAGGATTTAAGTATTGAAAGTGGAGCTTAAATGACCGAATAGCATCCTGACATGTGTTTGGATTTTCCGGGTGTGACAGGGCTGTATGAAGAGCTAAGTAATGCATATAACCAATATTACAAGATAGATGATTACATGTGCATTGAGTAAGGTGCAGATTTAATTGTATGTTTGATATTTGCATGAATCTGATGTACAAATTGAGTCAACGTGGGAGGAAAGCAGGGATCTCTGAAATTACGTTAGCTACAGTAGGCTTGTAGTGTACGAGTGTAATTGTGCATTCCATGATTGTAATGGATGACAAAATACATTACCGTTCATGTCATTAATATGCTACTATAACTCTGACCACATATTTCACTATGTAACAGTGAAGACAGGTGAATTTACTATAGTACACTTTTTAACATGCTTGATGCCTTTGTTTCTTACTGGATTTGTATCCCCTGGTGTTTGTGTTTACATAAGGCTCCCTGCAGAACTATCGGATTTAATGAATATTATTGGATTAGTGATGACCTAATTATAAACTTTTTTCATTATCTTCCCCAAACTCTACAAGAGAAGAATACATTGCTCCCACAGCTATCAGACTCTGGCAGCTATTATTAATTATTCTGTCTGCAGCCTCATTGTGTCCCTGATCTGTAAAGACTTATCCAGAGACACCTATACACATGAAAAATTATTTATTGTATATGTCAGTTATAATAACATGGACGGACTTTTCACTAAAAGTTTAAAAGATCACCAGACTCTGCTTTGGAAATTCAGTATTGTGAAGATTCCAAATCAGACTGAGGTCAGAGGTTGCAACAAATGATGTTTGCAGTTTGTAATTCAGAGAGAGTGTGTTTTTTTATGTGCCTGGCATTTCCTTTGGATGAACCAGTCATGGTTCCTGCTCCCATCAGCACCAGAAAGGTATTTTTGTCAAAGCTGTGTATGGAGCATTCATACCTGTTTGACTATGATGTGAAAGCCTCTTCACTTCACATACTTACATAAGTATTTCACTGCTGGAAAGTTGGCGTTTTCATAAAACTGGCATTTCTATGCAGTAGAAAAACACAAATGCTTTTGAAATTGGTGCTATCTGACCAGAGAGAACAGAAAAAGAGCTGGAGCCTTTGCTTTTGCTTAGGAGGTAGAAATCCTACAACTACCAGAATGCACTGTGTGCCTCCTGCTGGAGGGTGAAGTAAAGCAAGCTTGGTCAATTTTTCCACAGGAAACAATATGGCGCAAACAATCTCAAATCACAGTTAAACAGTGAATTAAAACATGTTTCTGAAAACATTTGAGGTGAGAAATAGCCAACACAGTAACAGAATCTTGATTCATATTTGATCAGCGCTGCTTAGATTTACCATTTGATCTGAGTTTGGTCTGAGTTTGAAGGAGAGAGGGGGATGGATCTCTCTGTTGATCCGCTTCTATCTCTATTTTTTTATGTCCATGGTGCTGGGTGTAACGGAGTTAATGTTTTAATGATCTCACTTGCCATTACTAACTATTTTGGTCATCCTTGGAGGTACACTGCTTTTGATTTATAAATATTTCGCCTGCCTGTACAATGTGTGTTGTTTTCGTATTGTGATGGGGAGCTGCAAATTCGTATTGTCTGACGGTAATTGAATGCCACATTGACGGGCCCCTGCAGGCTTCACGGGTGCGCCGTGTAAACAACAGTCTGCAGAGCATCGAAGCATGGTAGGTCGAGTTTTACCGAGCTCCATAATATTTATTTTAATGGATTTTACAAGCGGTGTGTTTTATTTTATGTTGTCATTTTATTTCAGTGTCATCTGTGTCTTGCTGAGCTGTGGGAGCTAACTGACCTATGTTACTCGATTTGTCTACCAGGTAACAGTATTTTTTATGTTGTTGTAACTTTGGTTAGCATGCAGTAGTTAGCATGAACAGTCTGCAGAGTATCGAAGCATGTGTCATCTGTGTCTTGCTGAGCTGTGGGAGCTAACTGACCTATGTTACTCGATTTGTCTACCAGCTGTGACCAAATAAAAATACGTCGGAGTCGTCAATGATTGTCCATGTCGTCTATACACAACGCATGAGAGTACAACCCGCTACATGGGCATACGAAAATGACAGAAGTACAATCTGCAGTTTGAGCAACAGCCCAAGAGCCAGCAATACACATCATGGATAACATGTTTCGCTGGCTCTTGGATCTGGGAGAGTTTACCACAGTTCTTTTAAACCTACTAACCACATTGTTGTGATAAAAAACTGGTTAAAAATCAGGAAAGTTTGCCTTCAAGGTGAACAGAGTGATTATCTGAATCTGACACATATTACTATCTATAGTATAGATCATGACCAAAAGCCATCACTGCGCAAAGTAAGGGTGTTGCAGCACCCAAAAATGTATTTACCCCCAAAAAATGAAATTAAATTTAATTGATATTAAAGGAAATTTCTATAATTTCATTGGAAACATAATGAGTGTAACATTAAGCCGGCAACAGCCACATTTGGTGTCTTGCTACTCACACATATATACGTAGACACTGCAATGGCCTCTGCAAAGTTGCTGTAAAGAGTTTCTTCACTCAAACTCAGTTATTTTTTTGTTATTTTTGTATTTATTTATTTTTTATGCTGCCACCTGCACCATGTCTTTGGAGATTGTTATGATGTTGTTCTTTAGGTTTTTGGGGTTTGTTTGAGTCTGGTCCATATCTCTTTTGGAAATTCATGTTTTGTATTACCTTGGCACTAAGTTACGAACCCAGAAAGTTGCATGTTTAATCTTTTCGGTGCCTCTCTGCACTGTCCCTGGGAAAGTACATACTTATTGATACATATTTTATAAACAGAGACAGGCTGAAAAGATTAAATGTGCAACTTCCGGATTATACAACAACAAATTTGGGCCAAGTTTTATTAGGTTGTTGCCAAAATAGAAAGGAAAAATTCATGTCCAAAAGGTTTACAGCCACTGCGCCACACTGTTTACTGCTGCCATTGTGTTCAGCACCACAGACAGCGTACAGTCACTCAACATGGTCAAGTTACATTGGTATATTTTGTCAATGTTGTTATTTCAGTATCCTTACGTACACTCAAAACATCACTCCTGTCAGTTGAGTCCCCTCAGCTGCCACATTCCCACTGCTATGCCAAAAGCAATGAGATGCTGTGGTGCCCTGGTGACATGAATATAATTAAAACCTGGTGTAAAGAAAGTGTCTGAGCACAAAGTAACATAACAACACATTTAATATTATAATTTTTACTGGGACCTACTTTATGATCAGAGTAATATATTAATAACATACAGGGCTGACCCTGTGTGAGAGTGACCAGCGTAATATGAGGAGTGTTGAATTATATCGTGAGCGCTCAGCAAAGTGGTACATTTCTCTTCTCTAATAAATTCTGATATATCAAACACACATTTGTACTTTCAAGTTTAGTAAAGGAAAATCCATGTAATCCATTGAGATATTTCAGAGATGAAATATGCTGATTTGGATATTGCCTTGAGGTTAATCAGACGAAAGGTCTGGATCAATAGAAATGTCAAGCAAACACCAAGAATTTTTAAAGGAAGTCTAGGAGGTAACACTACAGCTGCTGAGATTAAAGTCTGGTGGTGCTTAAAACTGACAGAGAGCAACTTCTTATTTCATCATGGTGTGGCTTCTTGAGTGTTTGGAAATGCATGAACCTGACATGTTTTCTGTCTCAACAAAAGTGGATTCCAAAATAATGATGTTCGAGGGTTACTGAATTGGCACACCACTGTAGCGTGAGCTGGTAACAGTCTTTAGCTTTTAGTCTTTATTTTACCATAAAATCAAATCAGTGATTGACTCATTTAAAAGGGGTGTATCTGTGTTTCAAGATTTAAAGGGATAGTGCACCCAAAAATGAAAATTCAGCCATTATCTACTCACCCATATGCCGAGGGAGGCTCAGGTGAAGTTTTAGAGTCCTCACATCCCTTGCGGAGATCCAAGGGGAGAGGGGGTAGCAGCACAACTCCACCTAATGCAGGCTAACGGTGCCCCAGATTCAAACGTCCAAAAAAAACACATAATTGAAACCACAAAATATCTCCGTACTGCTCGTCCGTAATGATCCAAGTGTCCTGAAGCTCCCACATAAAAAGTTGTTTGGAGAAACGTCATTTGAACTTTTTAGCCTCATTGTAGCCTGTAGCTCTGACTGCCTCTGTGTACACCGAGCTCACGTGTGCGCACTTGCACGCGAGACCAGCGAAAGCATGTGAACACACATGGAGGCGGTGCCCATGTCTCACGGTCTTGCGGAAGCGCACACACGTGAGCGCAGTGTACAGAGAGGATCACACATAATCTGAGGTGACCCCTCCATTATTGACCCCATCAAACAAAATGGGGGCGCTAGAGAGCTAATTTCTTATCTAGGCCTAACCGCCATATCGATTTTTACTAAACTTGGTAGATATGTAGAACAGGACGCCTCAAGGTGACTGGAGAAATTTAACTCTAATTGGCAACTGGGTGGCGCTATAACAACAGAAAAATGCTTAAAAATGGCTAAAATGTGACCGATCGCTGTGGCTCCTCATGTGGCTGAATGTTGTTGGGGTTTTTTCTTATTTTTGGTATGACTAAGTCATGGTATGGTATGCTGTACATAATCACGGAAACTGTCGGTGTGTCATTCTGTCAGTCAGTCATTCTGTCTGTCCCACGTTTTTCTACTCACTGACGTGGTCAATCTATGTGAAACTGCACATAGGCATTGAGGATTGGCATAGATAGAAGGTGACAAAGCTACCAATGGGTATGGACTAGTAAATATATATTTCATGGCTTAATTAGAATAAATCCTCTAGAAGCCAGGAATGATTGTTTGCAACTTTATTTTCCTAAGTAACTAGTGCCATAACTAAATTAAAATTGGCTGAATAAATCCGTTAAAAGACTGAATGCTGTATCAAAAAATAGCGGAGGCTCTCTGAGGCCCGTCTCACCCCTTCAAGGCATAAATGGTTTAGTCCGCCCCTGCACTAGAACTCATCTCTATGGATAGCTGGAGCTAAGTGAGTGACTGATTACGCATCAAGGTTTTTATGTCTTACCCCAAGAAAAAGTAAATCAGGGTTCTAACACAAAGAAAGAAAGAAAGAAAGAAAGAAAACGTACTTACTGTAAAACAAAGAAAAAAAGCCAACCAGGATAATATTTCCCTTGTATATACAACCAGTCAAACACACTCAGTAACATCTATTGACAGCAAATGTAGGCTGATGTATGTGTTCTCCAAGGACCTGCAGGGAATGTGTACCAGGAGAAGAGAATCTTCTCACTTACACATTCATTTTTATTTAAGTCCTGCAAGAACGCTAAAAGTAATTGAGATTGTAAGATGATGCTCAGAATCTTTGAGTTTAAAAATGAAGAATTGCATAAATGTAGCAAAATGCACATTTAGGGGTGTCGGTGGCTTAGTGGTAGAGCAGGCGCCCCATGTACAAGGCTGTTGCCGCAGCGGCCCAGGTTCGAATCCAGCCTGTGGCCCTTTGCTGCATGTCATCCCCCCCCCCCCTTCACACTTACCTGTCCTGTCCATTAAAGGCAAAATGGCCCATATATATATATATCTTAAGTCTCAAAGACTCCAGCTGAGATGCACCAAAACTATTTTCCATTTAATAGGTCTTTTTCATGTTAGACATTTTGACTTCTCGCAGTAGGCAAAGCAAAGTTGTAAATAATTAAATTATTAATGGCTATGAATGATTTAGCTTAACTGCTCTGATTTCAGCATCCTGGTATCATGCGTGCTGTCTTACCATCACTGGAACACTTGGATAGCAAAGAGCCATTGCTGATGTCATAGTTAGGGGAGAACGGGGTTGGTTGTCACAAGGGTTGGTTGTCACACTCATTATAACTCGCCCACCAGAGGGCGCTGTCACACAATATTGGTATTGAAATGACCAGAATTGAGAACAGAGTTAATTTACATAGTCCTTGCTGGAGTGTGATGCTTGACCTTGAGGTGAGAGGATATGACTTTTTTTCATGTCAATTTGTAAATATTACACTCTTCACTATTTTTCTTCTGGGCTTTTACACAATGGGTTTCTAACAAAGAAATTGTTACCATTAAAAAGTATGAAGGGAAAGCTATAGTTTTGGTTGTCATTTGCTAGCCAGGTAGTTGCTGGATGGTTGCTAGCTTTCTTGTTAGCCAAAAATTCCAGTTGGGGTTGGTTGTCACATTTTGAGGGGGGTTGGTTGTCACATGTGTCACATATGGTTGGTTGTGTCAGAATGTGTCAGAGTGTCTTTGATGATTAATAAATCACTGATAAAATAAGTTAAAAGAATGAAAGTGATACCCATTGCAACACAAGACTTTAAGCTTTCCTGCAATGTAGGAATGACTATTTTAAGGTGTGTTGTTGAGGATATATTCACACAAGAGTAAAAATTGTGACAACCAACCCCGTTCTCCCCTACACCTGTGCTTTTCCTAATGTCAAAATATCTGCTCTGTAAAAAAGCGTATTTTTTGAAAATTCCTTTCTGACTGAGTAAGCACTTAGTAGCACTCACATTTTCAAGATCAAATATTTTTACACAATTTCAAAAATTTCCTACATCTACAAACCTTTTCTATCTGTTAATTATATCCCTGCAAGTGAAGGCATCTCACACCACATCACATCAACCACACCATGAGAGGATACATGAAGCATGTCACAAGAGAATAGGGTGGGATATCATAACACGAGCACAATATGAAGGGATAGTGACATATCAAGCAGAAAAGAGAGGGGTAAAGATAGACATGGAGAAATGCCAGAGGGACGAGACAGAATGAGTGATTCACATCTGAATAATTCATCAGGTATACTGACAGTCCACTAAAGGAACCATAGTGGAATAGTGAGAGGATGTAATACCTGGTTGACTCAGTGTCAAAGCAGTAGTGTTGTCACCATACTGACTTTCTAACTTTGATACAATACCATGAAAAATAGCAATATTTGATACAATTTTCGATACCACAGAGAAAAAATTATGTTTAGGCGTACAATTTATTTTTTTCGCAATAAGATAAATATAAAAAGGCTAAAATAGGACAGCAATGACTTTTGTATTCTTGATTAGTAGCAGAGAATAGCAGAATGACTGTAGTAATCATTAATAGTAAGAGAGAGCGAGAAACCAAGCAAATGTACCACTGTACTGCATAAATTAAACACTGACACTGTTTCAAGTTTTCTAAATCAGTATTTATTAATAAATATATATATATATTTTTTTAAATTACTACAAAGTATGTGTCAGAATGACATGGCAACACCAACTTATGAACATCAAGATCACAGTGGCCTGGCATCCCGATACCAAATCCCAACTGTGAATTGGTCTGGAAACTCTCAGTGCACTTTTGATGTCCAAGGGGCGTTATTAATAGCTATAGCTATAGCTAATGCTTCTGGATGTAGTCGGACAGACCTACACATGAGCAGAATAATGAAACAGGTAACGTCTGAGGAATGAACAAATATAAGGACACTACAGCGTGCAAAGATGAGCTGTGAGAGTGTAGCATCAATGTGTCTGTGAACGAGAAGATCTACCAGAGGACATAAAATATGAGCTTGCAGATTCTACTGGCTCCCAGGCTAAAGCTGTGCGTTTGTGTGTATATTGCCAACCTATCCTCTCTTGCTAGCTAGCTACGTTGCCGAATAACATACCTACTGCTTCCGGAAAAAAATCCCCATCCTGAGCAAAAGGTCAGCCTTCACCATGTACAACATCCCATGGAATCTTTAGGTTGCATTAAGTGCATCATGAAAATGCATTATAAAATGTTTTAGTTATTACAGCAGTACCTCAAACCACATAACTTACTCAAGGAAAAGTGAAGTACACCCATATGGTAGAGTTACAAGCAAGAGCAGTAAACCTGAGGCTAATAATGCGGTTTGCAGCTAACGTTACTTCCAAAGTACACTGACCCTTGACTCCTTTCACTTGAAAGCTACTGGCCACAATATAGTTAATATGTAGGATATATGCTCATACAGTGTTGTTGAGAATACCTAAACCACTAGAACTGATGTTAGCATTTCAGTCATTTCAGTAATTCCGTCCTTAGGACTAGCTAAAATGCTGTTGATTCAGTTGATTCATTTCTGGCACATGTACTTGAAATGAAAATTAAGATGTTATTGTTCTGTTTTGTTTTTATTAACTTAAAACTAACACCCCATACAGAGCAAGGTACACAATCGCCCCCTCTGGGTTGAGAGAGTTACTGTTTCAAGCAAAGGAGCTCAAGTATCTTGGGGTCTTGTTCACAAGTGAGTGTCAAATGAAGCATGAGATGGATGGGTGGTCTAGCAGTGGCAGTGATGTGAGCGCTGTGCAGGACTATCATTGTAAAGAGGAAGCTGAGCTGAAAAGCAAAGCTTTTGATTTTCCAGCCCATCTTCATTCCAACCCTCAACTATGGTCTTGAGCTTTGGGTAATGAATGAAAGAATGAAATCACAGATATAAGTGGCCAAATGAGTTTCCACTGTAGGGTGGCTGGACTCAGCCCTAGAGATAGGGTGAGGAGCCCAGATATCTGTGGGGAGCTCAGAGTAGAGCTGCTGTTCCTTTCGAAAGGGGCCAGTTGAGGTGGTTTGGGCATCTGATTCGGATGTCTCCTGGGCGCCTTCTATTAGAGGAATTCTGGGCACGTCCAACTGGAAGGAGCTCCCAGGGTAGACCCAGAAGAAGCTGGAGGGATCATAGATCTCATCTGGCATGGGAACACCTCAGGACCCACCAGGAGGAGCTGGAAAGCGATGTGGTGGAGAGGGACGTCAGGAGTACTTTGCTCAGCCTGCTGCCTCTGTGACCCAGTCCAATGAGCAGACAAAAATGGATGGGTAATCGGATGGATTAAACCTAATACACTTTAAATCATGAACAAGTAAAATCATTAAATTATATTGAATCTGAGCTGAAATAGCATTGCAGTTACCTGATCTAACAGGATTGCATGAAATGACTGTGACCTCTTAACATAGCTTTTTACATGGAGGTGGCATGGTTGGGTTTACGCACTTAAACTACTCAGACGTGTTATTGATTGACTTTTGAAGGTTAGGTTGAACACTGACATTTGGTTTAAAGGTGTAGGTTTGTTACGTATAGGACATAAGTGACGTGACTTATGTCATGCAACGTGATGTAACATGTCACATGATGTAACTACGTGAAGTGACGTGCATGAGTACATAACGTTAAAAAAATATACAAAGTTGATCTGGCACCACTGTTTAACGAACATTACCAGTCATCCATGTGGATGCTAACATTGTTATCGTTCATGGTGTGAACGGTCCCTAACAGTAGCATCCTCTTGGACTCGTGCTCCTGGTCACCCGATGAATGTAAGTCTACTATTCACTCTCCTATCAGCACTGTATTGGTCTAAATCCTCAAAGAAAATGCCAGAAAATATCTACAAATCTTTAGCTAAATACTCCACAATGTTGATCATCAAGTTGCTTGCTGCTGTTGCAGAAGAAGTTGTTGAATAGTTTAACTCATTTTCACTCCCAACTCTTCAAATACCAACGCTTGGTCAGTGGCCCTCTGTGTCAAATTATGACTCTACGTCCCCCTTCTGCATCAGTTTTGGACTATCAGGGAAAGCTTGTCAATTTACACTTGTTACATGTATTGTGTCTTTTCAAAATAAAGTTCCATTTTCACAGGAAATGTACAGTTTCTGCTTCTTAAATGCCTACAGTCTCTCTCAAAATAAACTTAGAAAAGCAGATAAAACACAGTGTTTCAGTTTAGAGAATAAAAGAACTTTGTTATGTTTAGACATCTATCATGTGACATACATCACTAGCATAGTATGCTACACATATTTGCACACTACGGTGTTACTGTATTAAAATAACTCAAGTGACTTTTGGTTTCACACAAGACACAAACAGCAGGCCCCTGGATGAAAGTCCTGTGGTTGTCTGAGCCATCCAACACCCCAGCCTTTCATCCTACATTAACTTTCTTGCTCTATATTCTTCTGTTGGGGTCATAACATTTACCACTGCCCACTGTATGATGTTGATAAATCAAGGAATTTATGTGGCCACCATGATAAAGGATACTAATTGTCTTTTCATTGGCCTTGTTTCTGTCTTGTCAGTACTCTATGATCACACATTATGTTCCACCACCATGTAAATTCTGGTTTCTGTGAGACCAGGCTGCATTGCAGTGTATTCTAACACTGCACATTTATCTTTACTAAACTTGTGGTCTAAAACAAAAGATGGTCTCTGAATAACTTCCCCATCCAGAGTAACCCATCAGGCTTATCAAAAAGACAGAAGCCATTTTGTCACAGTTGGTCGAGCACCTTGCCGTGCGTCCTCCTCCTGCCTCTAGTCTCCTGAACACCTCATCTCATACATGCAATTTTCAACACTGGCAAGTCAATCAGTCAACAGGAGACATTCAGCACTCTTGGCCCCAGGAAAGAAAAGAGAGAATAAAGGGGAATTAATAATGTGGGATTCAACTGAACCAAATAAAAAAAGAAACCTATCAGTCACTGCTGCTTTATGGTTAAAAAAAACTGTGAAAGACATTAACAGCAAACCGTAAATCACTCCGTGTAAAGCCTCCAGTGTGTGTGCTCATGCATACTGTATACCACTGAGAGTGTATTTGTTCACAGACAAAGTTATTTGGTAGTCCTCTTGTGTGAGTGTGTGTATATAGGAGCTGGAGTAAATGAAAATAAGACAGAGGTTCAGAGGAGAAGCTCTCTCCTTGCATTTATTTCGTGCGAGTATGTGCAGCAGCCAAGGAAAATAAGATTGGCGCACCCTGAGAGGGGCTTATTTAGTAGTACCACCTGTGTATGTTTGTGAGAAAGTGAGTATGTATGTGTGTGCTTAGATTTCGGACCTCTCCAAATGCTAAGATGTCCCCTCTGACTTTAAACGTTAGGAGAGAAGCTGCTTACATTGAGGCTGTCACACACACTCACAAACACTCTCACACACTGGGGGGGACTACTAAATAAGAGTGATTTATCCCTTGCCTGCCCTCTCACACACACACACACACACACACACACACAGACTACTAACTTTGGTTCACAAGCTCTCCCTCTCTTATTTTCTGTCACCACATACACACACACACACACACACACACACACACACACATACAAACAGTAGAACCATTAAGCTGTGTCTTCTGGTCCCAGTGGGGTATTGCTGTGCTGAATACATATGTGTGTTTGTTTTAGAGAGGGATCAATGAACGGTTTAGCTCTAATGCAAAGGGGTCTGGAGGGAGAAAGACAAAGATGGAAGGACGAGGAGAGATTGAAAAGAGAACTGAATTGAGAAAGGGAGAGAGAGGAAAATTAAAGCCATCGCAGGACTAAAATAGAAAAAAGATAGAAAGAGGGAGAGAGTGTGTTCTTAGTCCCACTTCCTTTCCTGTCTTCACTTAGTCTTCTTGACCTTCTCCATTTCTTTTCCCTTTTATCCTCTGTATCCCACTCTTTGAGTTTCTTTTCATCCTAATTTCTCTGTCTGTCACCCTGCTGAGATTCCCACTGTGCTCATAGTTTGTTTTATTTTGTTTATCAAAAACCAAAAGCCAAACGAACTCTACAAAACCATCCCTAGACACAGCACAGCATGATGCTTTGTGATTATTTGTTACCATAAATACTGCACATGGAAGTCTGCAATTTGCAGCCTTCACATATTCCTCACCTCCTGTATGTGTTTGATATATAGGCTACTATAGGGATACCACACATACGTATGTGATGATCTGATGTAATGATCGAACCTCTAGGTCAGTGATACCCAGGGGTGTACTTTAGTAGTTGCCAGAAGGTGTGTGAAAAGACTGTAATTCAGCTAATTTGGAAAAACAAAAATGATCCGTCCATCCATCCACTTTCATCTGCTTATCCGAGGCCGGGTCGCGGGGCAGCAGGCCAAGCAAAGCACCCCACACGTCCCTTTCCCTAGCGATGCTTTCCAGCTCCTCCTGGGGGACCCCAAGGTGTTCCCAGGCCAAAAGAGATAAGTAACCCCTCCAGCGTGTTCTGGATCTGCCCCAGGGCCTCCTACCAGTTGGAGGCACCCAGGAGGCATCCTAGTCAGATGCCAGAACCAACTCAACTAACCCTTCTCAATGCAAAGGAGCAGCGGCTCTACTCTGAGCTCCCTCCGGATGTCCAAGCTCCTTACCCTATCTCTAAGGCTGAGCCCAGCCACCCTGCAAAGGAAACTCATTTTGGCCACTTGTGTCCGTGATCTCATTCTTTCGGTCCCCACCCAGAGCTCATGACCAGAGGTGAGGGTTGGGGCGTGGATGAACCAGTAAATCGAAAGCTTCGCCTTCCGGCTCAGCTCCCTCTTACTCAACTCAACTCAAACTTTATTTATAAAGCACATTTAAAACAACCAAGGTTGACCAAAGTGCTGAACAGGTCAATAGAAATAAACAAGCAAATACAATGAGGTACCTAATAGTACACCACAATAATAACCATAAGATACATAAAATACAATACAATAAAATAAAATACAAGAGTTATAAAATAAGATCAAAATAAGCTAAAATGTTTGGGTGTCCAGCTCAACCTGAGTTAAAAGCCTGAGAGAAGAAGTGGGTTTTAAGAAAAGACTTAAAAACCTCTAGGGTCTGGGCAGACCTAATGTGCAGGGGCAGGCTATTCCAGAGCCTAGGGGCAGCCGCCCCAAAGGCTCTGTCGCCTCTGGTCTTCAGCCTAGTCCTAGGAGTAGCCAGTAATAGCTGACTGGCTGATCTCAAGGCTCTGGAGGGAGCATGAAAGTGCAGGAGTTCGGTTAAATAAGGGGGTGCCAGCCCATTTAGGGCTTTAAAAACAATCAATAAAATCTTAAAATCAATTCTAAAACGCACTGGAAGCCAGTGGAGCGAGGCCAAGATTGGTGTGATGTGATCGTGTTTACGCTTTCCAGTGAGGAGGCGGGCTGCTGCGTTCTGGACAAGCTGTAGACGGTGTAGCAGTGACTGGTCAATACCGACATAAAGCGAGTTACAGTAGTCCAGACGTGAGGTTATAAAAGCATGGATTACCCTCTCTAGATTCTGGGGGGAGAGATAGCCCTTTACTTTAGCTAAAAGCCTGAGTTGATAAAAGCTGGTTTGTATTACTGATCTAACTTGTTTATCGAATTTAAAAGCACTGTCAAAGGTCACACCGAGATTTTTAACAGAGGAACGGATGTTAGGAGTGAAGGGGCCCAGAAAATCAGCAGAGTAATCGGAGGGGTCACATCCAAACATAATGATCTCTGTTTTATCCTCATTGAGATTTAAAAAGTTAGTGTCCATCCAGGATTTGACATCTTTTAAACATTCTAGCAGTGGCTGTACAGATTCCTTGCTAATGGATTTAAGGGGCAGATAGATCTGTACATCATCTGCAAAACAGTGAAAAGGTATGTTGTGTTTCTTAAAAATCAACCCTAATGGCAGCATGTAGAGCAAGAAGAGGGTGGGGCCCAAAATGGAGCCTTGGGGGACTCTTCACTATGACAGTCTGGCGTAGCACCCGCATCACTGCAGAAGCCGCACCAAACCGCCGATCCATCTCACGCTCCATTCTACCCTCACTCGTGAAAGTAGAATGGAGCTCTCTGCCCAACCCAAAGGGGGCAATCCACTGGTTTCCGGTGGTGAACTATGGCCTCATCCCAACCATGGGACGGGGCTGCTTATAAAAAAAAAAAAAAGTGCCAAAAAAACTAATTAGCAACTGAGCAGAACAGTCTAAACAGCTAGTTTAAGTAATTCACAAATGGTTGAAACCATGGATGTTTAGCGAGAACTGGGTACAGCATTGGCAGCAGGACCCTCAGTGGCGCATAAAGCCAAAAAAGTTTGACTTCTCCCATCATTGGGCCCATAGAGCAAGTGCACTAGAAACTTCCGCCAGCCAAGCTTGCTACTTCTGGTTTAGCTTTCTTCTAACTTGAATCTAGATAATTTAATTGTGCAGCCCAAGTTTCAAAATCTCATCAGAATGCATCAAATCCCAATAATGAAATCAATCATTTAGAAGGGGTTGTTACACTCAGAAATGTGTCACAACAGATTTACAGGTATGTCACAATGTAAAATCTATGGGAAAAAGTCTTTGTGGACCCAATGGCATCACGTGATGGTCCAAGGAGTTGTAGTTACACAGTTTGGCCATTTAGTCAAATTGGCTTCAAAGTCCAGCGCACATCTAGAGGGCCTGTTTGGAACAGATAACTGAAAGTAATTTATCCATTCATTACACCTTTAATTAAATCTTGAGAAATTATTAAGGGTTTTCCTCTTATTTTCAGTGATAGCTAAAAGAACTGAATGAATTGTTTGGATTGTTAGCTTAATGGTTAAATTAAAGTAAATTCTACTATAAATAACTATGTACTTAATTTGTAGAAAGATTTGGACATATTATCTATACACACATAGAAAAAGATTCATTTTCCATGATGTGTTCCTGTAATTTTGGTACAGAAGGTGAGCAGTTTTACCATACATATATATTGCACATGGTCACACATTAATTTTCATGATCAGTTTGTCTGTGTGTCCTTAAATGCACCAAAAGAAATAAAAATTGCAGTTTCACAAGATGCCACGACTGACACAAGCACAGAGGGATAAGGCAATTGGCATGCTCCAGGCCAGACAAAGCAGCCAGGTGGTAGCCAGAACATTTGGTGTTAACCGTTCAGCTGTTTTACATCTAAAATAGTTGTCATGCCATTGTTTTGACAGCTCCAACAGTCCAAAAAATGTCCCCTTGGACTGAAAAGTCATTTGTCCGGTAAATGGAGTGTGAAGCCTTCAGAACAATCTACAAAAGCCAGGCTGTCAGACAAATTAACTTTCAGCCCGATGGGACATTTTTTGGACAATCAAGGCTTGGGAGTTATGAGTCATCAGAACAATTTGCAGTCCATGATAACCTGGTATAATGTCACTTCAGCCTCAGCTGATTGTCCAAGACCAGGTCGACCACTTGCTACAACTGCTGGATGGATATGGATGGCCCACCTCTGGCAGCAATCCCCCAAAATCTGACACAATTGCAGGTTCACGAGGAGGCACATCACAGCTGCTCTCACTGCAACTTAAGGCCATATGAGATAAGGATTTTAACAACAGAGTTCACCCACAAAATGACCATTTGAAAATCAATTAGTCATGCCATGTAACCATGAATTCATAAGAAAAACAATGTTTTTGTCATATGCCTCCATGGAAAATGGCAAACATATTGATTTATTGCTTGACTGATTGAAGACCATCTTCAGCAACAGCAAAACTATATCAAAACATCAATTCGAAAACTTTCACACAACTCGTGCAGCATAATCCAAGTCTCATTTATCAAGTCATAGTCACGGTGCTTCCCAAACACATTAATTTTTGCTTAAGCCTTGCTATTTAAAACTGAAGTGAAAGTCAAATTTATCTGTGCTCTCTTCAAAGCCAGACTCCAGTACGAAGGTTTTTTTTAGTTAAAATGCACGTGTTTGGGTAGTACTGAACAGACGACTAAATAAATGAGACTGCACAAGTTGAGTTTTTTAACGGATCTTTTAAAATAGTTGTGCTGTTGTTAAATTTGGCTCCCAATCAATCATTACATTAAAATGTTTGATATTTTCTGTGGAGGCATGCAAGAAAAACAAAGTTTTCTTCTGATGACATAGTTTCTCTAGATGGCACTGCTCTGGCCTCTAGCACTACCGTAAGAAATCTCGGAGTAACATTTGATCAAGATTTGTCTTTTAATTCTCATTTAAAACAAACCTCATGGACTGTCTGCGTAATATTGAGAAAATTAGGCCTATCCTGACCCGAAAAGATGCAGAAAAATTGGTCCACGCTTTTGGCTGGATTACTGTAACTCTCTATTATCAGGTAGCTCTAGTAAGTCCTTAAAAACTCTCCAGCTAATTCAGAAGTTAACTTATAAAGCTCTAAATGGTCAAGCTCCGTCATATCTTAGAGAGCTCATAGTGCCTTATTGTCCCACCAGAACTCTGCGCTCTGAGAATGCAAGGTTACTCGTGGTCCCTAAAGTCTCCAAAAGTAGATCAGGAGCCAGAGCCTTCAGCTATCAGGCTCCTCTCCTGGGAATCATCTTCCTGTTGCAGTCCGGGAGGCAGACACCGTCTCCACATTTAAGACTAGACTTAAGACTTTCCTCTTTGATAAAGCTTATAGTTAGGGCTGGCTCAGGCTTGCCTTGTACCAGCCCCTAGTTAGGCTGACTTAGGCCTAGTCTGCCGGAGGACCCCCTTATAATAC
>NC_065519.1:32617197-32641044 GCF_006386435.1 Epinephelus moara
TCCTGGAAGAGGGATCCCTCCTCAGTTGCTCCCTGAGGTTTCTACCGGGTTTTTTTTCCCCGTTAAAGGGTTTTTTTGGGGGAGTTTTTCCTTATCCGCTGTGAGGGTCCAAAGGACAGAGGGATGTCATATGCTGTAAAGCCCTGTTAGGCAAATTGTGATTTGTGATATTGGGCTTTATAAATAAAATTGATTGATTGATTGATTGATTCACAAATTCAAGATACCATGGCAGGACTAATTGGTTTACAAACCGTCATTTTGTGGGTTAAATATTCCTTTAAGCTATGATCCATGTGATTTGACTATGTAGGATGTATTTTGTTTAGTTTTGAACCTCATTGAAGTGTATAAATATTATGTTTTACAATTAATGAAATAGGTTGATGCTATCATCAAAAAAGTTTAGAGGTATGTTTTTTAAAGTGTAGTTAGCTAAAGGTATCAAAGATTTGAAAAGGTTAGCAAAAGGTAATGGAAATGGTTTAAATGTAGCTTTTGCCACTCCAAGTAGAAGTGGAATGAATGCAAACATGACCAAACTGACCTCAATGTATGAAAACATGATTGCTTTATATAACCTCTAGTGCTAAATGACATCCAGTTTAAAGTCAGTTCAAATTAATTCATGTCAAACATGATGGGTAGTTGCAATGAAGAGATGCTTGAGTTGACTTGACAGGGTTGTGGGGGGTTGTGGGGGGAAAACTCAGAATCAGAAAAGTTCCAATTTCAAATCACATCAGTTAAATATGTGGAAAAACAAGTGTTTGGTCTGGCTCAACACTTCAAACATGGTAATAATTTTTTTGGCAATTCTAACTCATCCAACACAAGGACATTTGTGAAAGACTGTTTAATGATTTTAAGAAGCTTTGTTTTCTAACTGGTTTAAATAAATAGAGTCTTTTTTCTACATGGCTTTTGAATCTGGTCTTGGCATTTTGAAGGACACGTTATTTCAGCTCTTGTATAGAGTTGTTTCTTTTTCTTTCTCTTAAAACTTCACAAGTTGAAACCTTCACATCTAACTTGTGGGAGAAAAGATGGATCATTTTCATAAATCAGACTGAACTGTCCTCAGATGGCAGAGTGATAATGATGTCTGCTGGTTGGATCTCTATTGCAAATGCCCATAACTCGCCATAGAGCTTGGTCCACTGAGGGGCAGATTTAAATTATCATATGAATTTTTTATGACCTGCATATAGATATTGGGTTATGTCAGGAGTGAATATGATGTATAGTAAGCACTAAAATATTTGAATTTAAATACAGCAATTAAACATGATGAATATAAGGTAGCATATTATTAAATATGTGTCTTTCTTTGATAGATTCACAGATTTCAAGCATTTTTATTGTTGGCATTTTCTTATGTGCATTATGAATATGGACATAACGTTTTTGGAATAACAGTAAGAAAAAGCAGTACCAGAATTAATGTGGAGAACAGTTGTTGTAATTTGAATAAGGGAAACATGCCAGATGATTGCTGCTCATGCATAAACTGACACTGGTACAGTAAGTTATGACACAGGGAATGGTTGCAGGAAAAGTAATAAAACTGTCCTATAACAACAATGCATTTTAAAAATGATTTAAACCACCCATTGTTCACCCTCACAGGTACTTCCACTTATATGCCTGATTAGACCTCTTGTCTGAACTGTGTGGCTGTGGCTGCATTTGTTTAACTACAAGTTTTAGAAATGTAACTCACAGGCATTTGGACATTCTAAGGGCCAGGTGGCATAAACAGAGTTAGCAGCATTTTTTTTAATGATGTGAAAACTTAAAAAGAGGGAAACATGAGATCAAACAGTTGTGCTATGATCAGGCTTACCAGAACCATACGCACACACTGAGCAACCTGGCCCAATAAATAAATGTCTATGAAAAAAATGAATATAATCCATCTGATAGTTGTGAAAATAATTTAGTCTGGAGCAAAGCAATGTATTGTCAAACAGACAGGCTGGCCGATCGACCGACATTGCAGTCCCTAGAGCCAATGTTAGGGGAGAATCCCGCTTGGTGGAATAACATGATGTCATCAGCATAAAAACAGAGATATGCAGTAATGATTGATGGCTTGTCCAAGAGGGAGCACATGTGTTTAGGTCAAAGAAGCCCTTAAAATCATACCAGAATACATATTTTATGCATGTGCATTCACTCTGTATACATTATGATTCATTACTATGTACTGTATGGACATGAATCATCTTATCGTATTTCTCTTTCATATTATCATATTATCATCATATCAATATCATATTCCTCTTCTCTGTTGGTCAAGAGCCTACTGCTTCTTTCTCTTCTGTAGACACATTAATAAAGCATTATTAAACCATCTGTATACTGGTCCTGCCTTTGGCTAAAATAGACAGCCACATTTACCCACTTTTCACCCTATGCTAATATTTACTCATACTCATTTTCCCTTCTCATTCCCCCCCTTCTTTCAAGATTTTCACATTCCCTTTCCTGTTTTCCTACAATTGCTCTGTCTATGACTCATCTATCAATGTACAGTACAGATTCACTCATTACCCTCCATGTAGCACATCAGCGATGGACTATCTGTTTTCCCTCCTTCTCTCTTTTCTCTGCTTCTCATTACAGCTGG
Source organism: Epinephelus moara (assembly GCF_006386435.1). Taxonomy (NCBI): domain Eukaryota; kingdom Metazoa; phylum Chordata; class Actinopteri; order Perciformes; family Serranidae; genus Epinephelus; species Epinephelus moara. The sequence continues at coordinate 32,619,830 of NC_065519.1, forward strand.
TTCCCCTTCACCTTATCCTTCACCTTCTCCCTCCCTCTCTCTACTTGTTCTACTGCTGTCTCTCACTCTTCCCCCGCCTCGTCCCTTCTCTCCATTCTGTCATCCACCTTCCCATCATCTCACCTCCCCTTTGATCCTCCCTTCATTTTCCTCCCCTCATCTTTCCATTTTACCTCCACTGACCCCATTTTCTCCTCATCTCTTGTTCACCCTCACTCCTCTTATGGTCATTTCTTATCCATTTGTATGAAGTGACCCCTATTTACTCCCTCCCTGTGTCACTCCTCTTTTCTTCTTTCTGTTCCCTTCATCCCTTCATCCTCTGGTCACCCTTGTCTTACTCTCCTCTTTTAGTGTACCCTCATTCTCTGCTCCATTACCTATGTCTGTCTATCCATTTATCCATCTATCCATCCATCTGTCTATGTATCTGTGGGTATTTATCTGCTTTCAATAATACCATTTGACACCCATCCATCTTGTCCTCAAATTCAATCGTTCTTTCACTCTCCCTCTTATCTTTCCTTCCAGCTCTCCCTACTTCTCTTATCTCTCTTTCTATACACCTCTCTATCTAATAGTACTTATCTGCCCTTACTTTTACCATTCAACAGCCTTTCACCTTGTCCTCTGATTCAATCTTCCCTCCTCTATCTCCCCTCCCCCTCCTTTCTTTCCTTCCTGGTTTAATCATTGTACCCATTCCTACACATCTCTTATTACTCCTCTTTCATTCCCTTTCAATTTACCTCACTCAGTCTGTTCTTTTGGTCATTCCGACTGACTTTCTAATGAAGCAGAAATTTTTTTCTTACCTGATTTGAACTCGTTTATTCACAAGCTTCTTATCAAAGAAATGGGTCACTGCTGGCAGGAACATTCAATATTTACAAAATCTTCAAAAGATTGTCTTTCCTACATAATATTTTAATGTCAGAAGCGCAAAAGATGTGTGATTTTTTTGGTCACAAACCATCCAAACCTATTTTATTCCACAAATTTTATACAAAGTCTATGTTTTAAATTTATATTGATTCTATGAATAATTTCTGGAATAAAGAATTGGGGCAGATGACAAATTGCATGAGTGAGAAAACATAGTAGAAGTATTTATTTATTTATTTATTTATTATGCTGATCTGTTCTGTACGACATCTATTGCACGTCTGTCCATCCTGGAAGAGGGATCCCTCCTCAGTTGCTCTTCCTGAGGTTTCTACCGTTTTTTTTTCCCCGTTAAAGGGGTTTTTTTGGGGAGTTTTTCCTTATCCGCTGCGAGGGTCATAAGGACAGAGGGATGTCGTATGCTGTAAAGCCCTGTGAGGCAAATTGTGATTTGTGATATTGGGCTTTATAAATAAAATTGATTGATTGATTGATTTAAAAATACTACTTCCACAACCCTGGCAACTTAAACCAGTAATAGTAATAATAGTTCTCAAAATAAACAATAATACTGTAAAGTTATGAAGAAAAAATAAACATGTTAACAATAAGCCAACACGTAAAGCTACTACTTTGTTGATCTCACAAAAATACAATCTTAACTGAGTTTAAAATGAGTTCTGTAAGACTGAGCATCCACATAGACTCTCCAATGAGGAGAGAGTTTTGCGGCAGCCTACTGTAAAGAAAAGGTGCTGCACCCGGCGTCTTTTCTCAGTGCTTTGATTTTTTTGGGCGACCACTCCAAGCTCTCTAGTTGAAAGTCTCTAAACTTTTCAAAAAAAGCATTGGTGTTGTCACCACCGCTCATTTCGCTACTATTTATCTGGAGCTGTGTGATCAGTCAGAAACTATCACAACAAAGACAGAGAAGCCCATTTGTGGGAGCAGATTGGCTTGACACTGAATGTTGCTGGTGGGTCTTGTGCTTTTCTTACCATGGCTCTGTAGTCAACCCTCTGTTAACATAGCATTAGCTAACATTACCGTTGTCATTAGGAACAAAACCCACTTGCGCTCCAACAAAAAAAAAGTGCTCAGTGCTTGGACGAAGCAGAGTCCTGTCAGTGCTTTTATGCCAGAGTAAAACACAATACAGACATCCCCTAACGTTCATGGTCCAGGTGGAAATCCATAGTGTTCATAGAGTGGATGGTTTTAACAGTGTGAAAATTCAATTCAGAATAGCACTGGGAGATAATATGTTTATTCTTTAAACATTGGAAGTTGTGTATGTAGTGGCAGAAGACCTCAATGAATATAAAAATTATCTGAAGTGTCTATGCTGAAAAAAAACATTTAAAAAGCTATTGGCAGAAACAGGCTCCAATAGTGCATTGGGAAATATTGCATAGTTCAATTACGCACTTCTGAGATGATCCCTGACTTTAGCTCTCTGTTTTGCATCTACTGTCAAGTCACGCATAGTGCAGGTTTCAATATCAGATTACGAGATATAAATAACACCTGGGCAACATCAGTCAAGCTTATCCTGCACTGCACAACAAAGCTGGTGGAAAATGGTGAAAAGTTATTGCAGGTAAATATCACTGAGAGTCTTAGGATTGAACTTAAAATGATCTGTACTTCCATGTTTAAGACTATAGCCTATTTGTTAACATTTTGGCAAATTAGTATCCTGAAAAATCCCATTAGCGGCTCCTCTTCACGCTCTACAGACAACAATCACTTTGATTACTTTTGATTCAGAACAGGTCTAAATCTTATTATTATGAGGCAAGATCTGAATTTATGAGGAGAATTCTTTCTGTGATTTCTAAACAGGTTTATGGATGTTAAGCAAAATTTAAACATTTTCAGCAAAATCTGATAAAAAGAAGTATGCTGCTTCATAAATACATATTTGCAATAGTTAAGAGGGATGTAGCTTTTATATTGCTGAAGCCATTTACTATACAGTTTCATATGGGGTTTGCGGTTCAGCCTACTCTTCAATTTACTGCTTGAGAGGTATTTACATCTCACTGGCACACACACACACACACACACACCTCCTCAGGACAGAGAGAGAGACCTTTCCTTTCCCAACCTTTTTTTTACCGTGTAATTGTCCTCCAGGACACCTCAACACACACACACACACACACACACACACACACACACACAGGGTATAATGTCATCACAAGCTATCATCTGTGGCCAGATCACTCTAATCTCGGTCCAATCGTGTCAAGGACACTGAGACATTCACACACAGATATACACACAAAAACCCATCCCACATACATAAACATGTGCCTGGAAAAACTAGGCACACTTACACTCACACATGCCCATTATGCACAGTACACGTATATACAGCACGTGTGATGTTTTCTTTCTCAAGTTGTACACATACAGATGTGTTGGATATAACACAATAGTTCAAACAGATCTCCCAGGTGGTACCTGTACAGTGGATTGTAATTATAAAGAGATCAAATGCAACTCCTTTGGCCATTTAGCTTTCTGATAACTCCATTTGCACATAAGTGAGTCTGTGGTGACTTATCAAGTGGCCAACTGCAGTGTTGATTAAATACACAAACACACAGGAGATCAAACACTGGGCCCACAGGTGTGGGAGGGCCTCAGAGGAAGAGTGAAGGGGGCCAAAATCAGAACAGTGTGGCTGCTTGGGTGACCTTGTCTGTGCATCAGGAAGCTGCACATGAGAGTAAACACATTACAAAAAGGCAAATGTTGTGATCATTTGAAAGACCTCAAAGGCTCAAAAGAGTCCTGAGCTTGTTGGAAGTTGTTTTTAATCAGGGTGCATAGCGGACTGGGAGAAGCCGATGATGATTGGGGCCATCTGTTTAGGGTCAGTATTTGCTAATGTCACGCTTGAGGAAGATGTTCCTGACTGAAGCTCAACGAGCACCCCCCTGAGTCTCAAGACAATCGTTAGATTTCAGTTCCAAGGATGCTCAATGGCCAGCTTTTCCTTTGTGGACAAATAGGGGTTAAGTTGTAGGCCCTATGAAGGTGAAGGTTGCCCAGGTCATGAAGGATAAAGTACTGCAACAGATGAGTATTATATTTTCTTATGCATGCAAATACCACCCTCATAAAGCTCACTGTATTGCCTACAGCTGAACAGAAACACTATTACAATGCTGCAATGTGATGTTCCTCTGAGGGAAGTCTGCTTAGTAACAGGGCTGGCTGCCATCCTACATTGTCTCAGTGAGTGGGTCCAGGTCGCCTGCAGAGGAGAGCACGGTCTCACTCTGAAGTTGTTGAAATCTGCAACTTGGGCAGTGACCTGCATGTCAGAAACCAAGAAAAAAGGTGTCCTCTAACGTCAGCATGATACGTGGCTGGTTGCCATTATAGTTTAACGGCACCCGGTGGTGTCAGGGGGAAATGCAGCAGGACAAGGACGAAAGTTAAGGCGATGAAATTCCAAGTGGGGTGGGCGGGAAGTGTGGTGGGTGAGTCCAACAACCACGGACCTTCACCCGGGAGAGCAGTGTTTGCGTCCCATAAGATTCTAAAGCCAAACCCTGTTTTTCTTTCCCAAACCTACTACATACTTTTGTTGCCTAAACCCAACCATGTATGTCTGTTGTTGAAAAAACAAAAAAGTAAATTCACGACGTTGTACCAGTGAAGTGCATTTATTTTGAAAGAGACAGTATGTAAACATTACATTTCCTGTGAAAACTGAAATGTATCTTAAAAGAAGACAACGCATATAACAGGCAGAACATGACACAGTGTCCCAGGACATCAATAACCAATGCACCCAGTACCTTGCATGTCATATGTGGATGTGGAAAGTCTGTGACCACACGTCAATATATGACGAGGTCGGAGTAAGAATGTGTTGCAGGGGAAGCCTTGCCTCCGATCAGCATGTAGGTTGCAATTTTTCTTGTATGCTGACAGTACACTGACAGTGCTTTCTAAAGCCGTACCCTCCATGACATCCCTGAGGTTTCTCCTGGTCTGCATCATGACCTTGATGCTGATGCGCCACCATTTCATACACTTTTTTTCTGGTCGTCCAAAGAAAGGACCTTGGGTAGCCTCTTTACCCTAGAGCTTTGAAAGCCATGCAGGTTGCTGAGTCACGTCCTTATCCCCTGGAACACATCCTCTGGAAAGAGATGAGCTGGGATTTTAGCATTCGTCTGATCGTGTGTCACAGATGGAAGCTAGAGTAGTAGGGTGTGTGTGTTCGTGGGCTTAAAGAAGACTTTGGTATCCAGCCGTCGAGAGGATGTAAAGTGTGGGCCCTTGAAGATTGTGAAATGTGAATTATATGATCGCACACTCTGGCACTTGATGATCATAAACAACTTTATTTCATAAGAATCCAATAAGTAGAGGTCATAAGTACTGGATAATTCATCTTTTTGTACCTACTAGTGCATTTGTTCAGCAATACAGGCTTTCAGTGCTCTACTTGTCTTTCAAACATACTGTATGACTTACCACAAGGCTAAGTGATAAGATTAATGACCAACTTAGTGTGAAATGAAATAATTCCTTTTACAGGAATCTTTTTACCTGTGTAAGGGTGTTCAAAACCATTAAAGCAGTTAGTATAATCATAATGACTGCAGCAACCACCGCAGCAGTTACCCTCAGGGATAGGTGCTAAAGTAGCTTGAGCTGTTACTGATTGAGGAGAAGATAAAGTGTACTATATGGTCTCTTAGGTTTTTATCTCTTTTACATATAGCATAAGAGGTCGTTCCTTGAATATTATTGAGCTGACAATCAGGTTCAAGTATATGTCAGTGTTTTGTTGTTATTCCCTTTACTGTATCTGTTCTGCACCCTTAGAGTAGTAACTTATTACATTTGACTATTTTTTATTATTTTCCCTATGTGAATGATTGCAGTTGTTTTCACTTACCTAAAGGTGTTTCCTCAGGTTTGACATTGAGCATTTCAAAGAGATGAGCATTTTCATTGTTAGTAAGCAAGCGTTACACTGTACAGTAGTGTTTTAGCCCCTTTCTGATTTAAGAAGGAAATATTGTTGAAATTCCAGCACTGAAAAACAGTCTTGTCCGACAACATGGCCACCTGCTTTGTTGTGGTCAGCTGGTTGAAGGTATAGCAGACGAGAGGCGGTGCAAACTCAAACAAGAGAACCAATCAAAAACAATTCTCAAATTTGAGAGCTTACTTCCAGATGAATGGAGCCTGTCTGGATGTAGAGGAAGCTGCTTGTAAGCCATCCTACTTTTGATGGTGCTGCACTCAAATTTGTCCCAATGGCTTTGCTGACCTGGAAATATGCTAAATCAAGGCATCCCTGCACTATATAAAGATGCAAAACAACAGTACAAATGCTATATTCTACATGAAAGCTTTTTACTAAAAAGAATATATTCAGATGTTACCCCTTTTTAAGCACCAACATTCTGATTAGTAACTGTAGTTTAATTACATATTGCATATTCATCAGATGCCAGAGTGTGCAACCATTTTTTCCTACCTTCAAATCTACTTCCATTCGTCTGCACCTCACTACAAGCATTGGTGTGCATTACTGTACTACATTATACCCTTGAAGGTTGTAACAAGAAGAAAGCAGATTTTTGAGTCTGATTGATTTGACCTTCATGGATGGGTGATGTGAGTTCAAGGTGGCAATGAAATCTTGAAAATCCTCTTGTGTGTGTGTGTGTGTGTGTGTGTGTGTGTGTGTGTGTGTGTGTGTGTGTGTGTGTGTGTGTGTGTGTGGCCAGATACTTTATATGTCATCCAGATAATTAAAATAGTGCAGTGGGAACAACATGCATAAACAACATAACATGGAGAATGTCTCCTTTCAAGAAGCCATGTAAATATCTGCATAGACCAGGGCAAACCACTTGCCCATTGCTATTCCTTTGACATATTTCAGTTGAGGGTTCATGTCAGACTCCAGCAGTTAAACAGCAGGGCTTGGAGGTAAGCTCACCATCCTCCTACTGTCAACACTGAATGAATATAGTAAGAAGATGCTGATGGGGCTGGAATGAATGTCTGTCAAATACCCCACTTCTTCCTTGTGATGCGGTGGCCATGGCTGGCTTGACCAGTGCCTTGGACTGGAGTGGAGTGTGGAACAAGACATAATATTTTGTAACTGGAGCAGGTGAAGTTGCCATAAATGCTATGCCTACAGTGTACAGTCTGTGCAGTCACACAAAATGGGCTGCACGCAGATGTCCACACAGACCCTCGTGGATATGGGTGGATGACTACATTTATGTCATGTGGACCAAAGCAAAACCATTGCAGACATGTTGATGCAGAAAATATGAACTTGTGTGATGAGTTTTTGTCAATCTAAAATTCTGTTTTAGTCAAGCTGAGAGGTCCAGGATTGCCTGGTTAGGCCTTAACAGATCAGGGTAGTTGCTCATGATAACTTCCAGCCTCATCTGGGAATTAGTGTTCCTATACAAACTGTTCAATGAGAACATAAAGCAAGGTTCCAACAGCTTGATGTTTTTGACCATATTTTTAATCTTTTCAACAAAATCATAGGTGTCCTTTTGATTTAGTGCTATGGTGCTGGGATGAGAGGAGGGTTAGTTAATAATCAAGAACTTAATTATGCAATTGATTTTGCCTCCCTGGGGGCAATCTGAGGGGGGCTGGCCCAGAATCTGGGGTCTTGTGCACTATTTGCAAGAGATAAAGAATGCCTCTACCATGGCATGTCTTCACCGAACAGGTAGACACTCTATGCCTTTGAGATGACATGGTTCAGCTAGACTTGGGCCTGATTCCTTCTTTATGATCTTAATTTGCAACACATGAAAGAAAGAACGTAATGTGTGCCCAGGTGGCACAGAGAGCTTGGCCAGATGCTCCTTCAGACACAATTAGGTCACAAGAGGACAGCTTTGTCTGTCTGTTCACACCTGGCATTAGAATGCATCTCCACATGTGTTTGAAGTGACCCCTTGTGATCAAATTTCACTTTCTGCTCTATATGCAAATAAACATGTACATCATTTCCATCCAACCAAATGTGCTGTTTCTAGCTGGCAGGTGGCCAGGTACACTCCAAGCAGTCAAATGGGTAAAATCTTATTTCATTGTAGAAATGCACGCAGCACATTGATTTTCTCAGCTGCTCCTGGTCCTCTCCTCTCTCTCTATTTATCATGAGACAAGTGCACCTTAGCCCACTGTCCCGCTGCCTACCCGGAGCTGGAGACTACTGCTGTGGGAATGTGAGCTCCCCACCAGGGACAGTTAATAAGAAAGAGTTGGGACCCTTTCATAGCTGCTGCTGTGTTGCTTGTGCTAACCAGGCAGATGTTTCACTGACCATTCATTGGTTCTTCAGTGCTATACCGTGTAATTGCAGAAATGTACAGTTTGAATTTATTTGAGCTGGATAAGCAAAGGTATCAGCTGAGTAGGCAGTACTATAGTTTGACCCAGGACACATTGGCATACACGCTGGTAAAAAAAATGTGGCCACATGCAGCACAGACCACCTCCGAATGTGGTCTGAGCAATCAGATCTCAAGACACATTGAGGACCTATTGAGTGCATTGACGCCTGTGCTTAAAGCTGTCCACTTTGATCCGATCACCCAAGACCGATGTTGCTACCAGGTGTAAACAGGGCCTTGGAATCCCACTCTGAGGACAATGGCAGGTGGAGAGTTTGACTGGGGAGGTACACCTTTCAAACAGTAATGCAGGAGTCCTAAGGCGAGCTCAGGGAGGAGCAGAAGAGCAAAAGCTTGCTTGATCTCAATTTTCAGTATGAACAAATCCCATGGGTTTCACAATCCTTCTGACTTTTTTAGGTATTAAGCAGGATGTGTGTTAGGATGAAATGATTTAGGTATAGGCATACGTCATGTTTGTATTCATTTTATTGATTGATGTCCAGCACATCTGGATCTGGTGTGGGCAGAGACCCAAAGTCTGGATGCTAATGGATGATGTGTTTTCTATAGGGAAGCCACAGATCAGTTACATAGGGGGCCCCTGGCAGTTACATAGGGGGGCCCAGAGAAAAACATCACTCAGGTTAGAGGAATGTATAATCGTTCCAGATGTGGGTTTTGGTCACCTATATAAGTATCTATATGTATGTGACAGACTGAGAGAGAGCTTGTACCTTCTCCGCAGCGCTGCTATTAAACCGTCAATTGAAGATCAACTTGTTGTCTATTGTGCATCTTTTACTATTTTGTCTTGGCAGAAGTTCTTTCCTATCAATGTGTCAGAAAAGTTACCACACGGATAACTGGCTTGTGGCGGCTGAGCATTGGATTGTTCACCCACTAATAGGGAACATGAGCTGGGATTAGACCACTGTGCGACAGGTTAGTTTTACCCTACTGATAGAATAGTAATTCTGAAAGATCATATGTGGGAAGTCAGTGCTTGACTAGCAAATCCTACTGGTTGGTCGGTGAACCAGTGCAGAGATGAGGGGGATCTGTGTGGGATGGTGTCAACCTCTACAAATTGCACCCCTCTCGTAGTGTGGGAAAAGTGGTTGGCTACTCCATGTGTATGTGAAACTAAGTACTCAAAGAGAGGAGGAAAAAGAAAATGGGAAAACTAAAACAGAAAGACAAAACGAACCTGTTGTCTGATTTTAAGAAGTCTAATTTTATATCTATGCACTGTTTTGCTTTGCTGTATGTGCACTCAGATTTATAAAGAGTGGTTTGGTACATCATTGGTGCCAAATATGTAAGGGATACAAACTGTGCAATGAATGTCACATCATGTACATGCATACACTGAGGCAACATACGCATGCATACCCATATATAGCCACCACATACACTTGTACAAGTGCATTTGAAGATATTTAAATAAGTGACAAAGTGTCGGTTGTTAATATTCTGAACGAGCACATGTTCTGTCAGAAATGGTTGCTTTTGAGAGCTTTCTTGGTTTATATCAGTGCTATGTCCAAAGCTGCTCTGCTGCCCAGGATGTCATGTTTTTCAGGTAACCTGGAACTGCTCCCTCCATCACGGATGATTTCCTGGCACCTGTTAGCTGGCCTTTAATAGCCCTGTCAAGCCCCACACACGCTGTCTCTCTCAACCACTGCAGCCAGTTAGCAGCAGTATCAGCCACCACTTCCTGTTCCTTTGTCAACTTTTAGTTTACTTTGTTTGCAGTAAACTGTGGTTTGAAAAGTGTAGCTGTTTGTCTGGCTCCTATGTTGCTTCCCCTGAGTCAGGATCATAACAGTCAGGATTTTAAATGATCTATAATTCAGTACGAGATAGAGATAAAGCATTTACCTCCAAGGTGACTCAAGGTGTGTGAAGTACAGAGCTGTTAACTGAGTAACCTACTGTAGTGACAGTAACACTGAAAAGACTTAGCCACTGTCTTCTACTTTCCAGTACATGCAAAGTGGCACAAATCCATACTTGTCTATAGCTCTTAACACTGTCTCACTTTTTTCTTCTTCTACACATACACATACCCAGTGCCCACAGTCACGTTGAAAAGGATCAGCTGTTCCGACATCTGTGTTGTTGCTCTCTATTAGATCAGCCTAACCATCTGATACGTACTCAGGGTTTGTATGTGCCTTTGTGTGTGTGTGTGTGTGTGTGTGTGTGTGTGTGTGTGTGTGTGTGTGACAGAAAAGAAAGAGAGAGGGTGAGAGAATGAATATTAGAAATCTCATTTCAGTGCAGCTTGGTGGAACAGATGAGGAGAGAAGTGATGAAAAGAAATGAAAATAAGAGCTAAGAGCAGGTGTGTTTGCAGATGGTCATAGCAAAGATCAGGTGGCTGTTATTTTACACACACACACACACACATACACACACACACACACACACACACACACAGCCTACCATTTCACACATAGACTTCACATCCAGAAACCCCAGTGATGTCAATCGTATGATGATGTGTGGTCTGTTTTTCTGTGTGTGCTTTAAAGTCATTCCCTGAGCACAGTGAGGTAGTGTAATTTCAAGAGAAATAAAAACAGCAGTTCTGCATTACAACAAAGAATGTGTGCAGCCATATCACTTACATTCACATTTTCTCAATGGAAACAAACCTGAGAGGTATATTATCTTTCTGGCCATATTTTGTTTTGAAGCCATAAACTTCTCTGTGGAAATTATGCCTCCCCAGCAGTACCTTTGTTTTCACATACAAACATTATCAGTCTTCCACTTTTCTATGGTGCCAGTAGCAGATTAGTTTTGTAATTTTGGCTGTTGAAAACAGGATGTCATCCGTCATAATGGTCTGATATAATCCATCTTGTTTGATTACATGTTTGATGAGTGATACCTACCATGCTGGTTGTAAAATCTTTTATTGGAATGGAATCTTTTGAGTCTTCTCTTGCAGCATATTCTGTGGACATACCAATAATGGAAAACTTTGCAATGGAGTATGGAATATCATTCATGACAAGGTTTTTAGCCATTCTTGCAGCATGGCCTCAAGAATGGTAATGTCTCAGCAACAATTGAATGGAGTGCCATGACATTTTGTTCAAACATTTTGTCCCCAGAGGATGAATCCTAAGGACTTTAATGACTCCCTGACTTTTAATGTAGCACTAGCAGGTCAGACCCTTCACTATTTGAGTGAAATATCTTAAAGTTTACTGGGCTAATTTGTACAAAATGTGGAACACACATTCATGGTTCCCAGATGATGTTCCTAGTGACTTGGATGATCCCCTGACTTTTCCTCTAGTGCCACCATAAGGTTGACATTTCTGGTTCTGGGTGCAATGTCTCAACAACATTTGGACTGTCATTAAATCTGGCACAGAAATGTTTGTTCACCTCAAGATGAATTGCCATAACTTGGTGATCCCCTGACCTTTTATCTAGTGTATTTTAAAAACTAATGTCATTCCCATCACTCACCTGTACTTTTTCGCTAACTAGCATGCTAACACACTAAACTTAGATGGTGACATTAAGAGGACAATAATGTCATAACATTATACCCGCTAAACATGTTTACATGTTAGCATTGGCGATATTAGCATGTTACCATGCTGACATCAGTATTAAGCTCAAAGCTATGCTGTGCCTGTACAACCTCACAGAGCTGTTAGCATAGCTGTAGACTCCTTCTCTTACCTCCTGTTTTAAGTCCAATGCCAACATTTAAGAATATGCCTCCTACAATATCAGCACATGCCAACTACAGCATGGTTTAGGTTAGGAAAAAGCTGTGGTTATGGTTAACCCTATGGGCCCGAACGACGCATTGTGCGTCCGTGCATCATAGCGAGAAGCCACGCATATCACGTGAAACAGCAAAATTGTAGCTTTCCGACAAGACCAAGAACTTGTCGGTAGTCCAATGTTTTCACAGCGAAAAAAAAAAGATAAATTTACACTAAAATCATGAATAACAGAGCTTTCATACAACTCTGTACACACATTACTGTTGGATGGATTACTCGCGAATGCAGGCTCGCACATTACTGTTGGATGGATTACTCGCGAATGCAGGCTCGCACAGAAATGCCACGCATATCACATGAAAATGCAGGAGCAGAGCTTTCCAGTGATGCCACACACATCATTGTGCTGTCATCCCATCATGCTATAAATCCAGATTTATTGTCTACAAAATAAAAACCTGACGAATTTCTTCAAAATCCATTATACAGATCTTGTTATCAGTCACTTCATATAGTGAAGAATATCTTATCTTACCATGTCTTAGGCTTGCGTGTGTTTCTCCCTGTCTATCCACATTTGTAGTCCAGCTTTCAAGATGCAAATATCTCCATATTGTCCAGCTGACACTCCATCAAACTTTGTATGACAAAACCAGCCACTTCACCTTTGCGTACCCGGACAACTGCAGCCTAATTATGCATACATGACAGGGCCGTAGTCACCATATACATTGAGGGGGACATGTAGACAGAATATGTCTTCTTCCAACTTGCTATGGTGAGATACATGTAAAAATGTAAGAATTTAGTCACACGGATTTGTTTTTTTCATTGATATAAAAATTAATATAAAATACAGGCACATAGAAGGACATTAAATGATGGCAAATCTGGTTAGTCCTGATTGACCTGAAAAAAACAAGATATAGCATGTCTATGTAGCCTTTATAATGACTGTGATATGAGCTTAAAAGTAAAGGCAGTAAAAATACCCCAAAAATGCCTAGGGCCCATAGGGTTAATACAAAGGCAAATCTTAATTGCAGTTTTGTGATGGGAAACAAACTGTGGTGGCTTGCATGAAATCCTGATCCACTACATGCTAATCCGCCACACCAACTTCCATGTGCTTACTTTCTGCACACTGATTTATTCCTGCAATACTCCTGAACATTGCAATTGCACATAAATCCCTGAGGAATTGTCCATTATGGATGTCATTCTTAGTTCAGAGATACTGAACTGTGATGTTCTTCCTCTAGTCCATCCTTTGCAGCAATTGAGTATTGAAACAAAATTGACTAAGTAACATGATTGAATGTAGTTGTATTTTGAGAAGTAATACTGTAGGCTAAAATTAAAAATTCCCATTTTATAATGAGAATTTCTAAAAAGTAGCCATAAAGAGGTTGTACTTGATTGGTGCTCCTATTACACATTCTCAAATAACCCTTTAATTGTCACATATTAATTACCAAGAAGTATCCTTCCATAAAATGCAATGGTTGGCACATGTAAAACATTAACTTGTAAATTGTATAACAATACTGTAAAGGGTGCTACAACAGGACAGTGCCGATCAATTGCATTTATTTCAACATCATACCCAACACTAAATACTCCTCATTAGACACATGAAAAATAAATAAATAATAATAATATCAATTCAAATGAACAGAATCAGTATCTGTATTGACATTAATACAGAGTTGAAAACCAGGATCATCTGTGACTTTCTCACAAGCAGCTGCTGTAATGGAATTAACTCCGACTGAATAATGAGAGTACCAAGGCTCATGATATGAAGCGTATGTAATTAACTTAACATAACCGACATATTCAGTAAGTATACAGTAGAGTACAGTCTGTGGTAGTCACTGCATGCTACAATATCGTCTAGAGATTTTTCTTACATCCAGGGAGCCGGTGCTCATTTGAAGGATATTCAAGGATGTTCAGGGAGACTTGTGATGTCTGTTGCTGTCATTAAATAGTTTGAGAATTAATATTCACTGGAGAGTTATGCTGTCCCGTGGCTTTAAAGTTGCATCTAATCCGTCCATACCCTGCCATAAATAACATTACATAACAGTTCTGTTTGACAGTCAGTTAATGTAATACTTTGTGAATATTGATGCAATTAAAAACTACAAAAACTCTAGCAATTTAGTACTGCACGTCAATAAACCTGGATACCATACTTCCTATTAACTCGAAAGTTACATCTCCAGGCCTAAGCCAAAATAACCCCAATGACATCAGCAAGACTTCAAGGGGGCACTGCACCATCAGAGTCTCCTAACAAGTCTTGGGAGAACTACTGTTGCCTGAATTCTAATAAGATGATAGTTGATTGTTGCTGAAGACTACAAGTTTGAAAATTAAAAAAAACCTGGGGATGTGGTGTAAGACACAAACAATCTTACCAGGCCTCTGGTGGACACATGAGGCTTCACTGGCCACTACTAGCATAACACACCCAAATCTGCAAACAAACTGCAGGCTATGAAGTTGAATTAAGTCATCTCTATAAAGACAAGATTTTGGTTTTGGAAGTGTCTTCGTTTGTTGTCCATTTGAAGTCCAAGAAGTATTAACCAATCATGTTTGAATGATAGGTAAACAGTCTGCGGAAAGGTGCAACATACTGGCTAGAGTGCAATCTCAGAACCATCAGCTATCGTCCAATGACAATTGGGATTAATGCTAGGTTTTTGAAAAACTGCATCTGCATTCATAGGCAGATATCTGTTTCTAGAGATGAGCCGAAATGACCAGTGATTGGAAGAGGAAATCTTGACCCAAATATCTGCTGCCTACACTGGATCTCTGGAAATACTGGCTGTTGCTTTCAGAGGTTTATTGTAGTCAGATCGATAGCTGATGGGTTTTGAGATTGCAATGGGGCTAATGTAGGTGCCAGGTTTTGACAAGGAAGAAGAATGCATGAAATAAAGAAGATAATATCTCTTGTTCTGCTGCACTGAATTTAATAATTAACAAAAAAACAAATGACTATGCAACAGTTCAAGACAGTGTTGTTTAAGTGCAATGCTAAACTGGTGCAGTACTCTTTTAGAAAATCTCCTGCTCAGGCAAAAGACTTTATACAACTGGTTTGACAGGCAGGGTAGTACCCATTGTGACGAGTAAACTGACTGCTCCTTGAATTTCGTTTGAATAAATCGAGCTCTAAGTAAAAGGTCAAGGCAAATCTCAGAGGCTGTCAGTTGGTCTTATTGACATTAAGATGTACAAACAGGGAATACTAAGGCTGCTATGTAAAAGCATTGCCTGTCATTGTTGGGAATCAGGTGTTGGTCCTATTTCCCCTTGTAAGCCAATGATTTTCTTGCATGAGCTCCTGAAAAACTTCAGATTGTTAGTACGGTCACTGTCCAGGGAGACTTTAAATGCTGTGAAAGCCTCCAAGAGGGCCTTGGTTCTGCAGTGTAATACCCTTTTAAAAGCTCTCTGTATTCAGCTGGGCATATCAAGGACAGACGCGGTAAAAACATTTCCTTAAACCCCTGCCAATATGTGCATGCACGCACACGCAAATGCAAACACGGGCACACACATACACACACACAGGCTCACAAAAACACATGCAGATGCACAGATACAAGTGATTAAAGACACACAGACTAACAGAACATCATACACACCAAGCATATCACAAACATGCGAGGATACAAAAAAACACGATAACACACAGATGCGAGCACATGCAAACACTTAACCGAACAGCAGTAGTTTGTATTGAAATGGTAATAGATAAGCAGTGGTTTGTGTTCCCATGCTGGCACTGTAATGTACTCCTCTCCTCCTGTGTCTCTCTCCTCTGTTTCTGCCCCCACCCTCCATTCTTCTTCTGTCTCCCTTATGCTGTGCCTCTACTGCTCTTCACCCCACCCTTTCCGCCTTCCTCTCTTTCTTTGCCATCATCCATCCCTCTGTCTACCTTCCACCCAACTCCACCTCTCCCTCCTACTGTCTTTGTTACTCTCACCTCCCCCCCTGCTGCAGAGTGATACTGCCCCCTTTTTGCCAAATAGGGAATGGTTTTCTCGTCCTCTCTCCCCATCTCTGCCAATTTGTCTGACTTTCTTTCATCATCGCTTCACTTCACAAGCCAGCAAACCCTCATTTCTCTCTTTCTCTCCCTCTCTTTCATTTTCTATCTCTCCCATCTTTATCTCTCCATTGTCACTCTGTCATTCTTGCCATTCCTGCATCACTTGACGTCTTGACTGCCAACAATGTTGCTCTTTCTTCTTCACATTTGGTTGCTCCCTGTCTTTCTGTCTGTACGTCCAACCTTCTGTCCGTGTTGTTTAATTTGTCAATCTCTGATTCAAAGCAGTTCAGAATAATGAACTGTAGAATAAAGTGACACTCTCCTTTCCCTACTTTCTAGATATAATTTAAAGGGTCAGTTCACCCAAATCACAAAAACACATCTTACTTATTTCTTGTGGTATTTAGCTACATTGTACAGTGTGCTATTTGTTATACAGTCCTATTGTAAGTTTTAAGTCGCATGCTTACTGCAGAGAGATGAGTAGACTGAGCAGTCAGAGATAAAGTTACAGTGATTTATCATGTCATCAGCCTTGTTTTGTTTTACCAAGACAGAGAGTAGTGCCAAGAGTAAAATTACCAACATGTTTGGGTTATTGTTATATATGTTTTTCAATCAGCCATCCAACAACATTAGACTACTTTCTGTACTGGTTTGGGGTTACAGAGTGTGTTGCATGCAAAGTTAATGACAGGCCAATGGGACGTAGGAGAGCAGAAGCTAAGGACATTTTATATTTTTCCCAGTAACTTTTTTTGATTTTTTTCTTTTTTCTTTCATAATCTTTGTATGAGAGGCTTATGGACCATTTATAGCCTTGTTACCTTATACTGGAACAGTTGTTGCACCTTTTTTCCAAGTTGATAGATACTGTGTGAATTTTTACAACTTTTCAACTTGAATAATGGCATGGTGGTGCAGTGGTTAGCACTGTTGCCCCACAGCAGGAAGGTTCCAGGTTTGAGTCTACTGGCCAGCCGTGGCCCTTCTGTGTGGAGTTGGCATGTTCTCCACGTGTCAGCGTGGATTTTCTACGGCTTCCCCACACAATCCAGACATGCAGGTGAGGTTAAAGGGATAGTGCACCCAAAAATGAAAATTCAGCCATTATCTACTCACCCATATGCCAAGGGAGGCTCAGGTGAAGTTTTAGAGTCCTGAGTAGCAGCACAACTCCACCTAATGCAGGCTGGGTGCCCCAGATTAAAATGTCCAAAAACACATAATTGGAACCACAAATATCTCCATACGTTTGAATCTGGGGCGCCGTCAGCCTGCATTAGGTGGAGTTGTGCTGCTACCCACTCTCCCCTGGGATCTCCGCAAGGGATGTGAGGACTCTAAAGGCCAAAACACACCGGCAGCGTTATATGACGGTGGCGTCATTGACGCGAATCAAGTGCCGCCCTCAACACACACAAAAAGCATCACGCTGCGGGGCGTCAACTGGATTTCTACTCCACACTCCAGTCCGCTAGGCTGGGAAGTACAAAATAGCGCTTTTTCAAGGGCTGCGACGCTGGAAAAATAGGACAATAGCGTAAAGTGCCGCGGTGGGTTTGTAAATAGAAAATAATGGAGGTGGCTGTTTTGACGCACGTCGTACGCCGCCAGTGTGTTTTGGCCTTAAAACTTCACCTGAGCCTCCCTTGGAATATGGGTGAGTAGATAATGGCAAACTCACACAATCATTTATCATGTATCCAGTCATATGGTCAATGGTGTATGGACTTGCACCTTTCTAGTCTTCCGACCACTCAAAGCTCTTTTTACACCAGAAGTCACATTCACCCACTCACATACACATTCATACACTAGTGGCCGAGGCTACCATACAAGGTGCCACCTGCTATTTTTTTTTTTTTTAACACACTCACACACAGATGGAACAGCCACCGGGTGCAATATGGGGTTCAGTATCTTGTTCGAGGATACTTTGACATGTGGACTGGAGGAGGCGGGGATCGAACTGCTGCTCTTCCGATTAGTGAACGACCCGCTTTACTTCTAAGCCACATAAGTGGCTGCAACTGACAGGGACAGCTAACAGCAGCAGCAAAGCTAACATCAAGACGTCATCTGTTAAAAGCCTCCCGTTGTCGGATACGACATGAAACTACTCCAGTTAGCTCAATCATGTTGTAACTAAGACAACCGTTGGAAAAAAAAAAAATTTCACCAAACGTGCACACGCTGTGCATGAGACTGACATTTTAAATCGTGCCATTTTAGTGAAAATGCATGTGTTTGGAATGTGCTGAGCATATGACTGGATAAATGAGACTTGGATTATACTGCATGAGTTGTGTGAGAGTTTGTAAACAAATGTTTTCTATATATTTTGCTGTTATTGTCTGTGTTTCAATTCATGAAGAATGTTCATCTTTTTTGATAAATAAGGAACAAGATCGCTGTGTTTAAGACAAAAACACACGACACAGATGGACAGATATTTCCCTCAGGAGTTGGTAAAGACCAAACCAGAGCAAAAAAGGGAGTGAATATTGGACGAATATTGAAGAAACATGACTCCAAATGAATGCTATGGTTGATTTTTGTTTGTTAGATATGTAATTATTGTTTGCTTACACACTCAACATGACAACATACTGTGTTTTGTCAATTTGTGTTTACAGGTTGTTCTGCTACCCCAGAGTTGGAAAAAAAAATAATAATAATGCTTTGAGCCTATTTATACATTCATTTCCTTCATCTTCTAACCGCTTCATCCTCTTGAGGGTCGCGGGGGGCTGGAGCCTATCCCAGCTGACATTGGGCGAGAGGCAGGGTACACCCTGGACAGGTCGCCAGACTATCGCAGGGCTGACACAGAGAGACAGACAATCATTCACACTCACATTCACACCTACGGCCAATTTAGAGTTATCAATTAACCTAGTCCCCAAACTGCATGTCTTTGGACTGTGGGAGGAAGCCGAGTGCCCAGAGAGAACCCACGCTGGCACGGGGAGAACATGCAAACTCTGCACAGAAGGGCTCCCACACCCGGGATCGAACCGGCAACCCTCTTGCTGTGAGGCGACAGTGCTAACCACCACATCACCGTGCCGCCCGAGCCCATTTATAGAATTAATTTTTTTCTTAATCCCCCTTGAGCGCCCATTGCCATACCCTGCTCATTTACAGCAAGCCAGCTTGCAAAGAGAAACACAGAAAATTCACTTTAACTGATATCATTGCCAGTGGATCCACACCAGAGCTATTTAATGTATTTCTTCTCCTCAATTCTCCAGTGGAGCTCCATGATGGAGAGGAAGATTGTCATGTAACAGCAGCACCTTCACAATAAACGGTTTTTAGATAGAAACACAACAAGGACCAGGTGGAAAAGGATTTTTTTTCCCACATGACAGGAGAATGATCAGGGTCAAGAGACTTGCAGGGTAGCTCAGAGAGGGATATGAAGTGTTCCTAGAAGAAATGAGTTTTTCACACAGGCAGTTGAGTTCTGTGTGAGGTGGGAATGTCATTTCACCACCAAGGTGCCTGGAGGGAGAGGAGTGGAGCTGAGAGTGGAGTTATGGCCCGGTGTTTGCTGGAAGGGACGAGCTAAGCACATGTCTTGAAGGCATACAGGGGATGCACCTCACTTAGCAACTTGTACAGCAGAACTTAGGTTTCTGAATTTGATGTGAGCTGCCTCTGGGAGACAAAGGAGGGGTGGAGGTGACATGGGGAAATGCAGACACTTTAAAACTGCATCAAAAGTTATATTATATTGAAATGGGAAAAAATGGCAGACAGAGGACAGAGGTATGGCAGGGGATGGAAGCTGTGGCTGTCACGCAAGCATTGCATGGCAATTCGCTGCCCAGAATCACAACTGAGATTCTTGCTAGTCTGGGCAGGTGTCCCTGTGGTGCTGTCAGTCCTGATAGAGAGGTCTTGCAGAAGACAACATTTGTCAGGAAAGAGCAATATCTCACTTTTGTCAAGGTTGAGTCAGAGGTGGTGGGCAGTCATCCAGCTGAACGTATGTGTGTGGAAAGCAAAGTGATGGAGAGGCAAAAAGCAAAGTCGAGTTTCCTCTGCTGTGGAAAAAAAGTTTTGGGTTGCTGAGGTTAAGGTGTAAAAACAGGGGCCTTAGTATGAGCCCTGGGGAACACCATTGGAGTCAATGTAAGATATTACTCCACAAGATCACCAGGTTAGCAAGTTTGGCAGACAATGCTGAAGGTGAAGAACAATTCAAAGAGGATAAAAACTTTACAAAAAATAACAACTGACAAGTAGTAGTAGTTTTTCAAAAGTTACCATATTTAATGGTTAGGAACAACAGCTGTATAAGGGAAACAGTTAATAGTCAGTATGTGACATGCAGCTCAATCACCAAGAAAAATATTGCCATTGTACGTCTGCAAACCATGTTCTGTTAAATTTGCACATTATTATGCACATTATTATGTACCAGATACGTTGAAACTTTACATTTCAATAATGCTTTGGTTAATGTTAGGTTAGGTTTAGGCACAAAAAACACTAAGTTATGTTTGGTTATGTTTTGGCCTAAAATTCCCAGTTTAGGGTGCAGAAATACAGCCGGAAATGTTGTCTCAGTAAAAACAACAGCTTTATATAGCATTAAGCCCACCTGAAACACAGCAAGGGGTTTCTTCACCCACATTTGGTGCCTATAAAGCTGCTGAAAAAACAACAACAGGTCGCAACAAAACACCCATATTTGGTGCCCAAAAAGCAGCTGGAAAGACAGCAACAGGTGGCTTGATAATACCAAAGATACTGGATTACTACAAGATGGCCCACCTACAATATACTCCCATTGTATGAAATGGTATATATTTCCGGTCTAAAACTCTCTGTGAGCGTTGTAGGCGTTGTCCCCCGTACCCCAATAAAAAGACGATGGAGAACAGCCAATCAAAGACGAGTATATGTATATATATATACATATATATATATGTATATATATATATATCATGTTGCCAGCTGTTTAGATGTTGATGGCTGTGTTTTGAGTAATTTTCAGAGGAAGGTAAATCTATACTACTATATATATATATATATATATATATATATATA
>NC_065519.1:32641684-32672106 GCF_006386435.1 Epinephelus moara
TTTCACCAAACGTGCACACGCTGTGCATGAGACTGACATTTTAAATCGTGCCATTTTAGTGAAAATGCATGTGTTTGGAATGTGCTGAGCATATGACTGGATAAATGAGACTTGGATTATACTGCATGAGTTGTGTGAGAGTTTGTAAACAAATGTTTTCTATATATTTTGCTGTTATTGTCTGTGTTTCAATTCATGAAGAAAGTTCATCTTTTTTGATAAATAAGGAACAAGATCGCTGTGTTTAAGACAAAAACACACGACACAGATGGACAGATATTTCCCTCAGGAGTTGGTAAAGACCAAACCAGAGCAAAAAAGGGAGTGAATATTGGACGAATATTGAAGAAACAATTTCACCAACCGTTTATTTTTAGTTTTGGAAAACGTCAGCAGCTCTGCAGTGAAGAGTGAAACTGCACTGATTTCAGCACCAGAGAGGAGATATCTGTTGCCAGATCTTGCGAGAGTGTGTTGTTGAGACAGAGACAGGTCTTGAACAAAGTAAATTTTCTCCTGATTTGTCCGTCTGAAATTTGCCATTTTGGTGTTGGAATGTTCTGAAGACATGTGGCTTGTGATAAATGGGTCCAATATTTGCTTCCGTGACTATGGGGCAAAAGAATCGGCCATAATCTGTAATCATGTTAATTTCTCCCACTGAAGTCAATGGACTCAGGACCTGCTGTTAGTCTCCTAAAGGGGCGTGGTGGTCGCAAACCCCACGTGACACTGATACAGGAAACCGACTCGCAGTGGACCGTCTTGGTTTATCTACCATCTTTGATACTACCCACATTTGGTGCCTAAAAAGCAGCTGGAAAAACAGCAACAGGTCACAACATAACATCCATATTTGGTGCCTTAAAGCAGCTGGAAAAACAGTGACAGGTGGCTACATAACACCCATATTTGTTGCCTGAAAAGTAGTTGAAAAAACAACAACTCTTTAAATCACAACCAGTTTTGTTGTTTGTTGGTCTCGAATAGCAGCTGTCTTGTGTAGTTGACCCACTATCCCCTCGACCTCCTGATGACAAAGTCAGCTCATATACTATGTTGCTTTAGACATGTTGATATGATGCATATGAAACATGCATTTGTAACATATCTATGGTTTGCAGAAACATACATAGCCAACATTTTCTTTTGAAAACTTGGCTGTGGCATGGATCATTTAAGAAATTCTTTGTGAAAGAATAAAAAAGGCATTCTTCCTCTTATAAATGAATAGCTAAATTTATAAGCAATAAGTAAAGATTACTTAATGCAGTATGCTAAGGAGATGTGGTGCTACCAGTGATAATTTTGTCAACTAAAACTTAAACAAAAACTTTTCGTTGATGACCCTTTATTCCGTGACTAATTTGTGACAAGAATGTAAATTTAATAAGTACTGACAAGAAAAACTAAAACAAAATCTCTGTTCATTATGAAGTGACGGGTAAAAACGTGACGAAAAAGCTGACGCTGGCCGGCCAGACAATCCTGGATTACAACCATCCTTTTCCTTTTTAACCAATTAATTATCTTAACTTAAATTCAAACTCTCAGTCTATCTTTCTGATTGGATGACCTCCCCCCGCCCTCCGCGCGGTGGCAGTGCACATCCAGTTTTGCCACACAGAAGCCTTGGCTCCACAGCGGAGTCACCTTGCTGACCTCATTACTTGTCTCCACTTGTGCTACTCTTTCAGTAATTTAGTATTTTTAGCCAAATGCGAGACAACAGTTTAGCATTATGTCTGCTGTCACTAGTTGCTGTTTCTCTCTTCCCTTCTGTATTTCTGGTGAATTTACAATCTCTTGTACATTCACAAATGTACAATATTCAACAACCATCGGTCTAACAGTAGTTGTGTGCAAATAACTGATTATACAGTCATTCTTGCTGCTACTTCCAGGTAAAGATAAATACTTTACTGCTCCATTACTTCAGCACTTATCCATACACTAATGTTCATGGTGGGTGGTGTAAATGTTGCTGCTCTTTCTCCAGCTTGCTTGCTTGATAATTGTTGCAATACCCTGAACAGCAGATCCATTAATAGGAAATTATTCAATTATTGCAAAAAAAGTGAATCTATTATCTACTAAGTCTTTTAGATTTGAGCTGATAAAAAATAGAGTCACCATGCAAAATGCAGGATCCAGGACATTTGTGGATTTAGTAAAAGTGTACCAGTGTGGCCCTGGCAGTTGCAATGTTGGTCGGTTGATTGGTAATGAAATTTATTCAGCCATTCATGGGCCTCCAGAAAGGTAGTCCACCCTATTTTGGTGATCATCTATCTAATGCTACTATTACACTGACCAAAAATATAAACGTAACACTTTTGTTTTTGCTCCCATTTTTCATGAGCTGAACTCAAAGATCTAAAACATTTTCTATACACACAGAAGACCATTTCCTCACAAATATTGTTCACAACTAGACTGTTCACAGATTTAGACAGATTTGTGAACAATATTTGTGAGGAAATGGTCTTTTGTGTGTATAGAAAATGTTTTAGATCTTTGAGTTCAGCTCATGAAAAATGGGAGCAAAAACAAAAGTGTTGCGTTTATATTTTTGTTCAGTATAGGTTGTCATAAAATTTGGTCACATATTCATGTCCCTCACAGAGTAAACTTCTATAGCTTTTGTGAACCCTTATCTTTTCTTCTATCGCTATCATCAGTTAAAAAATGTAATATATTGGTTCATGACCAAAATATCTTCAAAACTATTTTATAAGCTAAACTTTGTGTTTAGTGCCAATTGGCCAATTGTATCATACTAACAAGTTACTCTCAGTTGATGAACATGGTAAACTTAATACCTGCTAAACATCAGTATGTAAGCATTGCCATTCTGAGCATGTTAGCCTGCTGACATTAACATTAAGCCCATAGCAACACTGTGACTGTGCTAAAAAAAAAGCAGTGGTAGTTCTAAGAATTTTTAACTGAGGTGGCTCAGGGGTGGTAAAGGGATGTCTACAGGTGGCCACAATGTATCATCAATGTGGTTGACCAGCGTACAGAATCTCGTATGCATTAATATTCTACTAATAATGGGATAACACATTCATTAATAGGTTACATGCATACACATGACTGTTCAGTCTCCTATTCAGCAGAACCAAGTGGGCTAACATTAACAGTGTCAAACCTTTTTATGAGCTCAGTTACTGAAGTTATCAAAATCAAAAAGCTATCATTAGTTAACAAAAATGCATTGTGCAAACCCTGGGTTTATCTTCCTCTATATCACCTCAAACTGACAAATCTCTGAACTACATAATATACATACACCATGGCATTTAAGGTCTATTGATATAATAAGAGCATTAGCTTGGATGCTAGTTTCTGAGCATATTCAAAAATGTTAGGATCATTGACGAGGCAGTGTAGCATAGTTAAAGCAACATATGACAGTAGAAGAGGACAAATTTACATAATGGTTTAACAGAAAAAATTGGTAATATATAATAACTAGTCCATACCCATTGGTAGCTTTGTCACCTTCTACCTATGCCAATCCTCAATGCCNACAAAGTTGCATGGTGATCGGTGAAACCCTTGAGATGTTATACACCTTTATGTGATGAGCCACGCCCTCAGCAATATTCATTGCCTTATAGAAGCTCAGTTTTATTAAGTTTGTTCAACTTTTGCCAAGAGGGAACTTTAGATATTGGTCCCTAGATTATGTTTACCAAGTTTCATGCAGATCGGTCTTCCTAGGAAAAGATCAATTTTAAGACATCTCTGTGCAAGGTTTCATGTCTCTACGACATATGGGGCATGAGATATGCCCATTCAAATTTGCAATTTCAGTCGGTTGCTATAGCGCCCCCCTTTGGCCAACTGATGTAATATTGCTTCATTCGCATCCTCCCATGACCCTCTACCACTGTGCCAAATTTTACATGGATTGACAGTCAGTGAGGAGAAAAACATGGAAGTAATAGATAGTGAAAATAGTGAAAGAATTCTCTGTTGACATGTCAGGATGTATATAATGCCCACACAGACCACCGTCAACAACACTGCCTCCATTTAAAGGTACAATATTACAACCTCCTCCACTGTCACCTCATTTGTTGTTGTGTTAAACTTTGTGAAACTCCACCCTTTAGTGCCATCGACTGGCTGAATCTATGCCAACATATAAAAAGCATGGAAGTATGAGCTTTAGGTTGTTAGGCAATTCCTGCCATGGTACATCAGCATGACACCACTTTATAAGCATATTATAATCTGAAGTCTAGCATAAAGTGACTGGATAAGTAACATGCATCATTACAGAGTTTTCAGGTTCCTGACCTTTATTATAATAATGATCTGACCCTTAACTAATCATACAAGTATGTGTGATCATGGATCTATCACAACTTATTAAGGGAGCTGATGATGCCTTTTACCAAAAGCTAGGCTAAAATTATAATGATAAGCTTTCATGAAAGCTACACCTCTGCTATAATGAAATAAGATTGCAAGTGACTATTAATTAAGAGTCACAAAATGTCATGTTTAGTGTCAATCCAAACAAGAGAGAGAAAGCATGTACAGCTCTGGTGATATAGAGCAGACTGGGCAATCAGAGCAGCCCTAATCTTTCATGGCTGTAGGGGAGAATTGAACTTTCACTTTACAGAAATACTAGCGGATGCATTATGAGGCTATATCAGGACAGAATTAGTGGACTGGAAAAACTGAAAAATCACTATTAATACAGCTATCTCATTAACGTCACAACCTGACTGTCCTCAGACTCAGCAGCTGTCAGTTTTCTCTGCACAGAGTGTTTGTTTTTATCCATTTATCTCCACACAAATCGATGGTTAGCTGCTGCTCTGTATGCACAAGAGGACACAGTGGTCTCGTGAACTCAGCAGCGCAGCTGGATCACAGTCAAGTGCACCCACAGTGCATGGGGAGCATGCCAAAGGCACTTTTGGTCATTTCTTTAGGGCATATTTCATGGGCAGGCTTCCTTGGAGCACCTGTGGCCAGTTTGGCACCGGTGGGATCAGACAGAACACATGACTTATTAAAGAATATTAGAGCTCTCTTCTTCATGATGCACTGAATCCTTTAGAGTCCACAGAGAGATTTTTTGTGATAGGTGATTAAAAACCAGTAAAAACACTGAATAAAGAGGTTTCACGTTACAAATCTGTGTTTCTCTGACACTGTTCAGCATGTCAGAGAAGCCTTGTTGCTGTGTGCTTGACTTTTTTCTCTGATAATTACCTCCGCCAAGAAGGTTACGTTTTCGCTGGCGTTGGTCTGTTTGTCTGTTTGTTTGTCTGCAAAATAACTCAAAAAGTTATGAACGGAATTTGATGAAATTTTCAGGAAAGGTGGATAATGGGACAAGGAACAGATGATACAATTTTGGTGGTGATCGGTTGAAGCAAAGTGGATAAAATAAAAGAAAGTGAAAAATACAAAAAAACATTATATTCTGTGTTGGTACAAAATTAAAACAAAATAAATACACCACAGTGTCTCCATGGTGAAGGCATATATAACCTAATAATGATAGTGATGCAAATAACCTAATGTTGATGCAGGCTGCAAAATCTGATGCAGAGGGGGAGGGAATATCACCTACTTGGCGGAGGTCTGCACTCTTTGAGTGCTTTTCTAGTTTAATGTGTGCTTACCTTATTCCTGATCCTGACGTTTGGGAGGTTTTTACCATGAATTATCTGCAGAGGTCACACCCTGGACAGGTTGCCGGACTTTCACAGGGCTGACACATAGAGACAGACAACCATTCACACTCACATTCCCACCTATTTAGGGTCACCAATTAACCTAACCTGCATGTCTTTGGATTGTGAGAGGAAGCCAGAGTACCCGGAGAAAACCCATGCTAACATACAGAGAACATGCAAAGTCTTCCATCCCGGGTTTTGAACCCACCACTCTGGGTTTGAACTCTTGCAGTGAGGCGACAATGCTAACCACTGCACCACCATGCTGCCGGAACTGGTAATTTAAAATGGTAAAAACACAGACCAAAGCAGTTTCACATGAGACCTGAGTATGAGGATGTGAGATGGGCCACTAGCCCAGCACCTGCTAATGTGTGCTCATCTACTTTCTCTGATAGCTTATGATCCAGATGTTCAGGAGGTTTGTAGCTGAGCTGTTGCGGAGCTGAATTATCCGCAGAGGTCGCTTCCTCTCCAAAACAAACAGACCGAGTGATTTACACTGGTGAAAACACTGAATGAAGCAGTTTCACTTTAGAAAACTGTGTTTTTCCAATGGTGCTTGTACTGGAGGGGCGCTAACAATGGTGGCCAACGTAAAAATGCGAATGACCCTGTCTAGAATCAGTGTTAAGTTTGTCTGTTCTTGGACTAAAGAAAACATCCTTATTACCTCCGCCAAGGAGGTTATGTTTTCGCCGGCGTTGGTCTGTTTGTCTGCAAGATAACTCCAAAAGTCCTTAACGGATTTTGATGAAATTTTCAGGAAAGGTGGATAATGGCACAAGGAACAGATGATAAAATTTCGGTGGTGATCGGTTCAAGCAAAGTGGATAAAATAATAAAATGGTGGAAAATCCGAGCTGCTTGGCGGAGGTCTGCGCTCTCCGAGTGCTCTAGTTATATTATGTTCCATTTCTGCCAATATATCCCCCTAAATCCTGCACACTGGACCTTTGACCTTTGACCCTGGACAAGTTATCCTTTGGTTGGATGACAGAAACATAGCAAACAAACAAGGAAAAAATGAACTCAGGTAAGGAGAAGTAGCAACACAATTGGTGTAACAAAAGAGCTAAAGCTGAACGTACTTGTTTGGTTTTCAAAGAGATATGCAACTGCTTTTCTACTTTAGCCCAAAGACAATTTAGATGCATACTTCCATGACATGAGGTGTGTGTGTGTACATGTAAGGCTGTGTCTGCGCATGTGCCAACATACAATAATTAACTCTGTCATTAAAAGCTAAACAGACCTGTGTGAGTGGTGATACTCATAATCTCTTTGATAAGCTCTGATAATCATCAGAGCTCAACACACATTGCTGGAAAGAAGGAGGAAAAGTGGATATGCAGAAACACACACAAACACACACACACACACACACACACACGGGTGTAATGTCATGATGATCCATCTGCCTCTCTTCATCCCTGGTTCCAGTCTTTCATCACACCTGTCATCCCTCCATCCATCACACATCCTTCTGCTTCACTACGTCTCTTCGGCTCACTCTCTCTCCATAGTTCAGCCTTTCTCTTTCTTCCAGTTTCTCTCTCACTGTCCTTCTCTTTCCCTATCTCCATCTGTCACACCTGTCTCTCCCAGTTCTTTAACCTCCTCTCTGTTCTCGGGCTCATCCCCTCCTCCATTTGCCCCTCTCTAAGACAGCTCTACGTTAGCAGCTCCTTCAGGCTGAGCGAGGCAGGTTTCACTGCACATTTTACACATTTTAACCCAGAAAGCTGTTGAGGAAAATTTGCCTCACACACACATGACCACCCCAGTCAGCTCTGCAGCATTTCAAAGAGGATCATCCATCATATTAGAGTTGGC
The DNA here is from genome assembly GCF_006386435.1 of Epinephelus moara. Lineage (NCBI taxonomy): Eukaryota > Metazoa > Chordata > Actinopteri > Perciformes > Serranidae > Epinephelus > Epinephelus moara. Next base: position 32,649,232 of record NC_065519.1, read on the forward strand.
TAATGGTTCTCTAATGCACCTTAAATCCACTGTGGCAAAATGTTTGAACTTGCTTCGTCCATCTTGTACCTTCTACCTTTTGTTTTTCTTACATTTTAAACTATTTCAGTATTTAGGACCAAAGTCCAAGTTTTTGACATTACTATCCAAACTTTATATTTTGACAATGTAATTAAATTAAAATAGCAATTCTGTATTGACTTTGTCTATCTATCTCAGTAGTTGTTAGGTACAGCAAGATACCTCTGGGGTTGTGAGCTGATTAGTAATAATATGAAAAAATATAACTAATATGTTAGTATGTACATAATCAAGACAGAGGGCATAGATGTGCCAGTGGCCTAATACTCTGTTAGCTGTCTTTGATGTCAACATTTATGGGAATATGCTTATTCACTTTATTACGAAGAGTAAGATGAGGAGACCATTCTCTGAAATATAAAGCCACAGCAAGGAGATATAGCTTGACATAAAGACTAGAATGAGGTAGAACAACCCATTTCTGAGAAAATAAAAAGTTGTATTGTACATGTCTGCAAACCATGACTCCATGAGAAAGACTGTTTTTTTTCCCTTAAGACAACATGGAGCCATTTGTTTATCATCTCTGTTTATTTATAAAAGTCTGTAGAGTTCAAACCTTCTGTGGAGCTTCGGAGTGTCATTGACTCCAAGACCCATAAGCCACCAGATCGAATGGGCAAATCGATGGCTCTTTAAATCACTTTAAACCCCAAGAATGTGAGTGACGCATGTTTCTGCAACACAGGCCCTCGTTGGCTATCAAGGCCATAGCAACAGCATTGGAAACTCCTATTGGCTCAATTAAGGTGTCAATGGAAAGGCCAGGAGATCTCCTCTGTTTTGGCAAGAGGTTGTGGATAATATATGAAGAGATATGAATGTTTGAAACCATGTAACGGAAGTTAGTGGATATCTATGGATGTAATATGTTTGGATTACATATTTTTGCTTGATTTAGATCATTAGGACCACTGATAGTGTGTGAGAAATGAACAGGGAGCTAAGTGAGCAATGTTTCTGTCTGTATAATATTGATCTGTGGATTCAAATTATGCCTCATAGGTGAGTTATAACAGCAAGCCCTGCTCTGTCCCTAGCCCCTTTGAAAACTGAAGTCATTTGTACACTTCAGTTTTTTGTACTATTCAAACACACATGATATGTAACACTTTAATTAGTGAGCTCAGGAAATGCTGATTGGTGGATTTTTTTTACCTTTAGCTAGAGCGAGACTGGCTGTTACCCTCTTGTTTCCAGTATTTATTCTAACCTTTAAGCTAACAATTTCCTGGCTCCAACATTTAGCATACAGATATGAGACTGATATAAATCTTCTCATCTAACTTGCATATCATAAAGCAAGAAAAAGAGTAAGCCTATTTCCCAGAATGTATCAAGGGGGACGGTGTGCAAACACAAAATGTAAATGCACACACAGTCAGTTCAATAGAATCACAGACTACAAGTCAAACTTTCAGCAGTTTTTTTCTTCTGCTGAAACGGTTTAGTGTTTTTCCTGCACAGAAGTTTCCGCAGAGTTTTTCCTGAGCAGCTGCAGAAAATACTAGGTCAGGTCTAACACTGCCTGTGAAAAAATACAGGAGAGGAGGGGAAAATTAGCTGAGTCAAGGAGGACTGGGCAAAAGGTATGTCTGCAGTGTGTGTGTGTGTGTGTGTGTGTGTGTGTGTGTGTGTTCCTGTGCATTTGCACGGCTTTAACCAAACTGGGTTCTAATTATCACCCCTGTGGTGCAACATTCACACTTGTTATCACCTTGCTATCTCTATTTTCTCATCTATCTGTGCCCTTCTGTCTCTCACACACACAGACGTTGACAGTGCCTGAGGATATGAGGTGTTTAATGTATTCTCAGAAAATTAATTTGCTGATCTACTCTAACAAGTTACCTGTGAGGGGCGCAGAGAGATGAAGACAAGGGGAAAAGAGGAAGAGAGAGAAAAAGCAAGTAAGGCATGGCTATAAAAGGAACTCAATATATAAATCAAAAAGGCAGGGAGGGAAACAACGAAATAAAGTTTTGTCCTTTTTATTATGAAGTGAACCTGAAAAACTAATGTTCTGCTTCTTTCTTTTGAAAACTTTGCTTGAATATCCTTTACCTAGATAACATTTTCTGTAACAGATTGAAACCTTGAACAGTTGCTTTTACTTCATGAAAGGACCCTTTAAAAACACCCACTGCACCTCAGAAATGACAAAGGGTAGAGCTAATAGTACAACCACAGATGCTATTTTAGCAGCATGGGAGAACTATATGTGGATGTAATTATATGTTACAAATATACAAATGTATTGTGCAAGTTGGTGCTATTCTTTGGAGAAAAGAGCTCCCTGTTTGATGAACGCTGCCTGATACCACCCAGCAAGCAATAGTCGTGATTTAAACGTATTGGCTATATTTAGCTCCGATTTAGTCTAGCTACATGTAACCCAAATCTTGCCGATTTAATTTTGAAATTGATTAAATGTAATTTTCGCTATTGCAGATGGCATGTGGTATGATATTCAATCACGTATGGAGAGTCAACAGTAATTAAAATATGTTTATCTCCATTTTTTGGACATGGTCTCTACATAGCCATATAATTGATGACGTCTACACTTTGGCTATGGTTAGACGTCTACCAAATTTTCACTGACAGCCCAAATTCAGCCTTGATTTAGCCTAGACGTCAGGTTTTCATGTAGACGGCTATTAGACGTTTTTTAAACCAAAAAATGCTTGCTGGGCACATTTCGACCTGTAATCTCAAGCAGCCAGATCTTTATGCAAAACCTGCCATTTGGAACTAATGGGATGAGAGATAGGCATCTCTCTGTATGTGTGTGTATGTGAGAGACTGGGTTTATGGCAATGAATACAGAAAACTGAGCAGGCACCAGTAAATGAACATGAACTAAGGCACTTTACTTGTTGTGAAAACAAATTAAGTCAAAATTATGTTCCTCCATCATAAATTAGATTGAGCTGACATGACATTTACACCTATTCATTATGTGGGAAGGTTAACTTGGAAGTTAGTCCTGAAATGTAATCATAAAATGGAGCTTTTACTTTGTGCCTTTGACTGTAGTCCAGCCTTCATTCTAAAGTCACCATTTTCCTGTTTTCTCTCACTTGTCAGCAGGCACCTCCTCCTTCCAACAAATCACACAAGATGAAGCTCGAGATTAAAAAGTGATGCTGACACCCATTGTGTGGTTATGTTGACTTATTGTTATGTTTAACTAGAGTGTAATATGGAATGTTCTTATACGGGGGCTGACAAGGGCAAACACAACATTTTCATTTCCATTAGGAGATACGTGCTGCATATACAGAAATGATGCCAATTCAAAAACACATAAACCCGGACAACAAATGCAACCAAAAAACACTGCATATCCATCAACACAGTGAGAAATTCTTAAGGGCTCTAAGGGGAGCTACAGAAGACTGTTGCTCATGTCTAATACTGTAAAAGACTTAAAGCTGCAGTAGGTAGAAAGCCTGAAAACGGTTGATTTTTGAGTCTCATCTGAGTTAGGTTTCATTCCTCTCCGCCCTGAGCCCCTCCTACCAGACGAGCACGCGAGTATTTTATCCTACTTGGTTCTATTCCTCCCTTTCTGGGAGGCTCGGCTCTCCCTCACAAACGCAGCAGCAAATTTTGTTAAGAAGCTGGAGCCATCCCACATGTCTGATATGGATAATCTGTTCTGTGATTGCCTGTGCCAAACCTGTTTTTTTCCAGAGCATCACACGATCAGGGCCACATTACCAAATGAAATTGCATATTGTTGTAATAAATTGTTAAACTCTGGCGTGAGTGTCCTGACTGAACTACATGTTTCTGATCACTCCTTTAATACAATGCTTTCATGATGGGAAAGTGTATTTTGTCTCACCTTTCATTTACTTTCATTTGAAGCCACACTGCTCATTCTATAAAATGTAATCACATCTACCACCTAACACTTTTAAAGGTTTATGGACCATATTTACACCTGGTATTACATGCAATCTGTACATGGATCTCTGTATTTGGATAAGGAAAAACACATGATAATAGAAGATGCCCATGTACAATAAAACCAATCGCAATCTGAATGCTATCTAATCAACCAGACTCACATTGTGATTGGACCACAACACCTGTTATTTCAACTGTCTCATACCCTGCTGACATGAGATTGAACACACTATAATTTACATTTAGTCACATACCATCTTTGTTGGTCAGATCACAAATCTGATTACAATCCATTGGTTTTGCTGAGCAGAATACCTTATGCACTTAAACAGTTTAGTTACAACAGTAGTTTAGCTAGTGTTAGCTTAAAACCATCCATAACCTAAGACAAATGATGATACTTTTAATTTTGTTTTTTTAAACCTAACCAGGCGCTTTTATTGTACAAGGAAATAATTGTTAATATAAGGCATTTTACCGATGTTGTAAGTTTAATATGAAAAAAAGAAACATGCATAACGAGCAGAAACTGCACATTTCCTGTAAAAAAAGAAAAAAGGAAGTGTATTTTAAGAAAACAAAATGCATGTAACAAGCGATAATTAATGAGATGTCCCGCAATATCAAAACCAAACGCAGAAGGATACCTAGCACGTAACATGTAGACGTGCAAGTCCACTGACCAAGCAGTGATATTTGGCAAATTATAGTGTATTTCTGCAATATTTAAAGGGTGTTTTTCAGGGGATGTGGTCAGTTAAGGGTTTTCCTTAATCCTTAATGGCTACATGTTGGTGGTTCATAAATGCAGATTGTCTCAAGTGAGAGTATTCACATTTGGTACCAGTGCTCCCAGACGTATCTTTTTTTTCTTTTTTTCTTTTCTCTCAGCAGTGCCTGCATGTGCCATTCTACCTTTCTGTCTCTATTTCTGCCCATCTCCATTTGATTTCCTTCATCCCTCTATTCAGTTCCCTATCTTCTCCCAGTCCTTCTGCTTCCCCATCATCCCATCTCATAACTATTCTCATTACAGTTGAATCACACTGAATTTCTTCATCTCTGCCTCTCCTTCATACAGTCTGAATTGGTCCCTCTCCCACGTCTCATCTCCCATTCACTCCCCACCCCCTTAAGCTTTTCTTCCACCTCTTCCTGTCTCTTTCTGCTGCTTTATCTCCCTCCTTCCCTCTGCAAAAAGAAATATATTTGGCTCTGAATTGAGTGTTGAGCCTTCTCGTGTGTGTCTGTGTGGCCAGTGACGGACAAGTTCATGAGCAGGTTACTAGCCTGAAGGTAACCTCACACAGCCTGTCGTTATCGCCGCCACACATTCACACCTTTTTCCGTTCTTTTTCTGTCCCTTTCACTCACACACACACACACACACACACACACACACACACACGCACTCATGCTAACTAAGACTCAAAAGGGCTATGTTGTCATGATGAGGGTGCTGCTGGCAGTGTATCTGAGACAGTCAAATGTACGTTACAGAATGGTGGAAACCTGGAGGTACTGAGGATAGAGTGTTAAGTGTTAGTAAATCTAATTTTACAAGCTGAAGCAGACAGCCTGACAAAACTTAAGTTTGATTTTTAAGAGAGGAGATGCTCATATAGATGGTAAGCCAGTGGGGCAGATTGGGCAGTTGGTGGATTTGGCTGTTGGATCAGAAAGGGGAGGAGAAGGAGTTCAGATTCTTTGGCAAAGAGCCCAATTAGAGTACTGTGGTTAGAGAGCCAGAGAGAGGCAGACAGATGGGAAGGCAAAGCAGGGGAGTTGGGGTTGAGAAGTGGGTGCTGTTAGCTTGTCATGATCGTGTGTTCCCTCCTTCCTAACTTCAGTTACATGCACAACATATATATATATATATGTATATATACAACATTAAAGCAGAGGAATCATTCTGCTGTGGTCTAAGAGGATATCTCTCACCCTAAAGGAATAATTTGACATTTTTGGAAATATACTTATTGACTTCTTGCCATGAGTTCAGTGAAGAGATTTATGTCACTTTCGTGTCTGCGTGTTATTATGAAGCCAGAGCCAACAGGGGAGTCTTGTCATTGATGTGAAGTTGCCAGGCAACCAGCCAAGGCTCCAGGAAGTCACTGTGCCCGGCCAAGGAATAGTTCCAGCACAAAGCTGCCCATAAAACCACTTCTTGTCATTTTGTTTGTACATTTTTATTTGTAACTTAATTGAATTAACAAGGTATAGCATGTTAATTAGTACAAGTAAGAGGTGCTGGTATGTCATCACATTTTCACTCAGACCTTGTCACACATTTCCAAATCCAGATATGCAAGGTAGCCTTGGTCATTGGTTGTTGACATTCTGGGATGTCGTGCCGACTTCAGCTTGTCATTCATTCATTCTCTTTTGTCAAAATGCACCTCCGTTTTAACAGGAAATTTACTGTTTTCAAAATAAACACACGAGGTTGATACAATACAACAAACTGCCAACACATACACGTGGTTGGGTTTAGGAAAAAAGAACAGGGTTTGGCTTTTCAATCTGACGGGAAGCAAACACCGCTCTCCCAGGTGAAAGTCGCTGGTTGTTGGACCCATCCACCACCCCCTCAGCCCAACCTACTCAGACTTTCATCGCCTTAACTTTCGGTCTTGTCCCGCTGCATTTCCCCCTGTTAAACTAATGGCGATCGGCTGCGTATCATGCTGATGTGAAATGATGGCTTTTTTCATTAGTGGAAGTCACTGCCCAAGCACAGGATTTTCATGACTTCGGAGTGAGAGCTGGTTGGGTATGCAGGATTTTATTTACTTTGGACAGAGCCAGGCTGATCCTCTCTCATTCCCAGGCCGTCAAATAATTTCACTTTGTCACATCCTTCATTATCTCATAGCAGCACATAGGGCATCCTTCAGCCTATCTATGTCAGTAACAGCTGTAACAAACTTTAACGTGATTGATGTTGTGAAATGGTCACAGTTAACTTAAGGCAACAACACCACTTGGTTAGGTTGAGAAAAACATTTTGGACAAACATTAGTACTTTTTTTACGTAACAATAACACAACTCGACAAATACATCACATAAATATGTCAGCGCAGGACAACCATACATAAATCATGTAACGTTAGGTATGTGAGTTATGAAATGTGAAAAACACTGACCTTTGGTTTTGCATGGGGGTGAAAGTCTTTTTTTGATTGACCCAGTACAGTAGTGACAGTACATAAATTGCGTAACGCTACGTTAAAATAACACCGACTGTTGGTTTCACACAGGACTTAGGTATGTAAGTTACATAACATTGCCTTACAACAACATTGACTTTTGGTTCTACACTGGACATGAGCTGTGGTCTCCTGGGTGAAAGTCCAGTTTTGTTTGACCCATCTACTTCCCCTCCCTCCTGCCATTTGTAAGTTTTCTCACTTCTTCTCACTTATTATTTTTCTCACTTATTATACTCTCAGTTGCTCTCAGTGCCAAATTTTGACACGGATAGATTTACATAAGAGTTAGTTGAAAGCCTAGTGGATCTCAAAGACATGCCAAAGGGTGCTCTTGGTGTCAATATCACACACAGAGGGACATGACAAAGTGGCAGTATTTTACACAGTGGGAATGAAAATGGCCTGGATTTTGTCATTTAACTCTCAGCAAGAAAGCCAGTGCTGTTTATTTAAAAAAGGCAATAGTGTGGCAATAAGAAGAAAGTGTTCAGTGTCTTCAGAGCTGTTCTGTTGTGTCTATGCCATGAATTGATGTACTGTAAAGAGACATGAAAGATTAAAATGACATTACGATCAAACCTAAAATTACTTGCTTTACTTCTGCCCTGTGTCAAAGCCTGCACAAGAGCACACAAACACTTTTGCACCCAGCTAGGTGGAATAGAGCAGCGAAGGTTGTATATTCACAGAACAGGTGGTGCAGTACAATTTTGACATTAAACTTTAGCTACAGTTTTATTTTGTGTGACCAAGACTTTTTGGAAATCCAAGTGCAGAGAACGATTTAATTAGCTGAGGTGAACCAAGACACACTGTCCAACATAAACCTAATGGGTTTCCCTCTTTGAACAAATGACTACATGATTAATTGCACATTAAAATAAGATTTGTAACGGCATTATGGCTGTGCCTGCTCTGAGTTTGATTTATGGAAATGTGAGTTCCATCTGTAAACTCTAATTTGAGGGATGTGCTGCATTTGCAAAGCATTGCACAGTTTTAAACACATATGTGAAATAATTAATATCTGACATGTAAGGAGGCGTCATTAGAATGCATCATGAGGTGTGAGAAGAAAAATTGAAATATCTTCTGTCATGTGAATGGGATTAATGTGGGAAGCTGTCAGTTTATGCAATCATTGAAAATGATGACATAGATGATTGCTTTTATACTTAATGCAGCTGAAGCATTGTTGTGCAAATGTAAACATATATGAATAAATGATGAAACTACTGCGATTTCCTTAGGTAACAAAATACCAGGAGAAATAACGGAAACAAATCGTTGCTACCAAACTGAACAAACATCATAAATTAGGACTATGCCAGACGTCCTCCAGTACATCAGTTTTATATTAAGAGCAGCCAGTGTTGATTCAGTACACACACAGTCCATGTACACACAGACACTTGAACTCAGACAGACGGTGTCTCTGTCCATGTCCACTCTGCTCTGTGTTCTCTTTCATCTCCCTCTCATGAAGTGAATCACAATGCAAACACACACAAAGACACGGTCCTCAACTGTTCCCCCGACAGTGTTGTCTCTTCCCTCTCTGCCCGTTCATCCTGCTCATGCTCATAAACCCTTCACCAGTGTGTGCTTGATATTATAGAAGGTTTTCCAAAATACATCCCTGATGATTAAAATCAAAAATTACACTCATGTACATTTACATCTTTGCAAACATTTAATTTGGCTGTTTAACTTCCATTTTTTGTGATTACATAGGAAATAGTGCTATTTGTTAATTTGTTTGCATAGGTCGTTATGATATTTGTCCGTCCTTGTCAGTGCTTGTGTTGTCTTGCCCCTGCTGTTTTTCCTTATCTCTTTGAGGCACAAGAACAAACAACAATATTATCAGTAATTGACAGTATCAACAAATATTCATAAAGAACAAAAAAAGAGATAAAGACAAGAAAAGAAGAAACGAGGAGACAGCCAGGACTTTCCTCCAAGTGCATTAAACAGTGTAATCTGATGAGTACAGTTTATGTGGTTAGTCCTTATTGCAGACCAGCTGTTGATCATGTGTTCTATCTCATCCTGGTGTCACTCCCAGGTCGTCAAATACCAACGCTTTGTCACACTTGATATTGAAGCACAAGTTTCCCTTTAGCATCCCCACAGCAATATTTCAATCAGGAGAGACAGGAGAGTGAAGTAAAAATAACATTTAATGCAGAATATGAGTGTACAAATTAACAGATGATTTAAACTGATTAAGATTTAACAGTTATTTAATTTAACAAGTTTTTGGTTCTTGGACACCAGAGGGCGGGCAGATGAGGCTGATGAATCTATACAGACTAGGTGGTGATGTGGAGGTGGAGGTGGAGGGCGCCTCTCCTCATGAGGAACAAATTTGCCTCAAGAACCCATAACTTCCGGTTATATAGATTTTCTGCCATTTTGAATTTTTTTGAAAAACACTTAAAATCGATCTCTTCCTAGGAAGTTTGACCGATCTGCATGAAACTCGGTGAACATAATCTAGGGACCAATATCTAAAGTTCCCTCTTGGCAAAAGTTGGAAAACTTACTAAAACTGAGTTTCTATAAGGCAATGAATATTGTGGAGGGCGTGGCTCATCACCTAAAGGTGTATAACATCTCAAGGGTTTCACCGATCACCACACAACTTTGTAGGCATATGACCACACATAATCTGAGGGACCCCTCCATTACTGACCCGATCAAACAAAATGGGGGCGCTAGAGAGCTAATTTCTTATCTAGGCCTAACTGCCATATCGATTTTTACTAAACTTGGTAGATATGTAGAACAGGACGCCTCAAGGTGACTGGAGAAATTTAACTCTAATTGGCAACTGGGTGGCGCTATAACAACAGAATAATGCTTAAAAATGGCTAAAATGCGACTGATCGCTGTGGCTCCCCCTGTGGACCAATGTTGGGTTTTTTTCTAATTTTTGGTATGACTAAGTCATGGTATGGTATGCTGCTGCAACAAGGGCTAGCCGCACCTTTCCCATGTGAACTACCAGTGCGCCCCACTTTTAAGTCAATACAACATGTAAACACTTTAACTATCTGCATTTCAACGTGCTACCTCCACTACTAATGTACAGTTTTAGCCCACTAACTATCCCACTATTGGCAATGGTCCTACTGTACTTTCAATAAAGCAATCGTACTATCAAATTCACAAAAACTCTGTCTGAATACATTGCTCTTCTTAATGGGTTCAGTTGACTATTTAATCTGCAATTTCCTATGACCTGTAATCCCAAACACACACCATGTGAAACTGTACTTGGGCAACTGTGCACTCAATGGGTATGGACTAGTTCATATTGTATACAGAATCTGAATCTCACTCTGAGTTACTGTTGTTGTTATTCACAAACTGAAGAAATGACAGATACATTTTGTTTATTTGTTACTGAATATTTGAAGGCAAACTGTATCACTTACTCTGTTGCAATTCTGTCTTCTTAATAAATGGTTTTTTTTATTAGTTTGTCATATTGTCAAGAATATAGTTATCACAAAAATAATTTACAAAAGTCTGTCCATGAGTATGAGTGACTGAGTGAATGGTGGTTTTTTGGGGGAGTTTTTCCAAATCTGCTGCGAGGGTCCAAAGGACAGAGGGATGTCGTATGCTGTAAAGCCCTGTGAGGCAAATTGTGATTTGTGATATTGGGCTTTATAAATAAAACTGATTGAAAATTGAAATTGGTGGTGTTTCCCCATTAGCTGGTCTTTATTTTCTTGTTCTTTATTTTCTAGGTTTTGATCCAGTCATGTTTTGCTTTCATTTTGCTCTTTGTGTCTTTTAGATTTTGTTGTAGTGAAGAGGACATCTCGATTTATCGTAGTTAAAAAAAAAGACAATAACTCAGTCTTTGCTTATGATCTCATCTCTCTCCTTTGTTGTTTGTCTTATTCCACATATTTTGTTATATTTCAGCATACTTTCCTTTTTCCACCAAGAACTTTACAATACTCATATTTACTGTATCTATACACCACTAAAATTGAAATATTCTCATATCTATACTGACAATTCCTGAATAATACATGCACAATTTATCACAGGCTTGTTCAAAATACAGCACACGTTGTGTCTCTGTGTGGGAATCAAGGTTGTTGCAAACCAAATAATAGTAATACAGAGAAGATAAATAAAATATACTGACAATAAAACTACAACAAACACACAGAAGGAAATATAGTTGGAAAAAAAAACCCTGGATTCAAAAGTGGTGAAAAACAGTCTAACTCCATATTTCAGTACTGCACAGCTCCCAGTTATTCCCAGTATTTTTTAACATGTATAAGGTGTGATTTTTCTTCGCCCTAAATTCAAATATATCTATGCAGACTACGTACATGCATGTACTAAAGGTAGTTGCAGTTACGTCTCCTGTTTATTTCTTTGTGTCACAGCTGTTTCTTCTCTTTCTTTTCACCTGTTTGAAAGTTCAGGAAGCACAACAGCAGCCTACACAAGCCATTAGACACACACATCCATAATTAATCTCTACAGCTGCTGCGCCACACCCTGCTGTGTGTGCATGCATGGACACACATACTTAGGTCACGTAAAAGCAGCCAAGATGACAGAAGGAAAGGAGGCACAAAAACAAAGAGCAAAAGAGAAGGAGGAATGAGGAGGAGAGAAATATGACAGGAAGGAATATGAAACATTTTAGGATGAAAATTAATTAAATAATTTGGTTGTCTTTGATATTCAGCTAAGAACGGTGGGTGGAGATGACCAGCTGTTTCCGTCTCACATTTTGGGGAACAGTTGCTAAATTAATTTTACAGGAGTTTGTGACTTATTTAGAAAAAGAAAGTTGTTAGTTAGGCTGTAACTGGTGTATCAAACCCTCATTTGTCAGGGTGCTTCATTTGTAATTGTTGACTATCAATCATTGTCAGTCTGTTCTCTTACTATAAACGGATAAACAGAACTGAGTCAAAAATTTCTGTTTTTTTGTTTTGTTTATTCATTCAATTCTGTCATCATTTTAGAGGCTGTAGCTGTGTTTAATCTCATTGCATTGTATTTATCCCCCCCCCCCCCCCCCCTTATATTGCATCAACCAATTTTGATGTAGTATATGCAGTCATAGTTTAGTCTTAGTCCTGATGTATCAAGTTTTTTCACATTTAGTCGCTGTTAGGAAGTAACATGCTACAGTAATATTACTTTTTCCAGTAGTGTAACTATTAAGTGATAAACATTCAGTAATAACATTACAATTATCCCAAAACCAAACAACTTCACGTATCACATCACTACTGACTTGAAATACAACAGTCACATCAGCTGACTCATTTTCTGAATTGTCACACTGTGCAGGCTCGTCACAAAACAGCCGGCTAGTTAGAAGATGAAACGCTTACCTCAGCAGCTGGAAATATTCCCATTACTTTGATATTATTGGGAGGAAAGATGACACTGTTGCTGCAGGTAGTCGGATTAAAACTCTTTCCACTGCAAGAAGTGTAATGAATTACTGTTGGCAGGGAGTAATCATTAAAGTAACGTTTTTACTTTTCAAAAGAGTAATGAGTAATTTATTACATTTTTAAAATAACAAACCCCACAGTACATGAAGTCAACTTCATTTTTTGTCCTTATTCTAGTCCTGTCTTAGCCAAAGAACACCAGGGGCATTTTCGAGCAAACCTTAAACTGTAAAAATAATAGACATAGCTTCCATAGTGTCAACTACTGGACTACTGTTTTGAGGCCTCGGGTTCAGCATTTTGGCTGTTTCGCCATCTTGTTTTTGTTTTTTTAAGTCAGACGTGACCATATTTGGATAAGAGGCTGGCGCTGTGGAGGAGTGAGGGGTGGATCTGCCTGAGAAACCAAGGACACTATCAGCAGACAGCCTGTCATTGAAAGAGGACCACCCTTAATAATGCGTAACTTTAAGCCTTGATAACATTCAAACAGGTGAGTTATATAGAAATTCACCCTCATACAGTTGTCATAGATGTTGAAATTAGCCGTAGAAACCAAGGCCATTTTTTGTACCAGGCTGTAAACATGTTCATTTTTGCTGTTGAGTTGGGCATTTTTACAGTGAGGTCTATGAGCCAAGTGGTCATTCAATGAACTGCAGTTTTTGACTTCATTTTTCAGCCCCAGAGAGTGCAGCTTGGCTCAAACCAAGCACTGCCCACTGACCGGAGCAAACTTGCTCATTTTACTACTAAACAGTACACTAAAATATGTGTCTGAAAACATTTGAGGAGAGAAATAGGCAATACAGTGACAGAATCTTAGGTCATATTTGATCAACGCTGCCTAGTTTGACAGATTGACTGCAGTTTCTGAGCAGTGATTGACAGCAGCATTAGACACTCCTCGGCTAGGATTAGTTGTTTTTGTTTTTAAGAAAAAAATAAGAGGGTTTGGCTTTACAGTCTCAGGGGAAGCAAACACTAGGCTTCCGGGTGAAAGTTGGTGGTTGCTGGACCCATCCACCACCCCTCCTGCCCACCCTACACGGACTTCTACAGCCTTAACTTTCGTTGATGTCCCGCCGTGTTTCGCCCTGACGCCATCGGGCACCATTAAACAATAACAGCAACCAGCCATGTAACATGCCGATGTCAAAGGACAGCTGTTTTCTTCAGTGTCTGGCGCCGGAAGTCATTGCCCAAGCGCCGCTTTTCAACAAATTTAAAGTGAGAGTGGGTTGACTTCTGTGTGAATGTAGCGACCGTTTTATCAAATCAGACAAACACTGTTTTTTTAAGTTACCAACTACAGCTTTAATATGGAAGTGTCACATTGTCCGATGCCTCTCTGTAAGTCAGGCAGGCTTATGTCCTGTGGTTTCCTGGTTTGAATCCCCAAAACAGCTGGCACACCTGGGTGGAACGGTGACTAAGTCTCCCTTAAGATTTAAAGTGTTTCCATTGCCCACGGCACTGAACACCAGCTGCTGCACTGGAGCTGCTCACTGGTTGTACTGGAAACCTCACAAATGTGAATGTGTCTAAATATAAAGCAGGACTTTGGAGGGGAAAAAAGAAATTCGCTCAACTTTCCCTCAGGTAAAACTAAACTATACAAGTTCTATTAAAAGCGTGCAATCTAAAAATAAATAGTCTGTAAGGACAGACTACAGGATGTACAAAAACTCCCTGGAGGACATTTTATGACATATTTCTATTAAAACCAAAACTTGCCTGACAGCACACCTATCAAAGGGGCAAAGTGAATGATGTTGTTCAATTATCCTGCTCCCAAAAGAGGAAGAAACACCGGTCTGTCTGGAAACCATGCACAATAGCTGTCTGTTTGGCAGCCAACTGACAACCATTAAAATATCATTAGTTTGTATGAGAGAGAGAGAGGAGACAACAAACCTGATTTAAACCTGCCACTAAGAGGAGGAGGAGAGAGAAGAGGGAGAGATAAGAGGGGGTGAAGGATAAGGGCACTGAGGTGGATACAGAGAGGGTTTCTAAGAAAAAGCAGATTTGAGTGGAGAGTGTTGCCATGACAAAAAAGTTTGCTGTCTTTAAATGAGCATTTCTAATCAGAGGTCACGTTAAACCAGTCTGCTCAATCACTGACTACTGATTTTTTTTAATAGGACGGTCGTCCACCATTTTGACAGATTAGAACACTGAGGGCTACTTACCATAACTTAAAGTAATTCACACCCCTGTCCAGGGGCCGTATTCACAAACATTCCGAGAGTACTCTAAGAGAGCTCCTAACTTAGACTAAAAACTTTTAGTAAGGAGTCTTAGCTTAGGAGTGATTTAGGAAAGTTCTAAGAGCAACTCTGAGCAAGGAAGGGACAGAAACTTTTATCTTACTGAGGGGGTGTGGTTGACCCTGTTGCTAGGTGTGATGCTTTCTTTTAACAGGTATGATTGGTTGTCACAGACACACCCTTTTCTGGGCCTGCAAGGTGTGGACACCCAGTGGAAATGAAATGAACTGCATCACAATATGAGCTTGACACTGGGTGCGGTTACATGGTGGCTTCTCATTCAGAATGAAATAAATCTGACTGAATTCATTCAGAATTAAAGTTTTTCCAGGTAGTTTACATGGGAAATATTCATTCCGAATGAGGGTATACACAGGAGATCAGTTTAATCGCCTTTTAATCGCCTTTTTTAGTGTTACATGTTTACGTTTACTGGAAGAAAACACTGTAGTCCTCGCTCCGGATAACAAGATGCTTGACGCCGCTGTTCTTAGTGCTTTTTTCGGGCTTGTTTTGCTTATATTCTTGAAGCAGCAGTACAACAACAACCTTGTTCTGCTAATGCTTCGTCTGTTGAGGAGGAGAAGGGAGGTAGAAGGTCGAAGAAGGGAGATAGAAGACCGTGCTTTGGCGAATGGAAACCGGTTAGTGCAACAAGTCGTGTGCGTGCTATATACGTCATCGCGCCAGAGGGGCAAGGATACGAGCATGCGCAGAAAGACCGGAATGAACTTAAAGAGGAATGAGTGTATACAAGTGTGAGAAATTCTTTCATTCGGACTTAAAGACGGAATATTCCAGCCCCTTACGTCGGTATGAATTTTCAATCGCATTGGCCATTTTCATTCCGAATTAGGTGTTTACAAGATCACTTTTAATAGGAATGAACTTTCATTCCGAATGAAAAGGAATTAAACTGTCCATGTAAACGCACTCAGTGTTGTCATTGTTAGTGTGATCACTCTGCTGATGGAAGGTTGAGACAGACAAAAGTCATCACTGCTGCACTGTTGCATTTTTCCAGTTTTTCAAATATCTTAGTATTGTGATAATTTTATTTCTGGTGTTATAGCGTTATTTTGTTAAGTGGGAAATGTGTGCATATCCCAAATGAGATCGACCACAAATATTCTCCCTGCACAATCTCATCTGTAGCATTTCATTTACTCACAGTCATTTTGTGTTTAGAGATCAATTCTCTGACCTCTTTGTGTTTCCACCATTTTCTCCTCTGCTTAGGAAACTCTTAAGCCTCTTAAAAGTCCTCCTCTCTGCTCTGCTACATACCACTGAAATATGTTTGTCAACTTTTTTTGCACAGTTGGTGTCTCTGCTCATCTTTCTGCTTTATGCCCTCATAAACAGGAGGGTAGTGCTGTCGGAGTGCTTTGCCCCTTTTTTCCCAGAGGGAGGAAACAGAATATTCAGAGTCTGCATACCCTGGTTGGAATTCACATAAACTTTTTTAAGTACTTGAAGATCTATTCACTAGCGTGTGTCATGCAAGAGAGACAATAAAAACAAATGGAATAGTCAGAGTTATCATATAGACATTTAAGGTGCGTCGAGTGATTCACAACATCAACTCATGCATTGAGTAACATGCAAGAAAACATTCCACCTTCAAAGTTGCTGGGAGCTGTCGTCAGTAGCCTTTCTTTGGCACAGTGAATTAAGTTATTTTCTCTCAGTCTGTGGGGAGCCAATTTTTACTAATGAAGATGAAAAGGCAGCAAAACATCCTTTTATTTTATAGTTAAAGTTGACTATTGTATGTAAATGTAGAAACAGTGGTTGCATAACCTTTGAAAGGCACCAGAACTTAACCATGCATGTGCACTAGGTGCGATGCAGTACTTAGACATCACTACATCCCTGCTTATTAATGCATAATCTATCATTTTATTTTTATATTCATTATTAAAAAAAATAATTAATGGAAATGAAATGCTATTAAAATGTCCTATTAACATTAAAAATGAAATCAAAAATACTGCGTAATAATAGATTATGACAGAATTTTTATGACCCTGTCCGTCAAAATGAAGGAAAACAATAAAGTATAACACAACAACACATTCTCACTCCCAATCTGTCAAATACCATAAATGTCAAACTGTGACTCTTATGGCTTTTTGGACGTTCAGAGACAGCATGTCAATTTATGCACGTTAGATCCTTCGTATCTTTTCAAATAGACTTTTGTTTTCACAGGAAATGTACAGTTTTTGTCATATAATGTATTTCATTAGGTTTAGGGCAACAAAAGCACATGGTTGGGTTTAAAAAGAAAACAACAAGGTTTGGCTAAAAATAACTACGTTTGTTACTAACATAACGCACCATCACGAGATACATCACATAAGTTGCAACCGCTCGTGCGGTTGCCATTTTGTTTTTTTATACATCGCCACTCTGTAGAAGGAAGCGTAAGCGTCACACCGCCAACTACTGGCATGGCATGTATACTGCAACGTTTTTGGTCATTTTTGCGAATCCGTGTGCACAGCGATTGTTATCAAAAAGTTATCGTCTAAATGCGGAACTTTTTCAAAACGAAAATGAGAAACGATTCTGTTTTCAGTGGATCGTTTTCGTGTAAACATGGCCATAGATGACAGATAAGTGATGACCAGAAGTAGTGTGTAGCCTTTTTTGTAGGGTACTCACTAGCCTACTGCAGGGTCACAGAATATTTCAGGTTTTGTGTGAGACTGTATCAAAGAAATGAAATATGTTGGCAATGTTTTATCACAGGTTTGAATTTCCCAATAATTTCTAACAGGTTTCAAGGACAGAGCTATATAAGGCACTATATATAGAGGAAATAAGGGCAGTGTTCAATCAGTACACCTTCAGTTAATTACTTCCATTTAATTGCTAATGTGACCTAGAAAGGGGTTTTAATTGGTGCACAGCTTTATATGCAGAACTGTGAAATAATTCTACAGATAAGCATACCATTCAAAATGTAGATAAAAATGTCATCCATTTCATAGCTGTGCTGGAGCTTTTGATCGTATCACATGATTCTCATCAGCAGAAGGACACAACATTGATTTAACAGATGAACCTCAAACCTTAGCCAACATCAACAAACTTGGAAGTGCTTTGGGGGGAAAAATGGAAATTTGAACATCTACAATTCAGTGACAACTGGCAAACTCCATCTGCTGACGAGAGTGTTTTGTCAACTGCTGTTCCTAAAGTGATTTTGGGACCTCAAATGAATATTTATTTGAGTTTAATGGCGTCTTTAAAGGAAAAAGTTATTTTCCCTGTAATTAGTACCAAATTACATCTGACAAAATCATTAGGAAATGTTGGGGGAAATTACAGATCTGTAGAACAAAGCTCCAGCAGGATGTTAGATGTCTCCATGTTTAGTAACTTGTATTGTGTGGGAGTCAGCATCACAGTTTCTTCTAAAGGCAGGCCTTCCTCAACCAATCAATATGCTCCCTTTTCCTTGAAGATATTGAAGTTTGTTTTTCCTTTCTTTGTCTGTTATGCCATGGTGTCTATCAGTACCCATTTTGCCCATTTCCTTAATTCATCCGAACAAACAGCTGTAACACATTATATCCTGTGCAAAACAGAAATGATCTGAGGTATCAGGCACCTTGACCGACTAATGACGAGTGTCTGACACAGCAGGCTGGTAGCTACTTAACTCCATGCAGTGTGTCCATGCAACACAAGCATGATTGATATATAATTTGTGATGTGTATTTGGATGAAGGAATGGAATATTTAAAACTCCACCATGAAGCGATGACTTGTTTAAATTGCTGTTATAAACTAAATTCTCTAACACATCAAGGAGGCTGCTTTTCAAAGAAGCAAGGAAATACGTGTCCCTTTATTCTGCCACTGTGACAGTTCACTGTTTTACACAGACTCCTACAAACCGTGATGTTGCAGCAGACAGCATCACGTTACAGATGCCATACTACCACCAAGTCCTCAAAATATAAATGACAAAATAGAGTATTTGTCTATGAATTTGGAAAAAAAAAAGCCCAAATGTATGAATGTTATAAAAATGATTCATATGAGAATTTTCTGTCTAGGTTAGGTGAAAATTATGCAACTATAACTGTTAAAAGATCTTGAGTGTAGGATTTAGGGGATATATTGGCAGAAGTGAATATAATAAGTATGTTTTCTTTAGTGTATAATCACCTAAAAATAAGAATTGTTGTGTTTTTCGTTGCGTGAATAGACCAACAATCTGTGTGTCAATGTGCAACCTGTAAATATTAAACACCTTCCACAATTATAAAAAAAAACTGTAAACTCACAAAACTATTTTGCACAATACACAAATTCCAGTAATTAAAAAAAAGGCCCATAAAATGCACAAAATACAAAGCATAGATAATAAACTGAGATTCACCTCTGTAAATTGTAAATGTTAGAAAGATATCCACAAATGTTTTTATGTACTTGTAAATTAATTAAATGTATTGGCAGGGTTTTTTTTAATTCCTAGAATTTGTTTGTGTATTTGCAGATTTGTTTTAGATTTGCAAAAAAAAATTTGAGTTTACAAATCTTTTTTTTTCTATTTCTGTAAGGTGTTTTACAAATAAAGATTACACATTAACACAAGACATTGTCAATCAGTTCACACAATCATTTTGAGACAAATCTAACTCCTTATGTATAAAATAGACTCAGTAATCTTCTAAATAGCTGGGCATTGTATTTTTTTAACAGATATTACCCAGTGGAAGTAAATACTGCATTTGCTGGAGACTGTTAAGCTGTGGATTAATACGCGTTTGGTCTGATGAATGTTTACAACACCAATAAGTAAAACGTCATATCAGGCTTTGACTACACAGACAATACTTGTTAGTAGAATCTATTCATTGTTGGTTTTGGTGTTTCGATGACATTTGATGACAATTAAAAATACTGAATGCCATCAGTAAACATTTGTACTCAAAAACAACTTGAGAATTTGACTTAGGATTTAAACTCTCAATAATATCCATTCAGTGACAGCACCGTGCCTTCCTTTGTTTGATTAAAATGCAACAAGAAATAAATGACGTATCAGGACACTTAGTCAAGCGAATGTTAGTCATCCGTGAACATACTGTAGCCTGAGTCACAAGGCCTATTGTGGTAACTCAAAGGGCATTAGAGAAGAATGATTTATTTTTTTTGAAAATGCCACACATTATTGGTTTGTTAAGACTTAATGCTGCCATTATTCTGAAGTGCTTTCCCCACCTATCGAAAGATCAACAGCCTTGAAAAGAGTAGTTTCTTAGCAACAGCTGCAGGACCAGGGATTTACAGGCAACTCTGCTGCCATTCAAAAGTAGAGAGGCTGAACCCGTTCTGTGGCTCTGCACTTCACACAACAGCCTGTTGAAAGTGATCTCTTCAAATTATACAACAGCAGATTTATTTCAGCACAATAACCCCGACTGCACTGCAGCACCGCTCTGTGTGCGAGTGCGTGCCCGTGTTTTCAGTTTGCTCTGCCAGTAATGCCAGCTAAACACACACATGAACACACACACATGCACAGAGAAGGGTGCACACAAAGGAAGCTTTTGGCAGTTGCAGGCTTTACGGAGCAAACAGTCTGATCCAGAGGCCTGAACACTCATTAAACCCCAGCTCGACCTCCCTCACACACACACACACACACACACACACACACATGTTAAGCTGCTCAAGCACTGCTCAGCTTGGTGGTCTTTGAAGCTGAGAGCTAAAGCAGATATTGATCTGATAGGCTGATCTCTCTCTCTATCTGTCTTCCTCTCTCTCAAATATTACCTGTGCCTGCATTTCTCTGCTTTCTCTCTCTCTCTCTGGCTGTCTCCCTATGTGCCTCTCTCCACATCTCTTCCCCTGCCTCCGTACACCTGTCTGTCAAACACTAATGAGAGCTGCAGGGTTTGAACAATGAGGCTGTTCTTTGAAATCCTGGTGTTCATATTAATCACAGCAAAGCCATGTACATGTTTTCTTTTTTTCTAATTTGCTGAGAAAACGAACCAGAGTTTAACTAAATAGTATTCACAGGATACTCATCATGATATTTCATTCCAGACCTGATGGGAAATTAATTCATTCTGCTGGGGGGCATCTTGTCATGTAGTGTCTTTCAGCATACATGTGCCATTTTAAAGAACCATTCATATTGCTCATATACTGCATGTTAAAAGGACTGATATCAAGTCCAAAGTGTACATTGTGAAACAATATGGCTACACACAATCAATAACTTTAGTGTTTTCTACTTACAAACATGAAAATGTCATCATAAATCCATTCAATGCCAATGTTTAAAAATACGGGACTGATTTTTGCTTTTAAAGGATCAGTCCTACATTTTGGAGAATATGTCTCATGGCGCTGTATTGCAGAGAGTTTGATGAAAACTCATATCTGTGTGCTAAATATATACCTGGCACCAGGGGACAATTAGCTTTCTTTAATGAGGATTAAACACATGAGATATAACTTGTTAATTTGTGAACTTAAAGGGATAGTGCACCCAAAAATGAAAATTCAGCCATTATCTACTCACCCATATGCCGAGGGAGGCTCTGGTGAAGGGTTAGAGTCCTCACAACGGAAATCCGAGGGAGAAGTGGGTAGCAGCATAACTGCACACCTAATGGCTGACAGCGCCCCAGATTAAAACGTCCAAAAAACACATAATTGAAACCACAAAATATTTCCATACTGCTCGTCCGTAGTGATCCAAGTGTCCTGAAGCCCCGACATAATAAATTGTTTGAAAAAACGTCATTTGAACTCTGTTTTTAGCCTCACTGTAGCCTGCAGCTCTAACTACCTCTGTGTACACTGCACTGACGTGTGTGCGCACACGTCAGCACAGTCCAGAGAGGCACTTAGAGCGCGGTCCAGAGAGGCACTTAGAGCTACACGTGTGTCTACTGCTAGCTCACCTAGCACCACTGAGCTAGCTAACGTTGCAGCTCAGTCAAGGAGGACACCATTAATGTTTCATGTTGCACTGTCACAAGTACTAATCTGTGAGTAGATGCACGCTTCCTTCTGCACGGTGATGCAGTTGGCAAGTGTAGTTCCATAGAAAGAAAATTGTTCCTACATGAAACTGCTCACAGCAAGGTCTGTGGATTATCTTGAGTAACTGGGTCATGATTTTTGAAGAGGGACACTGCTCTACCACAAGCCGAGTGCCATCTAGTTCCATTATAGATGGAGAAAAGACTGACATCTCTTCAGCTGATATATCCAACACTGAGCAACTCACACCAAAACAATCTAGATTGATAAACAGCACTACAGGTAAGAGGAAAAATATGTATTTTTGATTCTGGAGTGAACTGTCAATTCAGTTTTTTACCAATTCAGACAGACCTGGCTTAGCTGTTTCCCCGTGCTTTCAGTCTTTCTGCTAAGCTAAGCTAATCACTTGCTTTAGCTTCAAATTTAGTGCACAGACATGACTTTGATATTAAAGAATAACTTCGGTATTTTTCAACCTGGGCCCTATTTCCCCATGTGTATGTGTGCGTCTCGATGTGTCCTGGGATGATACAGAAACTACCAAACGCTGTGTAACTACGTTAGAGGATTTCCCCCCTCTGATCAACAGGGCAGTGCTGGATACCTTTTTTCATGTGCCCAAAATAAACTGGAGGAGGCGGCCAAAACCACAGGGACCAAATGGTCAACTATCCATCATGTAAGTATAACTAATATGTCTTTATGCATGTAATACTGATACCTAGAATTGTCTCCGAGACGCACATTTACTGTTGCATACTTTGCCCTCGTATATATCGTACCCTGTTTTCTTTCGGCAACAAGCAAAGTTCTCGCGAGATGACGTCACACACAGCCGGGAGGAGGTGAAGGGTAAGGGAAACGCTTAGTATGCTATTTACAGAGATAGCACTGGCGATCTGAAC
>NC_065519.1:32672380-32697559 GCF_006386435.1 Epinephelus moara
TTGTAAGCTACTGTCATTACCGTCTGTCCTGCATCTCTCTCTGTCTGTCTCTCTCTCTCTCTCTCTCTCTCTCTGTCTCTCTCTCTTTCTGTCTCATTGTGTCATATGGATTACTGTTAATTTATTATGTTGATCTGTTCTGTACGACATCTATTGCACGTCTGTCCGTCCTAGAAGAGGGATCCCTCCTCAGTTGCTCTTCGTGAGGTTTCTACCGACACCGTTTTTCCTTATCCACTGTGAGGGTCCTAAGGACAGAGGGATGTCGTATGCTGTAAAGCCCTGTGAGGCAAATTGTGATTTGTGATATTGGGCTTTATAAATAAAATTGATTGAAATTGATTAAGTGGCACATAACATTTGGACTAATAATACAAGCTATTGTATCCCACAACTATTTCTAAGTAAAGAAAATTAAATATTATGCTCAAGCACTTTTTAAACTAAGTAAACAAGCTGCCATTGCATCATACATTACATCCAGAGTATGAGGAGCATTAAGGCTAGTGCTAACAGCTAAGCAAAGTCAAGTTTTCCTGTTTGGCCTAAGCGCTCTGAAGTCCATTAATTCAAAAGCTGTTGTGGCACAGATAAGCTGGAAGCCTCTCTGAAACCAATACAGCCTGCTGTGTGTTGGTTCATTGTCACACACCTGCGACTGGCAGACGCACAATGTGATCCATTAAAGGTTGTAAAAATCAAAACATCCTCGCTTTGGAAAGAGACTTGAGTGAAAGTTGCCAGTTCGAGTTGGCCGCACACGCCATCCAACACAATTGGCAGCATTTGTGAGTGGGAAGTCAGTGGGGGATCATGTCCTTGCTGCAGTATGACTGACATATAGAGATTACATTTTTTGGGCAATTTTTGACATTTTTACCTGTTGTTATTATAATGTTATCATTGAATCTAAAGCCAAAGCTCTTTGTTTGACTCAAGGGACCTTATCTGTGATTAAATGCTTTACATGGACTTCTTTTTTAGCAGCTAAGATCACTTTGTTGTGTATTCATGCCTTGCTGAAGGCCAGATTTAGTCCACACATGATGAATTTATTGTTGTACAAATCTGAAAGCCCTTAGGTGGATATTGAATTAAGGTTTTAAGATTTACTATAGAATGTTTGACCTTGACAAAACCTTTTTCCTGCTTTGGTTGCACGCTCCATGTGAGGTGTCTTTTATACTCTTGTTGTTGATGTATAGTCTCAAGTGCAAAAGCAAGTGACATAAGGTTGCTCTCCAACTTATTTAGATCTCCTCTTACTTTCTTTTGTATCGCCTTTGTATTTACAGTATTTTAATCCCAATAAAGGAATTTGTTCAAAAAGTACACAGAAGAACATGATGACTCTTTCACCCCTAAAAAAGAACAGAAATTAAGGATAAAATATGAAGGAGAATACCTGCGGTTTCAGGGTAACTATTCTGCTTGATGTTCCTTTGAGATCGAAAGGGAAGTGAATGCAAGAGAAATAACAAGGAGTGCCAGCTTTTGGTTGTGTTATGTCTACACTCAACTAGGCAAGACTTTCAAACAACAGATGGTGTTTTTATGTCTTGTTCCATCTACTCTCAAAATGGAAAATTACTAACAGTGTACTGTGGAAAACAGTCCCCAAAAGGAATGCTAATTTTAATGCCTACCAATGTTTGATACATTCATCCTGTGCCTCTTTTTCCCGCAGTGACGGATTGGGTCTCTCAAGGAAGCAATGTGTTTCTGCAAGTTATCTTTGATGATGATAGGAATGGGGAATGGGACAGCTTTGTGTCTGAAAGTAGAAATAAGTAATGGATGTGTAAATGGACAATCTCTCTGTATTAGCGCAAAGTGATCCTGTTAATGAGCCCATTTATATCTTTTCTGCCTTAAACTAACCGGATTTTCAAATAAATGTGTGGATGAGTGAAACCTTAACAGTGAGAAGAAGAAAAAAGAGGATTTAAACACTGCCAGACCACTGAGTTCAAGAGCTATAACAACATGTTGAGGAGAGACTCATCATGTGACACTTGACAAACCGAGCCGAGTTCTAACAGTTGCTGTTATTGAACTTGAGCTTGTATGTCTCTGTTTACCCAGGACCCAGACAGCCAGTCGGCAAAACAACAAAGACCAACAGAAGGGTGGAGAGAGAGAGAGCAGATGCAACAGTAACACTATGTCAACTGTTTGTCCGCAGTCCAGTCATAAGCTGCTCAGCGTGCTGTGAAGTTAGCATGGCGCGCCATCAAGGTTTCCACTTTGTGGTCCGCCAGCTGCGGTCTGAGTCCTCCTGTTCAGCTTTGTTTGTGCATCAACACATCCTCAAACAGACGGTCACACTTAACATTCAAACAGCAACAAGAGGACAGTACACCACAAGCTGCTTTGGGGTAACATTAGATGCTAGTTGGATATTTTTCCAAGAAAATAAATAAGTGATATGGCTGCACTGCAAAAATATAAAATTTAAGTGAAAACATTTTTAAATACTTGAAACAAGCACATGCCTATGCAGTGAGCGATTTTCAAATCAAATATGAAATCTCAACTATTGAATGGTAGGGCCGTAACGGTACATGTATTTGTGTCGAACCGTTCGGTACGCGACTTTCGGTTCGGCACGACCCTGTACCGAATTATTGGGCGCAGGATATTATTTTATTTTATTTTGTTTTATTTTAATTCCGTTTTTGCGAGCCGAACCATTTAAAATATCTAGTTCCCCGACGGACATAATTGAGTGACGGACCGAGTCCCGTAAATCTCCGCTTTCACTTTGTGCAGCGCATTCTCGCATTTTGACAACATGGCAAGTGAGCCTGACGAACCTGAAGACCCACCCGCAAACCTTAAGTCCTCCGTTTGGGAACACTTTGGTTTCAGGGTAAAATACGAAGATGGAAATAAACAAGTGGACAAGACAAAAGCAGTGTGCCGACACTGCAGAACAGCGGTCGGGTATGTACTTGGAAACACGTCTAACATGCTAACGCATCTAAAGCGACACCACCCGAGTTTGAACGTTAACCGGCACGACTAGAAAAAGCAATCTGGTGCAAACTACGATATCGTCGTCGTTTAAAAAGAAAGAGCGTTTCCCTGACCATCGCGCTAAAGAAATAACCAACGCCATTGGAGTTGAGTAAAATTGTTTAAGCTGCACTTTAGATATAAGCATGTTTTGTTTACTGCACTTTAACAAAGTGGGAAAGCTAAGTAAGTTCCTAGTAAAACTGAATCTGAGCAGGCTTTAAAGCTGACCAGCTGCACTATACTTTTTATTTTAATTGAGTAAAACTGTTTAAGCAGAAATGTATATTTATATTTTTCATTCAAAAAATGTGTTAAAAAAAACAGCAGGATTTTATTTTTCACTTTTATATTTCTATTTTCACTCAAACAATGTGAAAAAGCAGGATTTTATATATATTTGTTTCATTCAAAAATTGTGTAAAAAGAGTTAACTGCTGTGGTGGTGTGTTTTAATAAGGTTACCAATAAGTAAAAGATATTTAATAGTTGTCTATTTTTTTCATTACTGTACCGAAAAAAAACGAAACCTGACTTGTGTACCGAGGTACGTACCGAACCGAGATTTTTGTGTACTGTTACACCCCTATTGAATGGATTGCCATTAAATCTGGAACATTCATGGTCGTCAGAGGATGAAGCTAAATGTTTTAATCATCCCCTGATTTTTTTTTATCTGGCAAAATACACCAACATGGATTGAAACAAAACTAGGTTGAGACACTCATGGTCCCCAGGGGATGACTCTCTGAGTTTGGTGTTTTACTCTAACCTCAGCATCAGGTCAAAATTTCAGTCGTCCATTATTTGATTTATGACCAAATGATATTTCCATCAGTGTTCATTTTACTTTGTTTTCAGTACTATTTACAAATGTTGCAATTACATGCTAAAAAACAACATTGTCCTCTTCCAGTTGAAAAAAGGACCCAAATGCAGGACATCAGGCAGACAGGTTAAATGAACAAAAAACAAGCTTTCATGTAAGTA
The DNA here is from genome assembly GCF_006386435.1 of Epinephelus moara. Taxonomy (NCBI): domain Eukaryota; kingdom Metazoa; phylum Chordata; class Actinopteri; order Perciformes; family Serranidae; genus Epinephelus; species Epinephelus moara. The sequence continues at coordinate 32,676,389 of NC_065519.1, forward strand.
ACTGGTGCAGCAAACAAAAACAGACTGGCAACAAAACAGAGGAAGAGGGCTGAAGCTAATCAAAGCACAAATGAAAAAACACCAAAACTAAACTGAGAACAAACCAGAGTGACAGAGACAGGGAATTCAACACGCAACTCAAGTGACAAATGCAGCACACACAGACCATCTGACACTGAAATTGGGAAAACATTAAGACTAAAAACACAAGGGAAGATGGGTGTTGATGAGGGACAGGTCAGGCCAGACAATGGCCGATCCCTTACAGACTCACTGACTTAGAGGCGCGTTCATGTGAAGTGCGTGAGTGTGTGAGGGCTATCCCATTGTCAAATCGTCAAGTCACTGAGTCAGTGAGTGAGCCCTTTATGCCCCCTTACCGTAGGTCAGCATCGATGCGGACTTACGGTAAGGAAATTACCCACAGTTCATAGCGTTGTGACGTCAAATACAGGGGTTGCCCTCGGAACACCGGAAGTAACACGGTCAGCAGATATGCAAACGTTAACGTTATGGAAGGAGAGCGAAAAAACAGATAGATAAACAATGAAACATTACATTAACAAGGATTTAAGATGGTACATAAACACACATGAAGTCAGAGGAATACCAGTGGTTATATTCCACACACAAAGAATATATATCGATCGATAGATTGATAGATAGATAGATCTATCTATCTTTCTATCTATCTATAGATATATATAGATATATATTCTTTGTGTGTGGAATATATGATGACAATAACCGATAAATGATCACGCCCAGAGCCGCCAATGTTAACAACATTTTGTAGAGACGGGGATAAGTGCTGTCCCATTCCTATTTGTAGCATCCGGAGCCCTTTCAGACTCTCACACTCAATCACTTACAGCTGACGTCAGTTAAGTCAGTGAGGGTTCAGGGCTTGAGTCTTTAGGGGCCGGATTGGAACTGGGCCATAGTCAAAGGCGGGAAAACACAAAGGTGGGAAGTAAAACAAGACATGCCACATATGTTGAGTGACCTGCAAAATAAAAGAGGAAACAAATTACAACAAAAATTAGAAGACAATGGCAAAGTAAGGTGATAAACATGGTAAACCATTTTGCTACAGATCAGCATCATCACTGTGAGCATGGTCACCTCAAACAATGGACATTGTGAAAATGAGACTTTTCACCAATAACTATGAAGTTACTTAAAAGTTAGTCCTTTACCATGAAGTGTCAACATCACTTTTATGTATTTTTTGGTGTGAATGTGCAATATGTGTTACTTGGTTTGTATTATTTCCATCATCAGTGAAGGGTGTTACGTCTTATTATAGAACCCTGATTATTCGGAGACCATAGTTTTGTTCATTTTATAATTAAATGGGATGTAAACCAGCTGTAGCACCATTGTTATCAGCTGAATGTGACAAGTTGAATAAATGAACTTTTTGAATGAAACACTAAGGCTTGAAATTAGATATTTTGTCCAACAACAAGCTGAGAAAGTTCCCTCATGCAAGCCAAAAGGCTATGAGTTGATTTGTTTTTTCTTCTTCTTTTTGGCTTGAAACTTTATAATCAAAATAAGTTTCAAAGCAGGCTGAGTCACAGCTCTCAAAGAAAAAATATAATTTAGACAAAAAAATTGGAAAAATGTGTGTCATTGACTGTTTGAAGGGCTACAGTTACCTCAATATTTGTCAGAAGGATTCACAATTGGGCTTGAATGAAAGCCAAGAAGGTCCCCTTTAAAATGACACAGACACAATATTATAAAACATTGAAAAATGTCTTGACCATGACCCTAAACCAGGATATGCACCAGGATCTACAATGCAATTTACTTTAGGTGGTGGTTCACTTCATGAGCTGGTTACTGTCACACAGCTGCCACTCAGGAATGTCTATCATACCAAAATATCATCTACAGACATGGACATTTTCATAAATTCTAAAAAGTTTTGCCACCTTGGGTGGTACCAACAAATACAATTTTGGACTCTGGCCAATGGACTATTTGTAACTGTTATGTCCTTTGTATCGGTTAAATATAACTGAAAATAAGGAAAGTGATATTTCCTCGCATTAACAAGTGCATCTGGATTTTAAATCTAAATATGATATTGTCTCTCATACTTAGAAATAGCATTTTTGCAGTGTGTGCTGACTTGACTACCATAACACACAAGGACATATTTCAAGAATGTGTTGTTGATAGATGCTTTATCAAGCCCCTACGAACAGTGCTGGGCTTTAAAGCCAGTTATATACATCGTAGCCACAACTGGAATTATACTGTCTCAATTCAGTTCAATTCAATTCAATTCAAATAACTATTTTTCCATTAGGAACTTCATCTGTGAAGAGCGACAGTGCATATTAAACAAAATAAATACAAATAGATAAAATACAAATGTTAAAAAGTTAAATATGGTGCCATAGGACCCACAGAGACTTTTTCCCATAGGTTTACACTGTGAAAGAGATGTTTGTAAATGATAGATAAAATGGAAATGGGTACATTTTTTTTTGAGCATCACAATCTTCATGAAATGACTCGTCTCACTTTTGGGAATTGATCCATTCAGTCCAATAGCATTCTAGAAGAGCCACACGATCAAATCATTTTGTCCCCATTCAAGTTAGCAGTAAGCTAAACTGAAAGTTAGCAGCACTCTGCTGGGCTCAGCCATTGTAACTCTAGTGCTCTTGCTATATGGGCCGCATAATGCAGAAGATCCGGGTAATTTCATACTGCAGAAATTGAGCGTTTTTGGCTTCATGAGCCACTGAGAAACTTTCATAGGAATAGACCGGGGCCTGCCTCCAACACTGTATCAAGTTCTCTTAATACACCCATGTGCTATATACCAACTGAAGGTCATATATGCTCAGATAGTGAGTATTAACAGTACCTAAAATAAATGATAACAGCAAAATTCAGTTGTGTATAGTTCTTATAATTCAGTATGCAATCATGTAAAAATTATAATTCAAAATAGTTCATCTCCAAACCCTATGGACAAATTCAGGAGGTAAAATTCAATTTAAACTGTAAATTATAGTTTATTTCATGCATTTAAGCATATTTTTTTAGATATTATTACCATCTCAAATTCAGTTCTGTACACTTGGCAAAGACTGCCTCCAGAAGTAAAACAACAAATGTCTAAATAATGACTATAGGCTACTGCGCCGGGAACGGCATTTGTCCAGTTCAGTTTGCACATTTGCAGAGCATAGGTCACAGGAAATTTGCTTGTTATAGAAAGTGGGATCATTTGGACGGACTAACTCACTGCCCTATGGCGCTGTGCTGATAAAATAAGGGCTATCGGACCAAGCATGCCCCTGTGAGCTACGCTGAGCTCAATAGGGGATGTTTTAAAGGTCAGGGTGCAGCAGTTAATCTGGAGAGTGCTGAAACAGAGCCAGCAGGAAGGCCAAGGAGAGCTTATACTATCTCTCTCTGTCTCTCGCACATGCAATCTTGTTCTCTCCTCTCTTTACCCTGAAAGAGATGCTGTGTTGTAGACAGAGTGTTTGTGGAAAGCCAAGGCCTGATTTAATCTGTGCTGCTGAAATAGAGCATTGTCTCATTCGCCGGCTGGGCTGTAGATACGGTTTTTATTCAGTCTGAGAGAGACAGACAGATAGAACGACACAAGGAGGAATGAGGAGAGCAGGATAGAGTGGGATTAGACTGTCACCCACACGACTAACTAGACACAATGTGAAATATCCTTGTCAGTCCACACTCCACCCCCAGCCTGTCCAGCCTACACCAGAAAAAAATAGGCTGAAACTTTAGTGATGACTGAGGGAAAATTAAAGAAGAAAAGGTGTCCATATTCAAGGTCCTGAGAATAATGGTGACACTGACGCTGACTGTCAGAGGTTAAGTTAGGTTAGACATGTAAGTATCTTTTCTGTTGCATTTTGTGGTTAATCAATCTTATATTCTCTAAAGTGAAATATTGTTGTCATATCTGGATTACTAACCTTACCATTTACTGCTTGCTAAATAGAAAAGGCTACAATTATGTAGAGTTACAGTGTTCTATTATTTTTGTACTATGTTAAGACAATTTGTCTCTTTAATTGTAAACAATCACAACAACATATAGTAGTTGTTAGTAGTATGGTAGTGTTACCTGAATAGCATCTTTACTCAAGCCAGAGAGCGTAGACAAGGCAAAGACAGGAGATAGCCCATGAATGTATCAAGAGAACTGGATACAGAATTAGAGATGGGTCCCTGTTCATTCCTATGAAAGCTGCTCAGTGGTGCATGATACCAAAAAAGTTCTATTTCCACATCATGAAATTACCCCAATGTTTTCACATTATCAGGCTCATACAGCAAAGACTAGAGACTTACGTCGGCCGAGTCGCTAACTTCTGCAGGCCGAATGGCTGACTTCAGATTTACCACTTCGCTAACTTGAATGGGAACAAAATTATTTTTTCATGTGGCTCTTTTGGAGTTTTGAACTGTTATTGGACCAAATGGATCAAATCCTCATAGTAACATGAGTCATTTTGCGGGAGCTGTGACACCCAAAAACATGTATCCACTGATTTACAGATGTCTCTTTCACAATGTAAGTCTATGGGAAGAAGTCTTTATGGCATCACGTGACAGTGAAGTTCCACTTTTGACAGCTATGTAAAATTTTCCTGGGTGCTTGAGACAGCCCCATAGCTAGCTAGCTATGTAGGAATATGACTTGCTTATTTTTTCATGGATTCTGGCAGACCATAGACAGCAGACAGATAACACCCTCTGGATGGCACGAGAAAAAAACTGTCACACAAAGTGGCAGGACGAAAATGAAACAAGCATGTCCATATATGGCTATGGTGATATAATGTTTACAAGACTGAAATGAAATATATTAAAATTATTTTGGATCTATTTATTCCAGTAATGACTACTAATTTTCCAGATCATCCACATTTTCTCCTTGTATAAGGGAGCTATGTAATATGTGGTTCTAAAGTCCATTGCGAACGACAACAAAAGGTTAAAATATTTTAACTTTGGATGGCAGTGCCATCTAGCGTTAGCATTGGCAGTATTCTCTGTCGGCCTCACCTAATTTTACCATCCTGCTTCCCGTCACTAAAATGATATGGTTTGCCATCTACTGTCTGCCTGAATCCATGTGAACGCAGCATGAATCCAGCCTGCACTGTCGCTTCACAGCAAGAGTGTTTCTGGTTCGATCCCGGGTGTGGGAGCCCCTCTGTGCGGAGTTTGCATGTTCTCCCCGTGTCAGCGTGGGTTTTCTCCAGATACTCGAGCTTCCTCCCACAGTCCAAAGACATGCAGGTTGGGGATAGGTTAAATGGTGACTCTAAATTGTCCGTAGGTGTGAATGTGAGTGTGAATGTTTGTCTGTCTCTATGTGTCAGCTGTGTGATAGTCTGACGACCTGTCCAGGGTGTACCCTGCCTCTCCCCCAATGTCAGCTGGGATAGGCTCCAGCTCCCCTGCAACCCGCAAGAGGATAAGCGGTTACGAAAATGGATGGATGTTAGTCCCTTATGTTCTATTGTATAATTTTACAATGTCAGATGTTCGGATTGAATGCGGCCAAAGTTACAGATATTGAGGTAAGCATACGTAAAAATAATCCCTGCCAGCAAAAACCTCAAGATTTAAACTCTTCTTAATGCTCTGTTTACAATTGGTTTTTTTTCTACTTTTGAGAAAAGCAAAATCAGATTGTGACAGATTTTTTTTTCTTTTTAAATGATCATCAGTTCCAGGTGTAACAGGTCCCAGGCAGAGTACCTGTACACAGATAAGGTTCCTGTAAAACAGGAGAAAGAATGAGACAGGCGACAGTTTGCTTCCGTTCAGTGCAGCTTCGCTCAGTAGAATTTACTTATCAATTTGCAACTATCTTTTTCCATATTCAAATGTCAATTAGCAGTACAACATCCATAATATCAGAAACAAAACCAAAATACTGTACATATAGGCTGGTTACAGCGTAAGCCTCTTATTTCCAAATAACACACACATTTCCCAGTTCTTCATAAAGAATAATCCTGAGTTCAGTGGACCACTGTATTAATACATCCTCATTCAGTCAATTAACTGAGCTATCATGTAGTTCACAACTACCGAAAATAATACCATGAAATATAAAATGTATAGGACCTCACATGTTCCCTTATTTAACCTCACTCATAGTGTAAATAAAAAGAAACGGGCATATTGCTCTTAATGACTGTTGGTTCAAGATAAATGCCTGAGCTGAAGGCTTGAGCTGAAGACTTGCAAGTTTTAACAATGTTAACTGGTTACAATTTTAACTAAATATCTGTATATCGCTCTATAACTGTAACATTAAATTTATTTACACAGGTAACAAAATACTGTACCCAAGATAATAGTTTTTAACCCAGAAATGAAATGTGCTGGAGCCAGAAACTACGACATGGTTTGGTCACAACAGAGAGAAAAAAGTAAACAGCGGCGCCATCTTAGGTCACCTGCAACACACAGACTATAAGTTCTGCCACTGGTTCAGAAACCCATCCAAACACATTCAGTACCCTTACAAAAATCGATCTACCATCATATTGAAATGTAAAGTACAAATGTGGGTATTTATGTAAGTTTTAAAACACCACCAACCTATAAAACAAAAAGAATGAGACAGGCGACAGTTTGCTTCCGTTCAGTGCAGCTTCGCTCAGTAGAATGAGGAAGTAAACAAGAGTCCGCTCAGAAGGTGAGTCCAAGAGGGGAAGCAACTCGCCACACTGCCTCCTGCTGGTAACATTGAGTAGCTCTTTTGCATTCACTCTTACCAAGAGGTAATTATTGAGCATTTTGGCCCAAATTAACACATTTCTTGCACAGAAATAACATCTTCAAAATAAAACAAACAAAATTACATAAAATGTGACCTTCCATTTCATGAGCGTCACACGCTCCCTGACAAAATAAAAATGGCTCCAGACATTTACATACTCTTAAACCTCAAACCTTTTCAACATTCAACATTTCTCATACCGTTTCAATATCCAAAGGTGAGTTCAAGATGAGTCTGTCTAATGATGTACATGCACGACTGTCAATACACAAATAGTGGTGCAGTGAACTGTGTGGTTGATGTGTATGGTAAGACTTGGTATGGTGTGAGGTATGGCGGTGTCTGAAAAGGTGTGTGATAGATCATGGGATATGGTTGCATTCCCCAGGTTGGTACTGCTGACAATCCATAGGCCCCCACTGTGTTGCAAATGGGTCGGGGATGGTATGAAGGTCGGCCTAGTGTTTGATATGTGAGCATCTGGGTGGGCTTTCTCTCACGAGTGGACCTCCGAGTTTGAGGATGAGTAGCCTGATCCTCATTGGGCTGCTCATTTTCTGTCTGAGGAGGTAGCAGCCTATTTACTCCCTGCTCAGGTTCTGCCGGTATTGGATCAACAGGTAAGTGCTCCTCCTCTGTCCATTCCTCCTCGTGTGTCCTCTGTCCCATTTCTCTGCTCTCTACATCAGACAAGCTCTCCCCTCTTTCACTGACGTGTATACCTTGTCTAGTTTCTCTTTCAGGTACAAGTGGTCGAGTTTGGTCAGATCTCTCATTACATGATTATAATGTTGATTAGAGTGTCTGTGAGGCTCACATACAGGCTGAACGTGTGTGTTCTCAAGTCCTCTCTTTACAGGTACTCTCAGCCAGTATCGGGGTTCCTCATCATCAGACGAGTCACTGCTTGGGTTCCATTCACTCTGTCTCTTTGTATTTTGTCTGGCCCTTTCTCTCCGTTTGAGTGGTTCTGTTGATGGAGCAGGTAAGTATTTTGGTGAGTCTCCCTTTTGTTCAGCTGGTGATTTCAGTGCTGGCTGAGGTAAGTCCACTGGTAGGTCATTGACTAAGTGAAGCAGGTTGCGATGTAGTGTGCGTACTCTACTTCCACCAGCTTCTGGCGTCACTCTGTAAACCGGACCCTCAGCAACCCTCTCCTTCACAACATGGACCATGTCCTCCCAGTACGCTCTTAGCTTACCTGGACCACCTCTCTCACTCAGGTTACGCACCAAGACGCGGTCACCTGGTTCAAGGACAACACCCTTCATATGGCGGTCATAGTATCTCTTTCCCCTGGAACTTGACTGCTGACTATTCTCAGAGGCGAGTCTGTAAGCTTCCTTCATTCTAGAGGCCCACTTCTCTGCATAGCCTCTTGGGGAGGTAGCTTCTTCATCCGTACCCAAGCCAAATATCATGTCCACAGGCAGGCGTGGGTGGCGGCCGTACATCAAATAGAAGGGTGAAAACCCAGTCACCTCATGCCTGGTACAATTATAAGCATGGATAATTTTTGACAGATGCTCTCTCCACCTTTCCTTTTCTTTCTCCTTCAGGGTCCTGAGCATTTGAAGCAAGGTGCGGTTAAATCTCTCCGCCGGGTTCCCCTGAGGATGGTAGGGGGTGGTCCTTGAGTGACCAACACCACTCAGCTGCTGCAGGGTTTTAAACAGTTCGTTTTCAAATTCTCTCCCTTGGTCATGATGTAATTTCCATGGGTAGCCGAACCGTGGGATAAAATCATCAAAGAGCTTCTCTGCAGCTGTTTTTCCCGACTTATTTCTGGTTGCATAGGCTTGTGCGAACCTGGTAAAATGGTCTACAACAACCAGGATGTACTCAAAGCCACCTCTACTAGGCTCCAGATGAAGGTAGTCAATTGACACAAGCTCTAGGGGTGAGCTGGTGGTAATGCTCCCCATGGGCGCTCTGATGTGTGAGACAGGCTTCTTCTGCTTAAGGCATGGACACTTCCTAGTCACATAAGACTCAACATCCTGTTTCATATACGGCCAGTAAAATCGATCTCTAGCTAGACCCAAGACCCTCTCGGTCCCCATGTGACCAATGTTATCATGGAGATGTCTCAGGACCAAAGCTCGGTACTGGTTGGGCAGGACAAGTTGACTTCTTTGACTGGTTTCCCTGTATAGCAGACCGCCTTTGAGATGGAGTTTTTCCCACTCATGAAGAAGTTTCCTGGTCAGACCATTAACTCCCCTTCTCACATCACTGGTCAGAGCGTTGTTAGTCTCTTTCAGTCTGATGACTTGACCGATGACAGGATCATCTCGCTGACATTTCATGAGCTCATCGCGGCTTATGGTCGGGAGCAGCTCTGGTGACTGCATGATTGAACCATGCTGCGACAAGTTGAGGACAGCTACATAGGCGACATCTCGTTGCTTAGCAACTCTACTGCCTTCCCATGTTGCCAGCTCCTGTGTGCATGAGTCCACATAACTGTCAATGTCTAAGGGCAACCTAGACAGAGTGTCAGCATCAATGTTCGCTTTTCCTGGTCGATATTTCACCTCAAACCGGAAGTCAGCAAGCTCACCGACCCATCGATGGCCAACAGCATTTAACTTAGCGGTGCTCATCACATAGGTTAACGGATTGTTATCCGTGTAGACGATGAAGTGGGGCGCATAAAACAAATAATCTCGAAATTTCTCACTTATGGCCCACTTCAAGGCCAGAAATTCGAGCTTGCCTGAGTGGAGGTTGTAGTTTCGTTCTGCCGGCATCAATGTTCTGGACCCGTAGGCGATCACCCTGAGCTTTCCTCCCTGGCGTTGGTACAGAACAGCGCCCAGCCCCTGTTCCGACGCATCTGTATGAAGCACAAAAGGGAGATCAAAATCAGGATAACCAAGCACCGGCGGGTTAGACAGGATGTGTATGAGCTGGTCTAGAGCCCTTTGGTGCTCTTCAGCCCACTTCACTGGAGTCCTGGATGACAACTGTGCCCCTTTCCCTTTCTTTTGCTTGGGCTGAAGCATCACCGTGGCAGTGGTTTTGGTTTGTAAGAGCTCATACATTGGTTTGGCAACCCTAGAGAAGTCCTGAACGTACGTCCGGTAATAGCTGAGGAATCCCAGAAGCTTACGGACTTCTCCAACAGTACTGGGGGTTTTACTTCTCAGAGCCTGGATGGCTTCCAGGTCCTTGGGGTCGACCCTGACTCCATCGGCTGAGACCAGTCTTCCCACATAACGAACCTCTTTTTTTAAGAGCTCGCACTTGGTTGGCCTGAGTTTCACACCGTGGCATTGGAGAGCCTTCAGGACGCGTCTCAGGACCTCAACATGATCTTCAAATGTCCTAGCATAACAGAGGACGTCATCCAAGTAGGGGATGCAGCACTCATCCCGCAAAGAGTTGAGCATCTCCTCCATGCTCCTCTGAAATGCTGCTGGTGCATTTGAAAGTCCAAAGGGGATACGCACCCACTCATACAAGCCCCATGGAGTGATGAACGCCGTCAGGTGCCGTGAGCCCTCAGAAATGAACCCTTGATGATAGGCTTTTCCCTGATCCAAAATTGAGAACCAGCTGTACCCACCAAGCGTGTCGATAAGATCTTGAATACGGGGCAGGGGGTGTCTGTCTGGGACTGTCTTTTGGTTCAGGAGCCTGTAGTCAATACATAACCTCAAACTCCCGTCCTTCTTGCGAACACAAACTACTGGGGCGGAGTACGGGGACTTTGATTTTACTATCCACTTCTTTGCCAATAAGTCCTGGATATACTCCTTGACTTCTTGGTAGAGGGGCTTGGGGACTGCTGCATAGGATCACTGTACTGGGATGTCATCCTTCAGTGTTATACTCATTTGGAGGCTTGGGACACATCCTATATCATTATCATCCCGAGCAAATGCATTTGACTCCTCATAGAGCATTGTTTTCACAAGTTCTTGTTGTTCCTCATTTAAATGGCTTAGATCGACGGGGGGTTGCCACAGCTGGGGTAGCTGATCTGTTTCACTTTTGTCTCCCCCACGGTCAGGAACAGGTGAGTCGACTTCATTGACCTCAATGCTGTCTACTTGGTCTGTTTCCACTATCTTATCGATGGGCTGGATACTACCTAACACTGTGAAGTGGTCCAGCGTGATGTTGTGTTGGGTATGGTTGCCCACTGGGATTTCCACATAAGGCCGCTTGGTGTGGTGAACCATAACCAGGCCATCACCGAGGTCTAGTTGTTCCAGTTTTATGTCCGGATGGCTGACCTCGAACAACGCCACAGGTGAGGTGAAATCAACTAGCCCACATTTGATGCGGGCAACCTGGCCAGGATGGACAATGACTTCATGCTGACCAACCCTCACCAGTGCATGGTCATGAGTGGGCTCCTGTGTCTGTATAAAGTTCACAATTGCCTCAGCTTTGTCACTTTCAACCTGCATGGCAACTTCCAGCAGTCTGGCAATAACACCGACAACACCCATCCTACTCTCCTGCCCTAGGATGAGCTCTTTGATCACACTGAAGCCCACTATTGGTCTCGCAAGACTCACCTGACCGACCAGGAAGGGTACTCTGATGGCGAGGTTTGGATCATCATTGTCAGGGAGGTTAAAGATGAGTTCAACCCATCCATCATATGGTATCGACTCTCCATTGGCTGCAGTGAGATCAAGTTCTCTGTCTCCCAAGAGCTCACTGAGAGGATGCACTTCCTGTTGAGGTATGTATTTTTGTTTCCATGAGCGGTCTATAATACTGACCTGAGCACCAGAGTCTTGACGAGCAGTCACAGTATACCCATTCAGATTACATTTCAATAAGCATTTCTCTCCAATCAGTTTGGCTACTCGCTGTGATGTTGATTGATTATCAGTTGGTGAATGAGGAGGGGTCTCGGCTGGTTTGCTGTTGTCTGGGTGGGACTTACCACTACTGTCGGTCACAGCCTGTCCCCCTGCCGTGGCCGGGGTGCGTTTCCCGATGGCTTAGATCTTTTTAAGCATCCCACAGCACGGTGCCCCTCTTCGCCGCAAGCAAAGCAGTGATTGCAGTCAGTCCGACCGCTGGCAATGCAGTTAGGGCAGCCATGTGATTTCCCTTTTCTTAACTGTCTGCTCTGTGTATTAGGACACTGACAGGTACACTGGGGCTGAGGATCAGATGTTAATTGCTTCGCTGTTGCTGGAGCATTTGACTGTAGGGAGTTTACAGCCTGAGTCAGGGCCTGCACTTGAGCGCTCAGTTGATGAAGTAGCTCATCTTTAGCATTAGTGTCAGCGTTACTCTTTTCTCTGCTCACCTCACCAATGTTACTCTCACTACTCTGTACGTGAGCTGTTTTTGGGCGGATGCTGCGCCCCAAGCGTCTTTTCCTCTCACTCTCCTCATTTGTTGTTTTGGTAACTTGTCTAAGAAGCATCTCGTCAGTAACTGTAGGGTCTGAGAGGAGGGGCCTCAACTCACGCCGAATGTCATCATGTTTCTCATTCAAGCCCTGATAGACTGTGCGAAGGAATACGTTTTGTGCTGTTCGTGCCTCATACTTAATATCTGAATCTGTCTCTCTGGATGTAAATATTACCTTCTGTTTGAGCCCCATCATTTTATAGAGAAACTGCTGCGGTGTTTCATGCTCATGCTGTTTGGCGTTCATCAATTCCTGAAACAGTTCAGTGCTACTTTTCTCTCCTAAGTGTGATTGGAGGAAGCTCTTTAACTCTGCTATTGTCATCTCATCCTTGCCGGAGAGCATATCCTTGAAGTTGCCGGGCTTTATGATACGAAACACTGCTCTGGTTATCTCACCCTCGGTGTGCTTTTCTTTCAGTCCTAGGTCAATTTGTTTACTAACATTGCTGTAGCTTATATCAGATGCATTATCACCAATTTGCCCACCATGGATTTTGAATTCTTTCCTCTGTAGGAGGGGAAGGTCTTTGAGAGCAATCATGCTTTCAGTGGCGTTGATGAAATGCTGGTCAGCGTTTGAGCAAGGCGACGGCATGGCCTGTGGGCTGTGGAACTGGTTACAGCCATTGTCAGTAAGTTGAGTGTCCGTCATATGTGGAGTGCCCTGTTTAAGATCCTGGTAGTGCACATGACTAGAGATCAGCTTATTCTGTTGTGATTCAGGGGAACTAGCGTGAGAAATTATGTCTGTTGTCGTAGTTTCAGGGTGGGTACCTGTAGTGTGAGTGTCAATGTGAGTACCAGTAGATGGTGAAGGTGGCGAAACATTAGCATCAGACACTGTAACACCCGCCCCACCCTCTGGAGGGAGTTCACCCTGTTCATGTGTATGCATCATGTCAGCAATAATATCTTTTATAAAGAGTAACTGCGAAAGGCCCTCGTCCTCTAACATCAGCAAACTTGGACTGTTCATGTATGTACATACGTGGTCAATGCAGCCTTCTTCATCATGTTTGTTCAACTTAGCTGACTCTTTGCCGGGTGTCTGTGGAATGGTGGTTGCAAGCTGGAACAAGTCATCAGCAGAAAGGCTAAATAGTCTCTTCTTTAGAGTCCAAACCAGCTTCTTTCTCTCGTCGTCCGCCATTGTGAACACACGTCAGATGCCCTCGGCCCTCGAATTCCCTCTCTCTGACTGCAGTCAGACGCCTTGGATTCTTGCAGCCCCTGGCTCTGATGATGGGTCCCACACTGGTCCACGGGTTCAGGAATCACTGGATCAACGACGTCCTCCCACTACGGGTGTCGCCAATCCCGGACGAGCCCCCACAAATCTGTAACAGGTCCCAGGCAGAGTACCTGTACACAGATAAGGTTCACAGGTCCCAGGCAGAGTACCTGTACACAGATAAGGTTCCTGTAAAACAGGAGAAAGAATGAGACACGCGACAGTTTGCTTCCGTTCAGTGCAGCTTCGCTCAGTAGAATTTACTTATCAATTTGCAACTATCTTTTTCCATATTCAAATGTCAATTAGCAGTACAACATCCATAATATCAGAAACAAAACCAAAATACTGTACATATAGGCTGGTTACAGCGTAAGCCTCTTATTTCCAAATAACACACACATTTCCCAGTTCTTCATAAAGAATAATCCTGAGTTCAGTGGACCACTGTATTAATACATCCTCATTCAGTCAATTAACTGAGCTATCATGTAGTTCACAACTACCGAAAATAATACCATGAAATATAAAATGTATAGGACCTCACATGTTCCCTTATTTAACCTCACTCATAGTGTAAATAAAAAGAAACGGGCATATTGCTCTTAATGACTGTTGGTTCAAGATAAATGCCTGAGCTGAAGGCTTGAGCTGAAGACTTGCAAGTTTTAACAATGTTAACTGGTTACAATTTTAACTAAATATCTGTATATCGCTCTATAACTGTAACATTAAATTTATTTACACAGGTAACAAAATACTGTACCCAAGATAATAGTTTTTAACCCAGAAATGAAATGTGCTGGAGCCAGAAACTACGACATGGTTTGGTCACAACAGAGAGAAAAAAGTAAACAGCGGCGCCATCTTAGGTCACCCGCGACACACAGAGACTATAAGTTCTGCCACTGGTTCAGAAACCCATCCAAACACATTCAGTACCCTTACAAAAATCGATCTACCATCATATTGAAATGTAAAGTACAAATGTGGGTATTTATGTAAGTTTTAAAACACCACCAACCTGTAAAACAGGAGAAAGAATGAGACAGGCGACAGTTTGCTTCCGTTCAGTGCAGCTTCGCTCAGTAGAATGAGGAAGTAAACAAGAGTCCGCTCAGAAGGTGAGTCCAAGAGGGGAAGCAACTCGCCACACTGCCTCCTGCTGGTAACACTGAGTAGCTCTTTTGCATTCACTCTTACCAAGAGGTAATTATTGAGCATTTTGGCCCAAATTAACACATTTCTTGCACAGAAATAACATCTTCAAAATAAAACAAACAAAATTACATAAAATGTGACCTTCCATTTCATGAGCGTCACACAGGCATTCTTCTGTGTGTTAACATTACATAATCTACACTGCTACATGAAACTACATGCTAACGTCAGGGAAACATATAATCTTGGTTGCCGATATCATATTCTTGTTAAAACATGTCTGGTTGTGTTTAGAGGCTTTTACTGGTGATTTTCTAACAGGGTGAGTTCCACTATACACAGTCCTTCCTTGGCTGCAAGTACATTGCTACATGTAGCTACATGCTAATGTCAGGTAAACATGTAAGCTTGGTTTCCCATGTCGTTAATTTCCCCCAGCCTCTGATCATATTCCTGCTGGAACATGTCTCAGACTAAGGGTGAATACAGGTGTTCGAATGCAGTTTTTGTTTTTTGTTTTTTACCATTAAAGCGTGTGACCATGTTCTAGTAGAATCCCAAAATACAAGTTTGATCCTGATGATAAATGTAATAGGTCCTCTTTAAATAAAAAATAAAAGAAATGGTGGAGGACCAAATGAGCAAGAAAAAAATAACAGCGTCAAAAAATAAGAAAACTCTCGGCAAAAATACAAAAAGCTCTTTCAGCCATTTTGCATGCACTTTTGAGACAGTCCCTAACTTCCGCTGCTGAGTTTTCGTACTGTCATGTTGCACAACTTACCAGGCTTCAATATCAAATCATGAGGTAAAAAATGTGGTGTGGTGTAACAGTTGCCAAGTAAGGCTGTGAAAAACTTATCTTGTAAGTACAGTACATACACAGCTGACAGGTTTGTGCAGCAATACAGTGCCTGTCACAATGAACAGCAATGGTTAGATTAGAAAGTTTGTCAATAGTTATTCTGTAGAATCAGTCTGAAGCAGTTTGGGGTAGTTTAAGTGCAATTGGGCTTCAGCTTCAGTTAAAGGCTACAGATGAATGTTATTAGAGCTCCAAACAGCTTTATGTTCCTCAAGAACGTTATCTAAAATTATACATCACTGGTTTTATTGGAGCCACTTGACATAGGCTCCATTTCCACAAGAGTCCACAGATGTCTCTAACTTGTCCAAAAGAAAAAGGGAGGGCAGAGGAGGCTGAGACAGACAGACACAGAGAAGGACAGACTGGGACAGACAGAGTAATTGTGCCAAAAAAGAAAAGTTAAAGAGAGGACAGAGAGTTGATAAATATGGCTGTATGGATTTTCTCCTTACAACTCTGGAAGCAGAAAGTGAAAGGGTGACAAAAAGATGGAGGGAGGGGATGGAAGAATAACACAGTCAGGAAGAATATTAGTGACAGTATTTTGTTCTGTCTCCAAACAGAATTGGACTTCAACCCTGTCCAGTCTGTGCCCAGAGGAGGGAAATTAACAATCTGTCTGTTCGTTTAGGGACTCTTCGTTTCCTGACGCCTCTTGGCGCCTGCTAGGAATCTTAACGAGGAGCAGAGATGGCAGCGAGAGACAGAGACGGAGAGTGACAAAGGAAAACAGAACGAGACAGAGAGGGAAGGAAAAAATGGACAAAACAGTGGCAAAAGTGGTGAGAACTGGGTCTGCTTTAATTCACCTCATATCATACTCAGATCGAAGTGTTAAATGTGACTGCTGCTTCATGCAAAAGATGTTTATACACAGCCAAAAAAACAGAGAAGCACTTCATCATAAGTGGAACTGAAGGAAAGACTTTTATAATAAAATGCAATTTAACTACTTTAACATCTGTTTAAAATGATCATAGTGTTAAAGCAACATATCTTGACAGTTCCATCAAACATTTTAAAGCTTTAATCCAAAAGATTTTAATGATATTAAACCCTGTTTTCTTCAGAAAAGCCATTCTATAATTATCTTTCTATGTAGTGTTTTTTTTTTTTGTGGTGGGGTCCACCATTCCTATGTAGAATACAAATTGTCCTACATGTGCTAGGGACATACAGAAAGGGAGGAATCATATCAGCCTTACTCTTTACAGCACTCTATTTATACCGTATCAGAACTGTATTAAAACTACTTGATATCAAAACTATTTAACTGACAAAATTTGGAGTGGATTTTAATGTGAATCAGTCACAGGAATGCAGGCCTGTTTGTCATTGCGGTTAGTGCTGAGAGTAGTCATTCATCACATACGTGTCTACAAAAGAAGACATAATAATTTTGGAACATTTCTGACAGCTAATCTGTTAAATCTCTTGTTTCTCTAAATGCTGTAGAGAGTAACAGAACAGTCAGGAGCAGCCACAGTGGGCTGTTAGATGAAGAGCTGCAGGCGACAGCCTGCACACCTCCAACTCCTTAGCAAGCAACTAACCCCATGTGCCCTGCTGCTGTGTGGGGCTTGCACTGTGTGTAACATAAAATCATTTTGATGATGGAGAAAGGCAAATTATTGAGTTAGTGTACGGAAATGACATTATCTCCATGTCTATCTATTCAACCATCAGAATGATCTGTATCTGTAGATAGAAGACTGGAAGTGAGAATGGTTTATATATTAAAATGGTTTATTCACATTTAATCAGGCATGTGTTGTATTTTCTAACCTAATAGGCATTGGTAATGAATGTGTTGTACCTTCCTCATACTGTCCCTCTCTCCCTCACCCTCTCTCTCTCTCTCATTTTTAACCAAACTAGGTTTTTGAACTGTCTGAAACCGACTACTATGAAATTCCATTTAAATCAATATTAGATAGATAAATACATGAATAAATAAAAGCAGATTTCAGAGGAGACGCGAAGGACATGTTGCCCTCAATAAATAAAAACATAAAAGTAGTGGAGGACTTTGATTTGGACGAAATGAAAGATATTTACACCATAAATTGATGCACAAAAAGAACAAATCGGGCAACACATTCTCACTCCGACCTCATTACATATGGACGTTTGATTTTCCATGTGGAAATACAATGTGCAAGGTACCCTGGGTGCATTGGTTGTTGACATTCTGGGACGCCGTGACAAGTTCTGCCTGTTACAGGCATTGTCTCATTTCAAAATACACTTCCATTGTCACAGGAAATGTACCGTTTGCATACACTCCCTTTCAAAGTAAATGCACTATGTCAGTACAACACCGCAAATTAACGTGTTTTTTTCCCCTTCCTTCCTTCTGAAGTGCGAGCGTATAGTAGCTACAGGTAGCTTCACACAAACAGAACAATATTGTTCATATTAAGTTATGTTTCTGTTGTGGTTTGTATTTGCTGCTTTTATTTTGGTAGTTTGTTCCGGTTGTGTGTGTGCTGTTTGGGTAACTTTACTTTTGTCCCTCCGGAGGCACCCTTCCTCCCGGCTGCGTCGAGGAGTGATTGGACTCACCTGTTTCTGCTTTGCCAATCAAGCCGCCTACTTTAAGCCTGCTGAGACACTCCTCGACGCCAGAGTATACAGAGAACCTCCGTGGTATCAGCTTGGCTCCCGTTTGGTAACATTGTGAACTTTCTCTTGTGCATGTTGATGAGTTTTTGTAACCGTGTCTCTCCTCCGTCTTTTCCAGTGCCTCCCGTGCCCTCACAGCCCAGCACTCTCTGGACGTCTTTTGTGTTTTTTGAAGGACTCTTGCAATTTTGATTTTTTGTGGATTCACCCTCCCTTTGTTAAATAAATCATTGTTATAACCGGCTCCGTTTCCGCTCCTGGGTTCCCTTTCTGCACCTCACGTCACAGTTTCTGGTGACCTGATAAATCTAAGTCCAATATTTACTCTCCTTTAGCTCTGTTTTTGGTCTCCACCAACTTTTGTGTCTTTTTGGCAGCTATAAGCTCCACAGTGTTCACCAGCTCGTTGCTGAAAGAGTCAGTGTGCCATTTAAATGCTGAGCAGGTAGCATACATTGGATTTATCAGTGTTTTTGCTGAAAACATCTGCTAGCTACAGCAGAAAAATGACGCTGTGAGAGCCGTGAGAGTCAGCCAAAAGAGTAAAGTCATCGGCTGTAAAAACCAAAACAACAAAACAGTCATTTAATTTTTTGTTATTATAAAAACATTGATTATTGTGACTTGGAACGCCACTATGGCAGAGCTATTGTTCTGGCTTGCAATACAATGTTGAGGTTTTCATAGTATCCATACTGACTCATTCAAAATAAGATACATAACTCATCTTTAGCAGCATGAAGGCTATTTAAACTTCAGTGTGAAACTGCAAATGTTTGCCCCACACTTATACCCTCATTTAGAGGGAAACATAAAAAATACAGGCAGCCTGAAGGAACAGAAAAATAGTGTCAAACACTGAGCCGTTGAGGGAGAAAGTGTTTTATCACATTTTCCCAGTGAAACAACTGGCACAGAGGAGATATTAGAGAATGGATAGGGCACTGCCAACAAGTACACACCTGTGGAGACACACACACACACACACACACACTCCTCTAAGTGCCCTGAGAGCATTGTCATGCATACTAACATCAGTAGTAGTTACAAGAAAGATGAGTGTTTGTTTTCCTTATGAAAACTCCAATAACATTATAACACTGCTCAAACAAATTACTCGACCTTTACAGACATTTTTGAAATTGGAAAATGTGTCATTCATAGCAAATTATACTGAATGGAACAGACTTTAAAAAAGTCTTGCTCCAACATTATAACTTGTTGATATTTATCTATTTTTTCTTTATCATGTTGGCCAATTAAACCATCAGACCACTTCTATAATACAACATTTTCCTCACAGGGAGGAAACTCTATCAGGATTTGGAGAGTCAGAAGATACTCAGGCAGAAGCTGCAGCCATTGTTTTCCTGTCCAGGACCATGACATACACAACTGATTACCCACATTATGAGACACATTTCAGGGGACAAGCAACAATTACTGCCAAGGATGCGATATTTACCACAAGTCTGCTCAAAATAACTGTAGAGCGAAGTTGGTGCATGGAAGACAATGAGGGTAAAGTCCAAATAAAACTAGTGTTTTAAGGAAAGCTCTTGGGTAACCAGAAATGAAAAGGGTTCATCCTATGTTGCAATCAAAGCATTACATTTTAAATGTTTTGTGTGAAAACAGCACAATTTGACCTAAGGAGTGTACCACTAAGTGAGATTAGTGCAAAGTACTTTGAGTCAAAAGCTGGAGTTTTCCATCCTGCGAAAGTGGCTGTCTTTTAACTTTGCTCGATCACTGTGTTAACTTAAGCTGCAGACCAGACTGGGTTTGATCGCATGTTTAATTAAATCTACTGCATCAAATTTGACATTTAAGGGCTGCAGAATGTGCAGCTGTCACGATAGAAATAAACAGAGTGGTAAAATAAATAGGCTATATAAACTTGTGAAATCACACAATTAGTAATTTTCTGCCAGCATATCTCTCCCGCCTTAATTAGAAGCAACAGTGTTGCATCTTACTTCAATACTTTAATAATATTCTTCAAAGGCAGAAGTCGGCAGCACACAATCTATCATTTTTAAGAGTTGAATGATTTTAATCATTTTATTTCTATGGCTGCTTTAAACTAATAGAATTACTATATTACTACATTTGATATAAAACCCAGTTTCCTGCCTCAGTAAAAGGATCTCTTTGGTTTCACCGAAGAATTCAAACATACATTTTTCTGTCCTCTTTTTATCACCTACTAAATATAATTCTGAAATTCTCAGCTCCTTTGTGCAGCAAGAACATCAGCTCTATAAGGCAGGGCAAGGCAGTTTACTTTATAAAACACATATCATACACAGAGGCAGGTTCAAGACGCTACACAGAGAAGCTGAAACAACACAGTAGCAATCCAGCAGATTGTCCACCAGATCTGATCCAGGAGTCTTATTTGTTGCTAGTGATCACATTAATGTTTTAAGTGCAGCCTTCCAAGGTGCAGAACACTGCAGACCACTGTCAGAGACCAACAGATGACAAAACTGGTTGATTTTTAGCAACCTGTCGCTGTGTTTCTACTGGGGATAGTGCCATAAAAAAACAGTTGTTTTTTACCAAGACCTCCCTGCATTTCCTGCCGGAATAGTGGCATGAACATGTTGTTGTTTTTTCATAGCAAGCAGATCACCGTGTTTCTAGCTGGGACTGTGCCACCAAAAGTGATTATTTTAAGTCAAAATATGTTTTTCTAACCCAAACTCAGTGGTTTTTGTGCCTAAACATAACCACATGTTAACTGCAACGTTGTTGCAATGAAAAAACAACAAAAAAGTTAATTTTTAACATATTTGATACACAATAATGTAACATGAATGTGCTGAAACATACAATGCCAACTTTAATTGACCTATGGCTAAACCACACCCCCCTCCACTCACTTGGACAAAATATCAACATTCAGTGACCGGGGCGCTATACACAGCATTTCGCAGGAGGCAATTGATGTTTTTTGGGGACATAACGATCAGATGTCATTGAGAAGTAACCAAAAGGGCCTAAACTATGCATTGGAGGGATATATTCATCATTTTATTGTTGAGAAGGTTGATGAAAAGCTTAAATTACAAGCCAAAATTT
>NC_065519.1:32697565-32697743 GCF_006386435.1 Epinephelus moara
GCCTAAACTATGCATTGGAGGGATATATTCATCATTTTATTGTTGAGAAGGTTGATGAAAAGCTTAAATTACAAGCCAAAATTTACAGGTCACAGTGTACGCTTGTGAATCGCATCTCGTTGCCGTCACCATCAAAGACAACAAGTTAAAGTGCCACTGAAGTTAAGGTTTTTGGCTC
>NC_065519.1:32698886-32702987 GCF_006386435.1 Epinephelus moara
TGTTTCTTGAAGTTATGTGCTCATCATCTTTTCTGTGTCTTGCAGGCTGCCAGGAGAAGCGGACTGGCCGTCAGATATTGTTTGTGGAAATTTGAAAATAAAGTTTCTCAAATTGACTTTTGTCTCTTCATTGTGCACACTTGCACACGAAATAGGGTAACAGTCAGCTATTTTTGAATGTTAGCATTAATTTCTCATATTGAATGGTGAAATAGTTGTAGTTTGAAAGGTCCAACCTAAATGAATAAAGGTCGTAATTAACGAAGCATATTAATATTAAGGAAGGAGCGCCTACTGAGCGCAGCTTTTTATTGATCGCTTGAACGTCGCGTGGTGGTCATTTTCGATTAAAGGCCGACATCTCAGCAACGTCTTGGCAATGAGCAAACGCTCTCCCTGCTACGTCTTAACGATCTAAACTTGATACATCGGGCCGATGTCGGCCAGATGTATGTGTGCTATCTGGGATAGGTCAATTAAAACCGCCATAGCTGTTAATGAACATTTGTCCTACAGAATGTGTGTGCATATCTCTATACCATTTTGGTGCTGCTCCCTACAAGTTAGGGCACCTCTGGAGTTCCCTTACATATTGGCTGAAATAGGAACACAAACCTTTAACTGAGTGAATCAACTATTGACACACAATCAACAATATTTTCTTTTGTTCAAAGGGCCTACTTTTCACATTATCATTTTATAAATACAAGATTGCTGTCTTTGTTTTGGTATTCATAAGCTAACTGACATTTAAAGGATTTACCTGTTATTGGTCATTACATTCAGTAACTTGTCCTCCTGAACCTGTAGTCAAGTGTACTTAGCCAGGAGTGACTTGCACTGTGCTATGGAAGATTATCTTCTGTTATGCCTCTGCTGAATACGTAGTTGTTGTTTGATATGATTTGGGGAAAAACATCTGTCTAAAGTGTAGGTACAAATATAATGAAGAATGCATTTTGTCAATGAAGTGACAGAAACAGAGAAAAATTGCTAAACTGAGTTAGAGTACAATTGAATTGTCACATTTCTGACTGCACAGGAGACCATGAATTACATATTTATGAGGAATTAACAGACTTGTGTTACCAGAGGTGTTAAGCTTTTGCCAGAAGTGTTTCTCTAATCTAAGCTGAAGTGTTTTCTGCTCTGAATGACAATAACTCAACAATACTGTGAACCATCCTTGTGTGTTTGTGGGTCTCAGTAAATCTGCATATTCCATTAAGTATGTGTCACTGGGTCTCAGATTTGTATATGAATTTGCATGTCTTCTACATGAGTGTGTTCACCCATGCATACATACATGCGCTGTGTCACAACATGTGTTTCATTGTGTCTGAGTGTCTGTGGGTGTTCTCTGCATCCCTCCTGGTGCTTTAATTATTTCCCCTGTGGTAATCATACAGTGCAGGTCTGATTAGTCTTATTGTCATGGTAACAATCCTGGGTAGAAACAGACCTGAGATGATGGGAGGTTTTGCACTGCTGATCAGGTGACTCAGGCCATGAGGAAGAATTTTAAAATGGAGCAGGTGCACCATGATGGCTGGCTGAGAGGCCCAAATCCTTGAGTCCAGCATGATATTGTTGGTTTCCAAGTTTTACATTCTGTGAAGATTTTGTGAAAAACACAGTTGAGGAAACATCTGTTGAGAAGATAGACTGTATAAAATAATCGATGTATCCATGTGACATCACCGATCGATTTGTGGACTCTTTTTTTGAAGCCTTGAGTTTAACATTTTAACCATTGTCTTCTTAGATTCATGGAGCCAGAAGTGACGATATCTGAACTAAAGGGTGAAACTAACCCTGGTGCTAGCTACTAGCTTGGTTAGCATGATATAATGACCACTATGGTTAACTGTGAAAATGCTAATGCTAATTTTTGCTAGTGAAAACACAGGCTTGAAACTATCAAAACAAAATGTTCTTACTGAAAAAAAACCCGAACATTCAACTCTGTAGTGTGTCTTTTAGGAAACCAAAACTGAAAACACACTAAAATGGTGAAAGCTAAACCGCTACTCTGTGAATCTGTGATTACGCCGTTGTTAAGCTGCGTTCACACCAAACGCGAATTCGCAAATTCGCGCGTCAAGATTACATACAAAGTCAATGCAAAGACGCGATTAGACGCGAATTCACGCCGGACGGCACGATGGACGCGAAATTCGCGTCCAACGCCTCATCACTATTGAACTTTTGAGGCGAATTCGCGTGACGCTGTGCCGCGAAAGCCAATCAGCGTTGAGATTCTTCCAACGTCACTGGCGTGTGTCAACAACAATAAACTGCTACTCACCGGAGACAGATGGACAGACGCTCCGCAGCTGAAATGGAGCGGCTGTAGTTGGTGTCCTGCCCGGAGATCCTGGCGCCAACCCTCGCCAACAGGTCCTCAAACTGGGCCCCAGTCAGCCTGAAGTACTGCTGAAAGCGGCTATCATCCAGACCGAGTTCCTGGAGGAGGTGGTGAAACTCGCCGAGCTGGATGCGCTTCTGCAGGATAGGGTGAACCCAAAAACGACGGCGTTTGGCCCTCCGACGCATTTGGGACTTCCAGAGCAGGTAAACAACAAAGCAGCGATGGTGGTTATCTCAGCCATGGTCGTCAGTGACGTCTTGACACCCCGACGTCCAGTTGTTGATGCCGAGATGGAGGAGAAACTTATCATTGCGGTGTGCAGCTACCCGGAGCTATATGATACTACATGTCTACTCTGCAGAGACCGCAACAAAAAGGAGCAGGCTTGGTGAAAGTCGCCGAGGAGACTGGTCTACTTGGTAAGTTCTGTAAATATGTGTCTTTTATTAGTTTGCAGAATGGTTGTACTATGAACGTTAGCACTAGCTTAGCTCCGGTTAGCACAGCCGGCTTCCCCACTACTCGCGCGAATGACGCGATAACGCGAATTAACAAAATGGTCCAGCGTCCAAACCCGCGCGTTACGGGCGCCGCGTTACTCGCGTCACGCGCGTGTAATTCACTTCACTCGCGCCCGGTGTGAACGCAGCTTTACATTACCTAACCAACATTATTGTTGTGGTAGAAACTTGTCAACTTGTTTGCATAGCATTAAGCCTTTGTAAAATTGAAATGGGTGAGATAAATAAAAATGCACTCCATTACAATCGTCATGAAGGGGAAATTAGCTATAAAGACCAAAACCGTCTTTTGTACCAGGCTGTAAAAATGTTTCTGTAAAGTAGGGAATTTTAAAGGTATGTTCACACCGGACTTTTTTTTTTTTGCTGTCGCTCGGTTCGCCCCTTTGATATCGCTTCATGGCTCAGTTGCAATCGCTCGTCAATGTGGCAGAAATCAAGAGACTCGCTTTTTCGCTTTAATGACGTCATTGAAGCGATCAGGGAATTTCTGGGGGGTTGTTCTTGACTGTCACGACATGTCAGCTTCATTAAAGGTATAGCTGCAAATTAAAAGCAACAATAGATGTAAAAACACACAGACACAATACATCTGTGATCAGTCCCCTAATTTAATTTGAACAATTTTTTCAATCTTCTCCAATTTCTCGTTTTAATTTATGGAAGTGATCAATGAAAGTGCACTTGTCCTAGAGCTGCCAAGACGTTTTTTATAATGCAAATAACTCTGTTTAGATAAAACCTACAAGCTTCTCTTCTTATGACTTTTACTAAAAATGTGTCTTGTATGTTTTCTGAAGCCTTTAAGTTACAAAAATGAAACACACTAGACTTCTGAGCATTATACCTGCGACCGCGGCAGACCGCTGCTGAAAGTTATACATTTTGATACATAGGCCCTACAGGTAGCTATAAATATTGCAAAACTCTGTAAAAGTACACCAAAGCATACATTTTCGTTTCCAAATATTTATTTCAAAACAAAACTATTCATACAGTCAATAAAAAAACATTTTGTTAATAATAAAAAACGAATCTCAACAGAGACCGCACCAGCCGGCGGGACTGCGGCTGAACCGCTTCCAATGTTCATTCATTCATTCAGTCGCGTGTTCAGTGTGTGTGTGTGTGTGTGTGTGTGTGGTGTGGTGTTGTGTGGTGTGGTGTGGTGTGTGGTGGTGTGTGGTGTGTGTGTGTGTGTGTGTGTGT
>NC_065519.1:32703009-32728269 GCF_006386435.1 Epinephelus moara
GTGTGTGTGTGTGTGTGTGTGTGTGTGTGTGTGTGTTGTTAGTATGTCAGAGAGGTGGAGTATCAATAAAAAGAAAGTTTCCACTAATTATTTCGGTGTTTATTTCTTTTAGTTTTACTATTTTCCATTAAAATGCGTAATATAGCCAACAATATTATAGACCAAAAGTTAATCTAATTAATTATTGTAGAATGTATTTAGCAAATCACCACTTTCAACAAGAGACACAGTGCAGCATCAGCTCAGCAGCAAAAAAAAAAAAAAAAGGCATTATAAAAAGCCGACAAATAGTGTTAATTAATTGACATGAGACATTGGAGAGGTTGTCAGTCCTATTCTATAGTCTGTAATACTTTTTTTTTTATTTTATCATAACTTCTCGGAAATTACTCAAAAATGCATTCATTGTGTGCTTCTGAGCACACGGGCAGCATAAACAGTGAAGTTACATATGGTGGTCTGGCAGATCGTTGCGGCGCTTGGATGCAATTGACAGTGACAGTTTTGTCAGCAGCCATTTTTCTTCCTACCAATAACCTATGGTTGAGGCAGCTCCAGCTCCAACTCCGCTCACATGTTCGGACCGCCAGGATTACAGCGCCCCTCCAAGCGCTGCAGTCCCGCCGGCTGGCACGGTCACTGTTGAGATTACATTCGTTTTTTATTATCAACAAACTGTTTTTTTTTTACTGACAGTATGAATAGTTTCGTTTTCAAATATTTCAAATTTCGTTTTACAGAGTTTTGCAATATGTCTTGTATGTATCAAAATGTATAATTTCGGTCGGTGGTATAAATGCTCAGAAGTCTAGTGTGTTTCATTTTTGTAACTTAAAGGCTTCAGAAAACATACAAGACACATTTTTAGTAAATGTCATAGGAAGAGATGCTTGTAGGTTTTATCTAAACAGAGTTATTTTGCATTATAAAAACCGTCNCAAGCATCCCCCCGAGATTCCGGGATTACGGCAGCCAATCAGCGTTGAGCTGCAAGCGACAGGACCCAGCGAAATACCGCTCCAGATGAGATTTCTCATCTCAAGCGACGAGTGAAAAATCGCTCTGTCGCTCGGAGCCTGAGCGATTTTTCTCCCCGGCAAATATATGCTCAATCGCCCGTTTGCATTGACTTTGTATGTAAACTCGTCGCTAGCAAAAAAAAAAAAAAAACAGGTCCGGTGTGAACACACCTTAACATGGGGGTCTACAGGGATTAACTCGCACTTGGAGCCAGCCTCAACTGGCCATTCAAGGAACTGCAGTTCATCATGTCAGCGTTAGTTGATGCATAATATTGACCAAAATAATATATAATATATTCAGCATATATTTGAAAAATATTTGAAGTTAAAGTCTGCTGTGATGAGCAAAACTTTAAAGCACTTTAAATAGTTCCCAAACTAACGGATACATTCAGCACTTTTCAGCTTAATGGGCTCTTTCAGACTGAGACTCATTGATCAGTTTTGAACTCATGCTATTCATTGTTGCAGTCCTGACTCAGAGGAGAAACTGTTGATTACTTTTTGCTGTGGACATTTTTGGCACCAAGCAGCCCTCCTTATCTTTCCTTTTTGTAATTTCGGGAAAAAGCATTGCCGCAACAATTGTAAGCTGAACCTTTCAAAGCTGTACAAATGACTGAAACATCCCCTCTGTGATTACATGGTAGTGCTAAGAACGCTGTAATCAGCACACAAAAGCACGTACACTGTGCCAAAATTGATGCTGTTAAAGTCCCATTTTTCTTCTACTTTCTTTCATTTAGATTTTACTTATTTATGGGCTCTTTTTTCCTCTTCTTCAAATGTATCTATTAGTTATCCAGGTAAGCAGCTCTGTCTACACTCTAGCAACCCCAGCAACCCCAGCCAGTAGCCTAACCTTTGATAGCATCTACGACCAGCTTTTTTTTTTTTTTTACTTTTTTTTGGGGGGGCATTTTTGGCCTTTATTTGATAGGACAAACAAGTGTGAAAGGGGGAGAGAGAGGGGGAGTGACATACAGCAAAGGGCCACAGGCTGGAGTCGATCCCGGGCCGCTGCGGCAACAGCCTTGTACATGGGGCGCCTGCTCTACCACTAAGCCACCGACGCCCCACGACCAGCTTTAACATGGTTAGTTTTTTAATAACCTGTAATCCCCAAAACAAATGCAATTGAGTAAGGATATTTCACTGCTGGAAGGATGGTCTTTTCATAAAACAAGGCTGCAGTAGAAAGATGCAAATACTTTAGAAACTGGAGCTATATGACGAGAGAAAACAGAGAAAAAGGGCTGTGGCTCTTGCTTTTGCAGTAGAAAGGCAGAAAACCTACAACTACCAGAAAGTACTGTGCTGTACCAGACCAACAAACACTCCCACTAGTGTTTGACATAATGAG
Organism: Epinephelus moara; assembly: GCF_006386435.1. Taxonomy (NCBI): domain Eukaryota; kingdom Metazoa; phylum Chordata; class Actinopteri; order Perciformes; family Serranidae; genus Epinephelus; species Epinephelus moara. The sequence goes on from NC_065519.1 coordinate 32,705,395, forward strand.
AGCTTGGCAGTCGGCCTGTAACAAACAATTTCAAATAACAGTTAATTTACAATATTAAGACCTGGTTACTGACAAAATGAATGATACTTGTTATGATACAGAGCTGGTTGAAAATCAGCAAAGTATCTCTTTAATGATATGCTTTTTTTGGTCTTCAAAGTAAATGTTGGTTACTACTGTAGTTGGAGATAACGAAAGTTAAAGCATAAAAAAAGCATAAAAAAACTATTTAATGTATTCCTTACTCTTGTTTCATGGACTTTGATAAAGTGACAGAGCTAAGAAGACAGGGCTCTCCAGAGTCTTTAAATGCAGATTATACAAGTAGTTCCAACTAAGCAATCTGATTGGTCAACAAGACATTTAGAATCTGCTTAAATCAGCATAACAGCACATCTGGCTCATCATTAAAAATATTACTCCGCCATTTCCATGGCAACGTTGTAACTGCCAGAGCAAATACCAAAAGGCTACAAAACTGCTAGAAAATGGATAGTTTTGTTAATTTTGAAAAAAAATCAATAGAAAAGCTCTTTACAATCCTGAAAATATTTTATAGCCTGATATGTAGCCTAAATATAAGCACAGTGGAAGTCAACATTTATTAGACTGATAAATCTGAAACATTTTTTGTCCTTTATTTCAAATGACCGGAAAAGCTGATAATAAAAAAAAAGCCACCTAAAATGGGTTATTAGGATATCTGAAATAAATAATAAATAATCTGAAAAATGCTCGCAATAGCCTATCTCTTGGAACTATTATAGTAATATTTATAGAATAATTAACTTAGATAAAGCAGGACTTTAACTTAACCACTGTATCTGCAGAAATTCTCAAACATAAGTTAGAGAGACTAGGTGGTCCATCTGACTAAGTGAGTTAGTCTTATTTTTCATTGAAGCGTCCTCCATCCTCCAAGACACTGAGCTACTAGCTTAAAAATACAGGTGAAGTATGTGGATGTAGGAGCTAAATTTGTATATGGGAGAAAAAAAAAATTCAGCAGATAGGCTATCTTAGTTATAACAAGACTGAGCTAGCAAAGCAGTTTAGTGTTTATATATTGGGTATTTATTCAGATTAGGAGACCTTACGATCTCCACAAAGAATTGAGCTCATGTTGGCTGGCCGACTAGACAGGGACTAGAAAACAGGACGTTTCTACGGTCCGACATACTTGCTGGAGTAGTAAACTAGGTTTCATTACATATAGGAGTCTACTGACATGACTGATTCTTTTCCAGTTATTAGTCAGACCCTATGTATTTCCATGGGTATGTAGATAAGAGTGGCATAACGTGTAATATTGCTTTAATAGCACACAAGCATAAAGCTTGAAAGGCCTGACGTGCCTAGTTACGGTTGCTATGGGGAGGCCAAGGGGTTAGGGAACGGGATTGAAAGGTAACAGTTAAAGAATATCTGAGCATTGGATAGATTATTTGTTGACTGTCAATCTTCCCAAAACTTGGTGTTGTCCTTAGAAGTTCTCTTGCGCATTTTTTTCAGAGCATCATTTTTCATCTCAGATATGAATATGCGTCAATACATCATCCTGGGTTATATTAGTCTCCTGTAAAGTATCTGGCTTCTCAGTTCTCACCAACTTTCGGGGAGAGAGCAGCAAGAACAAAGAGCAGGGAAGCACTGTGGGAGAGATGATTAAATGCTTTGGACTTTAACTGGTGTTTGGGTGACAGCTCAGTGTGGAAACAAGGACACAAACACATATGCATAGGATCAACTCTGTGTGTGTGTGTGTGTGTGTGTGTGTGTGTGTGTGTGTGTGTGTGTGTGTGTGTGTGTGTGTGTGTGTGTGTGTGCGTGCGTGCGTGCGTGCGTGCGTGCGTGCGTGCGTGCGTGTTTGTGTGTGTGTGGATACATCTTGTTTAGAAATGACTAATGAATCATAAATGATTACTCTATATAGTCTATCAAGGATACTTTTCCTCAAGTTTTGTTTTTCTTAAGTCACCACATAGATGAACCAAACTGAATCCAGCACATGAAACAGGAAGATGATGGTTATTAAATCTCAAAATATTCATGCAGCACCAAAAAAATAATTCCACTAAGATGGCAAGGTTTCTGTAGCAGTTGAAATAACTTCAGAGATATCCTGACTGTGATAAATACAAAGAGAATAAAAAGTGGGACAACCAGCCCCAGCTTCCCCTAACTTAAAATTGTGTGTCAGCATCAATAGCTTTGCTCTGAAACCAACGTGTTCCAATAACTTCAGGCTGACAAGTAAAGGCTGCTGGAGGGAGCTGATGGATGTTCCCACTGCATGGAGCAGAGTTTTTATTTAAACAAGTATCAAAATTTGATAAAGCCTTATACTTTTCCTCAGTTCTACTGTGACTGCTTTGCACAGGTTTTATGACTAAAATCTCTCTTTAACATCATAAAAGCAGAACAAAGTTTTGGAGAATTGGTTTAACAGAGGAAAAAGTGTGCTTTTAGTCACGGCACTAGTGTGGCTTGAGGGATAGCAATGCTGATTGTCAAACTGCCCAGAGGATGAATCCTATTGACTGTGGTGATCCTCTGACTCTATCTTTAGCGCCACCACAGGTTGACTTCTGTGGTTTTGAGTGAAATGTCTTGATAACAGTTATAATTTGTAATTGCATTGTCATGTAATTTGGTACGCAATCATGCCCCTCTTGGGATATATGGTTATATCTTTAGTGATCTTTCCACTTTTCATCTAGCCAGCTCTATGGTTTATGACCAGACACCTGTAGTAAAAGTAATGTATCTATCAACATTAGCTGTACTTTTGTTTAGTGCTAATTAGCTACACCCAGATTGTGAACATAAAGGGTGTTTGGTGCTTTGCTGTTGTAAGTGAATGGTGTTCCGAATAAACTGAACCATACGTCCCAACAGCCCTCCGAATTTACAACAATCCAGTTTGTGCTTGAGTGTGCACTGGCACCTGGAGCGAGTGTTTCACTCCGTCATAAACATTATACCATAACCTATGGTCATGAGCTATGGGTAATGACCAAAAGAATGAGGTCGCGGATACAAGAGGCCATAATGAGTGGTTGGGCTCAGCCTTAGAGAGCTCGGACATTAAGAGGTACAGTAGCTCGGAGTAGAGCCACTGCTCCTTCGCATTGAAAGGGGTCAGTTGAGGTGGTCGGGGCATCTGATCAGGATGCCTCCTGGGGGCCTCCTGTGAAAGGTGTTTACATTGGCACGTCCAATTGGTGGGAGGTGCTGGGGCAGACCCAGAACACATTGGAGGGATGACATATTTCGTCTGTGCTTAATTTTACACATGGGTGGCACAGCAGCAGAAACTTCATTCATTATTCAAATCTGTGAATCAATATGTGTTCAATTTGAATTTTCCTCCACTGGATAAATATAAACTGATGTTTTTCCATATGGTCTTAATTATTGAACTTTAAAGACATAAAGTGGGGTTTTTAAAATTTGCAGAAATGTGAAAATATGGATTTTAAATGCATAAATTGGCCTGTATTAATTGTTTGCAGCTGCCTGTTCATTTATCTATTGACAGCAGATCTGGGGTGATGCTCACTGGCTGTAAATAGCAAATGTGCCTCTACAGACCTCTAGAGAAGTATAACGGAGTAATGTGTTTATGCGGTCCACCTCAGTGTCTGTTTTAGTGTCAGCCTGATGGATTTAATCCTTTTAAACATTTGCACTGTTGGCATGTACAACGAATGTGTCATTACATCTGCCATTAGTTACAGTAATGTTCACATCACAAAAACCAAGCATTTATGGACCTGGATGTTATCGTGAGACAGATATAAGCAAAAAGATTCATCAAAGATTCAAAAAAATCCGAAATAAAACTACAATTACATCTATATCAGGTATGACATTTAGATGGTTGAACACTTGAACTCATTTACAAGGAGTCTGCTTCCCCAAAGTTTGACATTTTCACTGCAGCCGCACTGACAACACCTCGCAGAAGAAGCTCTGAAAGGACACACTGACCCAGACGTACACTGCCTCCTAATGCAAAACCTACGTAATCTGACAGCAGTTCTTCACAAGTGTGAACAAGGTGAAAAGGTTAACAGACTGTGGGTGGTAATACGGTTTGTACTCTGTCTATTTAGAAATGAGACTGCACACTTGAAACTTATAGCATTAAAGATGCTGTTTCTTCAACAAAAATACTGCTAAAATAATCCTTCATGTTCAAATGTAGTGGGGGTGTAACCACTAACACTTTGTGACTATCTGTTGCTACTGTTAGCTGAAAGTTTACATTATTCAGTGTAGGAGTGCTTCTACACAGTAAAATATACCACTACTGCTACAAACCACCACAGTTAACAGAAATTGTGTATTCAACATCTAATGAGATGCTATGACTCAAGGACATTTCTTTCAGTCTCAAAATCATCTTAATGCTTTCTGGTGAACATAGTGAAGCAATGCTAAAGAGACAGACATTTCCCCAAGACTGGTAGAGACCAAAAGCAGTGCCAAAAGGAGTTGAATAATCATGCGGACAGAAACACGACTTCAAATTAATGGTATGTAGCACCACCTGCTGGATGTGCAAATAGACAACTGTTTGCCAACTTGTGAACTTTAAAAGTGATATGTATGTCAATGTTGTGGTGCTCGTTTCTGCTTTAAAGCTGCAGTAGGTAGAAAGCCTGAAAACGGTTGATTTTTGAGTCTCATCTGTCTGCCTGAGCCCCTCCTACCAGACGAGCATGCGAGTATTTTATCCTACTTGGTTCTATTTCTCCCTCTCTGGGAGCCTCGGCTCTCCCTCATCGTGCAGCAGCCCTCCCCATCCCTCCCTCGCGGCCCCGTACATACTCCCGCGGAGAGCCCTCAGCCTACCCTTGCGCCCTCCGGCCGGGCCCGGCCCTACCTCACCCTTCCCCTCCCTCCGGGGCTCCGGAGAACCGAGTTCTGTCTTCCTTTTTTTGGGTTGTTTAGCTGTGTAGGCAGTTGCTGTGCTGGAATAGCTATTTTACCTGGTGCACTGTTCGCCATTGCCGCTTGCTCTCCCCTTCTGCCGGCGGCACGGGAACGCGCATATGCAGTAGAACAGCCAATAGGAACGCAGTGGTCTGAGCTGACCTTTGATTGGTTGATGCACATCGGCATGATACTGATTCTTTAGAGGCTGAACACAGAGCCATGGTGAGGTGCAGAAACCTATTGTTTGTCTCAGACCACTTGATTTACATTATGCTATGAGGATATTTTAAAATTTTTACTCAATTATACCAAAACATTGTTGCCTACTGGAGCTTTAAGTACTCAACAACAAAAATCGGTTAATGAAGCTTTAAAGGAGCTCTTTATAATAATTAGAGTGTTGATATGTAAAGATGTAGTGGAGTGTTGGTGTCCTGAACAGAGAATGAAGTCACACTCTCTCTGTGTGTCTTTCACCACACTGTTTGACGGACCAGCCGCATGTGCATGTTAGTGCATTTGTGTATCTGATTGGCTAGCTCATTACAGCCACTTTGGGCTGCGCTCATGTGGCATTTACCACTGCTATCAGGACAGCGTCATTGTGGAAGCGTAGCGCTCACCTGAAAACCAATTAGCTCTGTTAGCACTTTTGCCATGGTTAGCACTGTTTACACCATCCCTGTTGAGAGCTGTGTGCAGACAACCTCTAACCCTGGACCTGACTCCTTGAATGTTGATTTTACCCACTTCCGGTCGTCCTAGAAGGTCGGGGGTGGGCTCTATCGATGCGGAAGGGCAGAAAATGGGGGAGTAGAGCTTAGTTTCAAGTCTATACCACCTTCCTATCAAAAGTTATGCATAGCAGATACGCTCCCATTCCAGCTTTAATTCCACAGTGCCCGCCACACAGCGCCTCTGGAGCATCCCAGAAGCAAATGGGCGGGGCCCCGCTTCGTCGGAGATACGCACCAGGTCTATTTTTCAGTGACTGCATGTCCATAGCACGTCAAGCCATGTAGCTCAGATCGCACCAAACCAGAAACGGAACGCACACAGCATCCGCTAAATTTCAAAATACAACACAATGCAATGCCTATGGATTGTAGATTTTACATCACATCCTGTCGCACAGCTTGTTTTCTCTCTTTCTCCTTCTGAATGACCTATTGTTTTGGTCTGGCTCACACTTTTATCAATTGCTTTTTATCACGTGATTTTGCAGTTCCCACGTGAGCTTGCGACTCTGCTACACGGCGGGGCGCTCCAGAAACGCATCCAGTAGGCAAGGGTACGCGCCGTCGGTCACTCCAGATCCGCGGCGTTGCGCAGCACGGTGCAGATGGAGTATGTGGACATTGCAGGTAAATCACAGACATGCTCTGAGTATCATAAAGAGCTCCTCTAAGTTGGTTGATATCAGATTGGGTAACTTGACCCACAGCTACTGTCAAAAACAATTCTACAACCTCTCCAGTCAAAGTGGCCTTAAGCTACTAGCACATTGTGCAGTACTAGGGTACTTTGAAATTTAGCTGAATCACAAACTACTCATTAGTTTAACCACTATTTATAAAAGCTGGTCCATTAGGAGTAGGTCAGTCTCCTAAAAAAATGTGTTACAAAAGCACTTTAAAAAAGAATAAGACATTTTACATGTAAACCTGCAACGTGAATAAAAGATGAGGATAAAAATGGTAAAATGATTACAGCATCACACCAGCAACATACATTTGAATACGATAATTGGTGTTGTTGATTACGCATCTTCTGAAAATCAGTTCAACTATTACACAAATGTGAAAATAACTTCCTGCTCTCACTAAGGGATATTTTAGGCAGTAGTCCATGAAAGTCGTTACTGTCTAAATTACCTACTTAAATTGGTAATAGCCTCCGTTTACCACCATAGAATATAATAACTCACCCCTCTCTTTTGTGAATAAGTGGGGCATGAGAACATTTTGTTTAATGTTCTTGTGACGCTATTACACAAGTAAAGGGACAAGCAAAGAGACAGAAAATGCTTTTGCTTACCAAAACCTAAGTGAGAGAGGATGGCAACTAGCTAGATAAAGATGTTCAGTGATTAGATGGGATATGTCTATTTTGATATTCTAACTCAAACTGGATTTAGAGAGGCTGATAATAATAGCACAGCTCTTAAAAAAAAATTGAATCCAACTATCTGCATTAAAACTGCTCAAATTCACAAGGCAACATCTCAATTGCTGGTGTCTTGAGGAAAAAAACTTAGTGAAAAATGACTTCACAGTGAAGAAGGAGTTGAGAAATCCTCGTACAGAGCAAGTCTTTGACAATCTCCATTGGGTGGCAGCTATAATCTATATCAAAGTCCAACCTGCTCCACCTGTTTGTCATCTTTATATATATTCCTGTCAGTCCCCGCTCCTATTTGGCTCTGCTAAAAGTGTCTGAGCGAAATGTCAACTTATTAAATATCTACGTTACAAGATGGCAACGTTGCAGTGATTTCCCCCTACACTTCTTTCAGTCCTCCAACTGGGAGAGGAAGGCATCCTGAGAAGTGAAAATGTTCCAGCAAAGTAAAATATTGCTTTAAGCCTCCGAGAAAGGAAAAAGTGACAGGCAAAAAGTAGCACTGGGCCACTGTGTATGCTGGTATCTACATGAAAAGCAGTAGAAATAAACACTTCCCTGTGGCTCAGCAAAAATTAAACAGAAGATGGCGAGGAGCTGTTAGCTGCGAAACAGAGAGTGACTTTTTAGTTGCTCAAGTGCTGCAAAAACAACCACTTAGAACACGCAAAACATGTTTGGTATAGCAGCTGCCGTTGCAACACTTCATCAAGACAGCATCTCAGAAAATACCCTTCCCATACGTCAAATGATCCCAAACGCCTTACTCAACAGTAAATACTGTACATAAGTGTTCTTACTGTTTTCATGCCATAAAAAGGTCTGTTTGCTTTATGTCTTTAGGAAAGAACTAGGAGTATATTTTTTTAGTTTGGTAGTTTGGTTTATATCTACCATATAAAACTAAAGGTTGTTCATGTTAAGTATATCATAAACCTACTTAATTACATTCATGAGAACAAGAGCTAAATGTGGGAGGTCAGGAGCAAATAGTTAAAGGTAAAATACTGTTTGGAACATGCACATAATTACCGGTAGAGACTGTGGGACGTGTCCCCTGCAAGTGTTCGAAAGAACAAAAAAAAAACAAAAACACAGGGTCAAGCTCATACTTTTCTGTATTTAATTACACTCAGTCAGGTGGAGGGAGCATTCACTGAACTAAGTGTAGTGGCATACCGCAAAAGACACAATAGAAGAAGACACTGCATACGTGTGTGTATGTGAATGCACACCATCCAGTAAAAAGAGACGATGGATAATACATCAAAGCCACAGAGGCCCATCATGCAGACAGAAAGCAGACTAACAAGATGCTGCCTCGAAGTGAGTACAAAGACACTGTATTACTCAATCAGCACTCACATAACAATACTGTTGGCAGCATGCCGCACATTGTATTGACCCTTTGCTAAGCCCCGCCCCTTTGTGATGGTCTGTCAAGCTGTCAGAGCTAGCATGGAGCCCACACTGTAACTAACTGCACTCCCTGAAGAAATATTATCACATTTCTGGAGTAACGAAAGACAATTTTAGAGAGAGGCAGACAGAAGGGTCTACCATGTGTGTCTGCAGGACATATCCAGGATGTCAAACCCACTTAGCAGCAAAAACAGGTTAGAAACATAAAGATAAATAGAAGCTAAAGCCGAACTATACAGATCAGAGTCTTAAAGTGAATCACTACATCATTGGCGACTGAGGCAGAAGACAATGAATATAAAGGGAAACTGCTGATATTCAACCAGCTGTGTGTAATCACGGTGTGTGCAGGTGAACGGTCATGGGCTCCCCCCCGTGCTGCTAGCAGCTGCACCTCTGGGGTCAGATGGGCAGGGAGCTCTGGGGGACGCCAAACACTGTTCATCTGCACACACTGTGATGACGCACATCGAGTTGAATATTGCCGAAGTTTCCCTGTTTCCCTTCACTGGTTCCCGTGAAGCAGGTAAGTCTTTATTCACTGATTTAATCATTAAAACGCAAAAGTAGTGTGTGAATTCATCCAGTAGGCTGTACCTTCAGTAGCTAGCTAGCCATTCTCGGAACCCATTGGCTGTATTTGGCGTCTGACTTCCGGCAGACGGCGATACAGCCTCTGGGGGCAGACCTCCGATTTTTTGGCATTCCGGTTTGATTTGGGCGGAGGAGGCGAATTTCCGTTTCCGACTTCCGTTTATATATAAGTAAATATGCTGAACCACTGCAATGGATTCAGAGTTTGCAGTGACGCCAATTATGTTCCGCCTCGTTAGTTCACCACACGGACTGTTTAACCTGGCAACAACTGCAGCCGGCTCAAACGTGATTGGTCAATATCATGAGGACTACAAACAGCCTACAACCGGAAACCAGGGCTCTTCCGCTCTTCTTCCAGAGGCAAGATCTCCAGGGTTTGCCTACAGACTCTACATTCACTGAATGTAGAGTCTGTATATAGAGACTACTAGCTAGCTAACCCTATACTTTTCAGGGTTTGATTTGGGTTTAAAAACAGGGCAGAAACCTGTATCACCTTCTAAGCTCTCCAGGTAATGAGTATTACTGATACAGGTGCCAAAGCACAATGTTTTGCATCCTGATAATGAAGAAAATCTGAAATGATTGCATGAGAGTCTATGGAGTACAGTTGTGTTGTTGTCGGACCCTTGTCGGAGCTGGCTGATGCTACGCTATGACTGGCCAGTCTGCATTCGAGGGGCAGGAGTTAGTGAAGGGTCAGTTGAAATTCATTATTTGAGAGTTTGTCCATGGTGAGAAAATAAAGTTTGTAGAACTTGGCTAGCAGCAAAGCCAGCTGTTTTCATAAGGTTATTTACTTCACTACAGTAAAATTAACATTGGGGATTCTGGATAACAGGAATCATGAAGCTGGTTATCACCTTTCTGTGTTAAGACTGGAGTTTCCAGCTATGAGCCAAAGAAGCGGATTGTTAACCACTACGTTACACGCCACATAATCAGAAGCATAATCTTTAGAAACAGATGTCTGCATATGCAGAATGTGTGGGTGAGGAGACAAGATTTTGGTATTTGAAGTGTTATGGTTTTCATTTGTTGTTCATTTGTAGTCTGAGTAGTATTGACCAATCATGTTAGAATGGCAGGTAACCACACCATGTGGAGAGATGTAAAGTATTGGCTGAAATGTAATCTAGGAACAATCAATGATGCAAACTATGCATATCAGTTAAAACTGATATGCAACAATGGTTACATGTAACCAATATTAAAGAACATAATAAAAAGCTTAGGAAAAATGATGCTGATGGCATAAGCTAGAGTATGACTTTTTATATGTGTAAGGTGTTTTTTTTTTTTGCATTTTTGTAAGATAATAAACAAACTCATATGAAAACATATCGACAGCTTGCATCTGTTGTTCCTTATTACTTGTCACACTATTGTAAACTCAGGAGGACTTTTGTGAGGAACCTGTGTTTTTGGAATTGCACAACTTGAAAGCGACTTGTGAAAATTTCACAGAAAGAGTTCAGAAACATGGTTTTCAGAGTCAAACATTAAGTGAAATAAATTCAGAGGTATTTAAATTGAGCATCAAGTATTCAGTAGTGATTAAATGTCAAACATTGGTATTCAGTTGCTGATGTATTTCCAATTATTATGGCAATCAGTCCCCCTCAAAGTCTAAGTTAAGATTTTGCCCTTGGTTTGCAAGTGAGATCAGAGTATAAGCTTAATAACTGTGCACTCCAAATGCCAAACTTCTAATGATTTTATGAGTTTCAGCTTACTTATCACCCACTGTGGAAAACTGGAAGAAAAAAAAATTCAGGTTTATGTATATGACTGTTAATATTAAGCTTTCTCAAAAACACAGCTACAGGGTCTATGTCCGTTTACCTTCTTGGCTGACCAGAGCAGCAGGAATGCACACAGAACCTTTGATAATTGTACCAAGCTGGTCTCTTCCCCACCAGCTCGACTATATCCAGTGGAACAGAGAATAGAAGCTGTTTATGTGTTGTGTGTGTGGGATGTAGTCCCCCCTTTGTGCTCTCAAAGGCTGGTAATTGGAGAGATACAGAGTGATTGCTGACACATGACTTGTTCTAGCTGGGAGGGTTGGATCTCTCCTTTCTTTTACTCCTTCATTTCATCCATGTCCACAGGGTAGAGGAGCAGAGACTGCAGCCCATTTTCTAGCTGCTCCCACTACAACAGCCTTGGACTAAATTGGCTTTCAGTTTGCTCGGTTCCAAACGCCGGCAGAACCCAGGATTCACATAATGATGGGGCCCTTTATCCTCAGCATTTCTTTACTGGATACAAGAGGCTGTTCTATGAAATAAAAAAAAAATCTTTTTTCCCTTTCATTTGAATAAAAATCGCCTGTCAGAGTTAACAAGAAAAGTCTTTTACCTTCTTTTTGACAAAGTAGTTCCAGATATAAAGGAGCCACGGGAACTGAACTAGGAACTTTGTGAACTGCTGTTTGCTTTTCCACAGGATCAGGGGAAATATACATGTGAAAGATCTGATGTTCACAAAGAAAGCACATAAAGATGTAAAAGGAGACAGAAAACTCCTACCTGTTTCCAAAGGAGACAACCTGTGTTTTATGCTTATTCTCTCTGCCAGGGGATCATGCACTTGGTCGTGCATGCATACCCATTCTCATTCCCAGGTCGTAAATAACAATGCTTTGTCGTGACACTCAACATCTCATAGTGACGCACAGGGCAACTTTTCGTGTATCTATGTAAGGCACACCTGATCAATGTTGTGAAACAGTCGTGGTTAGGTTTAGGCAGCAAAACTAGTTGGTTTAGAAAAAGTTAAGAAAATAAGATCATGTTTTCAGTCAAAATACCAGTAAGAACGTTTGTTACGTTCCGTAACGTAACATGAATACATCACATGAGGAACGTCAGTGGTCAACAACCATACGGAAATTAACAGGTGACATTATGTTAAACAATGTTGGCTTTTAATTTCACATGGGACACGAACTACAATGTCCTGACTGAAAGTCTGGTGTTGCTTGACCTGTCCACCTCTTTCTCTCACCCTACATGGACCTTCATTCCCCTTCATTTTGAACTGGTGCATCTAGCAGATTATTCCATGCCCAATATATTATGATCGATTAAAGACAGGCACAATACAAGATATATAAATCTCCATTTTTGTTATCTTCACTGCCGTCTCAACTGTAAGGGAGCCAAAAGGGATAATAATAGGGGTAATTCTTCCGGGCACAAATGCACTGCATTGTCTACAGTGGCCACAATCAGCTCTCTGGCAGAGATCTGCACAATACACTACAATTGCTTTTCCAATTTCTGCATTAGCACATATCTGCATTGAAACAATTTTTTTTTTTTAACATCAGTAAACATTACATGAAATGTCAGTTCTACATCCTGTTGCCACTACTGGAATCCATTTTTTTTTATTGTGTGAATATGTTGTAGCTGTGGGAGGTCTGTGTTTGAGTTTCACTTATCAGATCGTTCCAGGCAATTTGTAGTATTAACCTTAGAGCAAGGCCTTTTTGGGGCCAGAAACTACAGAGGAAGAACTCAATTTAGACCCTGGTTATTCTTTCAAAAGACAATAAGAGCAGCTTCAGCTTTGCAATGTTTGAGTAGGATCACTGAAAGCAAGAAAACAGAAACTAGGGTTGAGTTGAGTACTCAGATAAAAAAGTTTCCGATACACATAATGTACTTTTTACTAGTACAAGTATCAAATCAGTGAAATGTGTCAATATCCATACTCATGATGAAGGAAAGTCCTCATTTGGGTAGCTGTGCTTAAACCCTTAAGGTCCAAACATACTCGGGCGGAACATTCGCAGAGCGGACTCCGCGGAGGTCCGCCCGGACTAAAAGCGGATGTCCGCAAGCCCTGTGCGCGCGAACTCCACTCCGTGCACCAGTGTCACACAAAAGACTGCTCAGCATGTATTTTTCACATTGCGGGGATTTTTCACAGACATTTTTACAGGAAACTACAATGCGGAAGTGCGCTCGACTATGGAAGCCCGAATGACTGCAGACATTCCTCGCAGAGTCCGCTCCGCTTATAGTACGCCCAAGTCTGTGAGCACCTTTACTCTTGCGATCAAAACTGAGCTCAGTCCTGAGAATCCTTCTGTAGTTTGCTGATAGTAACTACAGCAACTTCTGATCAACCCATATCAATTTCAGGTTTAACTAACTTCTGGTTAGGGCTAATCCATGTCTAGTTTAAGTCCAGTCCACTTCCAGTTTAAACTCCAGCATTCCAAGTACAGACATGGATACAGATAATTTAGTTGGCTGAATAGATACAGATACAGATAACGGTGTGTATGCTCATCCCTAGTATAAACTATGAGACAATTTAATGATAACTGAGAAGAGTTCTGTTTATGCACCAAAGTCACCAAGTGGGCCTTTCAAGCTTTCAGAACATGGGAAAATGCCAAAACGGTGTGCATATGAAACCTGCAGGTCTGACAACAGATACGCAAAGTCAGATATGGATTAAACAGTGTGGAAGACCTCACTCGCAGCTGAATCCATTGACAATAAACAGAAACTCTGTCGTTTACTCCAAGGTAAGATGCTTACTAACGTTAGCTAGCTTAGCACATTAGCAAACAAAGCCAGTTGAATAATAATTCTAAGTTACTTGTGTTTTAACTTTAAGGTAAGTAGTTGCATACCATTTGAAGCTGTAGAGGGCTGAACCCTTTAAACAAATGGAAAGGGAGATAATTTAGTTTTGCTAATAATGGGCTAAAACATATAAAGCTAGCTTAAAAACATAATACAGTGACTTCACCTGCTGTTTAAGGACTTGGGGATTTGGGGTGCCTTACTACATTCTACTTAATTCACAATATTCCACTGACAAATCATATCATGGTTTTGGCTCTGAAAGGCATATTGTAGTCCTTTTGTATACTTCTCCCCAGGATTTCAGAACTAATATTACATTTATCTGCTTTTATTTCTTTTGGAATATCTCTCACTGATATCGCTGAAAATGCTGTACTGACATGCTAAGTGTCAAAGTTTGATATGCTTGTCAACAGTTACAAAGAGGGCAGGGGAAAGTGCAATTGAAGCATTATGGACATTGTGGACCTTATGATAGACTACTACTAAATTTGGGTGAAATACGTTGCTTTATTTCTTGTAGGCAGGGCTGAGCAGTGAAGTATGACAGCATTTCAGAGTCATTTCTTAGGTGAGTGTCAGAAAGTTTAAGGTGAAAGAAAGTTGCAGACACACTCGCTCCCTCTCTGTCACTCTCAGAATGAGTCACCATTCAGGCTGTAGCACACAGCAGATGATGTCCCACATGGCCTGCCAGGAATCTCTCACAATGAGTTGAACGCATACCTTTGCCTTGTACCCCCCTCCTCCATCCTTCCACCCTCACAGCACTTGACTCAACCCCTATTCCCCTCTTCTTCACCCCTTTTACGTCTCATTCCCACTGACTATTACTCCTTTTATATCTAGTTCAGTCTACTTTCTCTCTGATACTTCATTGTTCACCCTCTCTATACCTCTACCTCTCTGGTATTTCCTTTACATCTGATACCATTACACAGTGAGACATTTAGCTGAGTGGCAGTGCAAAAAAATGATCACCAAAGTGCTGAGAGATTTTCAGTGTCTATTTGCAATTTTCCTCATCCTCCCTCATCCATCTCTTTTTCCTTCATCCTTTTACTCATATCTCTCTCTCTGCCTCCTCACAAACCCCCTCTCTCCCCCTCTGTCTGATTCACGGTGTCAGTGTCTGTCCTCTCTCCTCTGCAGGCTAGAGGCGAACATCACAAACTTTCCACTCTCTCTTCCTTCGCCATCCTTTCTAACCCCTCTCTACCTCACTTGATCCTATTTCCACTGTTGTGCTTATGCAAAGACCGGGAACACTCCAAAGATACACTGAGGCTACTGCTGATGCACCACAGAAACTTTATTTCCAGTCTGAAATATTTTAATATGCATTGTCATCTATGGTCTATTTGCATTCACAGAGATATCTTACATTCTGTATGCCTGTATTTGTGTTGGTTGTTCTTTAACCATACTGGGATAAAAAGAATTAGGAGACAGAGGCAATAAACAAAATCAATAATGCTGTTGGATACAAATGACTGCAATATCTTGTTTCAGTTGGCCTGAGGTAAAAAACAGAGACTAAAGAAGGACTTCTTGTCAAAACATTAAATAAACAAATTAACTAACTAATGAAAAAAACATGTGCTTTCACATTTACAGTTACAAAAAACCATGATTTTTTTTTACTTATCTATAAGTAAGGCCTCATTCCTCTTTTTGGCAACCATGTCTTCTAGAAATTGCATCTATGTACTTATTACTGTCCAGCTTTTATCTACTTTACTTGCTCTTATTTACATTTTATAAGTTACTATGATTGTACAGTGTATATTCAGTTCACTAGTACATGTTATAGTCCTATCTTTAGTCTCAATTCTAACTTTCTTTGTCCCTTCTTGTTTATGTTTTCATTTTCCTACCTATCCATCCACTTTATATAAAGGATAATTGTTGAAAAGCATTACATTAAATACCCACGACGAACACGCAACAATCAAAGTTAAAATCTGGAATAAACAACTGTCATCAAATTGGGATTCAAGTGTTTCAAAATTCTTTCCCAGCTGAGCTCCACCCACTTCAAACCAGAAGAGCTCAGACACAAACACAGAATAAACAAATGTCTTACACGCGGTAGGCTGTCTAAGGGGGGATGAAAGGGGATACCAACTCCACCTTGTTAGCGAAACGACCAAATTGCGTCCCCCTTGCTAATCTGCTATCCCTCTCCATGCCCCAGGTCTGAAGCCAGACCTAGATGTATAACCAATAATATATTGATAATTATTGAATTTTGAAGGAGTGTTTATATTTTTACCTGCACAAAATTGTAGCACTGGTTTAGTGACCAGGAAAACTCACAAACCAATTGCATGTGTTGTGCCCTTCAACAAGGGGAATAGTGATGGGAGATGAATGAATGTGACACACATGCAGCTCTCGCCTTCACTCGTCTGTAATGAGTGAGGAAGAGATGCGCGCTCCCCCTACTGGATCCCCGAGACATTACTAATAGAGCAGCGAACAATTAACCCACACAGACGTGGCTCTACATCACCTGTCTGTACTCCTCTTTGAAACACAATATTATTAGTAATCAATATTAACACATTCACAATCAAACATGAAACTAAAATTAAATACTGTCAGAATGACGTGCAAAAAATTATGAGGCATGGATCAATATAAATGAATAATGCCCAAATGAGCGACTAGTCATGTCTGCCATATCACTTGTCACACATGCATGAAATCATCTTATGTGGTGCTACACCATCATTTTGACTCTAGTGAGTGAGTTACATGCACACAGGAGAGTCCAGATGAAAGACAACAGCCAGAGAAATAAGAG
Organism: Epinephelus moara; assembly: GCF_006386435.1. NCBI lineage: Eukaryota > Metazoa > Chordata > Actinopteri > Perciformes > Serranidae > Epinephelus > Epinephelus moara. The sequence continues at coordinate 32,721,901 of NC_065519.1, forward strand.
TCAGAGAACAGTAATCTTACATGGCATGTTATAAAGAGAGATGAAAAAGAAAACCAGAGCTTGAGTCAAGAATGCATGGACGCCTACATGTTCATTCTTCCCACGGGCAGTTCAAAACCACTATGTCTCATCATATGCTCTGAGACCGGGGACAGAAAACTGAGGGAAGAGAAAATATATGTTTTTTATATGTCACTATATGCCTGAATCATAAAGGCAAGTTAGACATTACGGCTGAAATACTTGAGGCAGGGCACAACACAACGGCGAGGCGAAACATGGGTTTTTACCTGCCTCACAAACTCTGGAGTGTGTTGTCACTCCACTCCATATTGAGATTTGCCTAATGATAATGCAGTTGGTTATGCAGGGTCCTCACAGTGGGTCTCCCCTGTTGAAAATTAACAAATCCCCTACTGCTCTTGTAATATAACTTCGGCAGAAAGTGTGTTTTCATGTAGGATACCATTGCTCAGAAAAGGAAGCTAATTGAGAAGATGTGTCTTCAGCAACTTTAAGAGGTCTGATTGACCAAGGCCCTCTGAAATGCAAACTTTACAGGTGTTTTGGTCAGCTTAGATTCATTTGGTATTAATAGTGGCCATCTTTAACAGTACATAATTATACTTTTTTACAATCTGGAAGCTGAGATGAATGGTATTTGACTCATGTCATCCATGTTCCCAACAAGCCATGAGGGCAGCATTACACAGACACTACATATAAGATCAAGGCTTCAAATGTTGCTCACAGCCTTTGTCACATGAAATATCTTCGCCTTTCCTTCTCACACCTTTCCTGTCCCCACAAACTACTTTTAACTGCCCTGTGAAGCAGAAATGCCATAAATGTAATCTTTGGGAAAGTAAATAGTTTCTCTACTTTTGAAAGCGAACAGCCAAAAGGCTGACGGCAAGCATTAATCACACAGATGAGACTCAGAGGTTCAGAATTACTCATGTTGTCTCTAAGACTCTGCCACTTTATTTCATAAATCTCTTCCTCCTTCTGTCTAACACACAGACACACACACACACACACACTCAGCAAGACCATGGCAGAGGATCAATTGTATTTTTTATTTTTATTCCAAATCAATAAATGAAAAAGGCCACAAACTGGTGTCCCAATATGAACCCCCATGGCAATCATAGATAAAACACAAAAACACACACAAACAGGCCCCAGTTGTGTATCCTAGCACGCACTATATCCAATTAGTGTCAGTGTCTGCTTTGGTCTGACTTCAGTACAACATGGACCGCTGCTGTTGCAGTCCTATTGGTCCCACTGAGCTAGACAAAATCCATCAATTTACCAACTCTACTGAATCCATTTTGAAATGTCTCCCCCAGTCTCTCTTCCTCTCAATCAATCCCTTTCATGTTTGAACAGTTGAGGGGCTTTAGACTTTTTTTTGTGAAGATATTCCAGATGAGTGTTCAGTGCCACAAAAGGTCACAGCCCTGTTATTTTTGAGCTGCCAGATGGAAATAGTGCAAGATGTTATTATCGAATCTCAGTCCGTGGGTGAGATGGGAGATCGCTGTGGTTCTCCCAATGACCTGAGCAAAGAAAAAGGGGGGAGAACAGGAAGTTGCAGAAATTATCCAGCAGCAGCTTCTCCTAATTTTATGTTGATTCTTAAATTTGTAAAATCAAGGACACATTTATTGATACATGATTTATTGTATACACTCTTTACAAACAAATTGCACAAATACAGAGAACATGTCTGACATGAAAGTCGAGCCCATTTTCACCTGGTCACATATTCTGGATAGAATCTCTTGAGGGTAGGACACTGTCCATTTGGCAGACCTCAGGATTTCATCTCTGCTTTATGCAGATGATCTGGTTCTGTTGTTCCCCATCAGGCAATGACCTCCAGTGTGCACTGCAGCTTATCATGAAGACATTTATCTCAAAGTCTGAAGTCAAAGTACTTTGGAAAACTTGGAATTAGTCTTTTTCGAGTTGGAGTTGAGTTGAACAAAGTATTTCAAGGTCTTGTTCACAAGCAAAGGTAAGATGGAGCATAATATCCATATGTGGTGTAGCATAGGCAGTCAAGTGAGTAAAATTCCCCCAGGTAATATGTAACGCATCATTTTACATCATCAGTGATGCAAAACATGTCATCTGGCATATTTGGGCTTGTGAAGCTCCTGGAGCTGACAGCCAAGAGGGGTATCTTAACACCATTCATCTGCACACACTCCCCACATCACAGTGACAAAACCTGGTTGAAAATCAGCTAAGTATCACTTTAATTGCATGTCCCAAGGCCTTAATCAAACCAAATAGATTTTGCCTCGTGAGGCATCAATTGCACCTCAGTGAGGCGTCATTAACACCACCTGACAATAGCACCTGAGCAAGGTCACAATAGCACCTCGCGAAGGTGGCAGTAGTGCCTGGGTGAGTGCGTCAACGAGGCATCATCTGCATGTGGGCGAGGTTACAATGACGCCAAAGCGAGGCTAAAATGAACCCCTCAAAAAAGCAGCAGGCTACAATTTCAGCCCCCTAAGGTAAAAATTACAGCCTCGGCAAGACAATATTGGAACCAAACTGAGGCTACAATTGTCTCCTTGCAAGGCACAAATTATGGAAAAGGCAGCTGCTTACCCAAATTTGGTTTCAGTGCCAGCAAGGTGAGCAGCAGAATATGGCTGGGTGGATATTGAGTATTGCATGCAACAATTTGCACTAAAATTTACTAAAATGAGAGATATAAACATGTATTTCCTTTTTAATTAGAGATATGTCTGTATTTTTACGTATATTAGAGAAAATAATCTTCAAAAACTGAAGAGGTCTGTCTGTTTTATCCTGGAAACCATTGTTTGACTAAAAAAGAATATTGGGTTCCCCTCATTCTCCAGATATATAAATTGCATATTCCAGGCTTCCTCGGCAGGTAGAGTTTTCTGTCTTGCCATGACGATATCTCAGCTGTCATCGCGTACACACCAAGCATCCCACTGGGACTCCTTAACGTGGCTGGGCTGTTGGAACGTTTGGACAGCTTTCAAGTCACAAGACGTCTGCACTTACCATAAACCATTTAACATCACCAGATCTCTGTTGGTACACTCTGAAGACAGAACCCTTCACAGAGTGAAAAACTGGAATGGTGCACTGTATGACATCACATGCAACAGCAGCCAGGACCATGGACAAGTAATTGAATGAACATAGTAAACCAACATCAATAGCTGTCTGGAAACACCAGACCAAATGGGTCACAGCATTGACTGAAACGGGTCAAAGTCATTGACCAGAAGCCAGTGGGCGTACAGAAGGGGTTCAAGGAGAACATTCACGTCACACACACCAGAGATCATCTTTGAACAGAGCCGTGTACGACCACCCATTACCACGTGACAGAAGGTCCTTATACTTAGGTCAAATAATGATCACAATTGAGCAAACTCCCTCCACTGAGATAGACCACAATATCAGAATGAAAGCTTGGAAAAGTGAGTAATGGATGTTCAGCCAAGTTGGGTTTTTTGGGGTTGTTTGTTTTTTGTCAAAATGAGTGAAGAGGTTTGTGATAGAGATAGAGTTTTTGAAGCTTGTGTGGATTACCTTGATTTCAGTCCAATAACAAAACTCCATACAAAACAACCATCCCTCCTTTAGAACTGAAAAAGTTTAACTTCTACTGAGTTACAGTACGACATGCTAAAAGGGCTTAGATCCCCATACAGTCACCGCGTGGTCTCATATCCGGCCCCATGCTGCGTCGCTGTCAGCGTCTGTCTCTCCTTTGTTTCCACTTGTCAGCTCTCGGGAGAAAACCAGAGGGAAACTGATTCAGGATTGAGGAGACAAGTGAAACTGAGTGCAGTCTGTCCAAGCTAAAGATATCTCTGCGTCAGTCTCCTCCTCCCTCTCACTGTCACTTTCACTTTCTATCTCTGTCTCTCTTACTTTGTCTCCCCTCTGTGTCTTCAACTGCAGCAAGTTTAGCTCATGCAAAAGTTTCAGTTTAAACTAAAGTCAGAGGAGGGACAGATGATGACAGCTCACTGAACGATATCCCCATTTATGACACACTGTTACATAAAGTAGGCTGTGACTGATCAACATACCAAATTAATTCAAAGTCCATAATAGTTTGTTTTAAAATCATTAACCTGTGATGCTGGTGTATATTTTGAATAAATATCAATGTTCTGGCATGGAGACACTGAATGTTGGCTTCAAATCTGATTTTTAAACCAGCACTAATTGCATTGATGTTGGGATGAATCATCCAACCCCATGTCTTTATAAGCTCAACTCTTATTAGTCACTGCACAGGCTGCAGAATGTATCATTCGTCAGTGTCCCTAATCACAATGTATAGAGTGTTTTATCAAGTAGAATACAAAAGACTGTCCCAATGCTTTACTGTAATTAAAGCAAGTGGTCAATGGCGTCTGTGTATGTGTAGGTGCATATTTTCAATCGATATTTCATACACTCAAATGTGAATATGTTTTCAGTGACTTATAAACACAGATACCTTCACATAAGGAGGACAGTAAAAGCTTGACAGCCAGTGGGCAGCAATTAAGGTCAGCTTCATTCTTTGTCTGATATTCAAACAAACAGGACTAGTTCCATGCTGCACAGTGTATCAGTTATATGTGGATGACTGTATTTACATTCACCTCTAATGACTAAGTTTAAATTGTAACGTTAAAGATGTTTTAAACCAAAAAATGTTGTTTTTCAATGTGTTCATTTGAGTTTGATAGACAAAACCTTACCAATATTTTTTGCGTTTTCCCCTAATTTCAGGCCATGCTAGCAACTTGACCCTATGGATGACAATGGTGTTGTGGTGTTAGTGTTGTTGATGACAAAGTTTTCTCTTTTCCAGTGAGATATCTCAACATATATAGGATGGACTGACACAAAATTTGGCATATACATGCATGGTGTCTAGTAGGTGGGGGGGGAAAATTGATACGATAAATGACTTGATAAATTGATTCATATGTGACTATAACGGCACATTATCACACAGAAGACTGGCAACTACTGTCTCACATTCTCCAAACTAGAGGAGTACACGAAAGTCAAGCTGGAGTCACACAGAGTACGTTTGTCAGGTGTATGCAGCATTGTTGACAGGTTTTATGATGGTGTTGGTCAATTTGCATCACATTTTGCTGCAATAGAAATGTTTACAGTCAGATGAAATGACTTAAAACTTTATCTTGGGTAAAATTCACGTTGACAAATGTTTCCTTTGGGGAAATAATTTGCAGTTGAAAAACAAGGTACTAAATCGCAATATATTGTATCGCAATACTCAACATATTGCAATATCACAATAATATTGTGTCGTGACCTGAGTATTGTGATAATATCATATCGTGGGTCCTCTGGTGATTCCCACCCCTAATGTCAAGAGGATCAATCCTGGTGGATTTGGTGATTCCCTGACCTTTCCTGTAGCACCATCTTTAATGATTCGCATTGGTTTTTTCAAGTGAAATGGATCAGCAACTATATTGGATTGCCACAAGCATTCATGCCACCCTTTAGATGAACTTTGTCATCAGCTCACTTTTCGTCTCATGCCATGATCAGACCAAAGTTTCTGTGTCTCCAGTACCTCCATTTTGCATCTGTTTGTTCATAACCTAATGATGTTCCCATGAGCCTCAACTGCCATTTTGTTTTGTTCTAACACGCATTTTAACATACTAAACTAAGTTAGTGATCATGGTAAACATTACCCCTGCTTAGCGTCAGTATGTCAAATTAAGGATGTTACCATGCCAATGTCAGCATTTACCTCAAAACTGTGTTGTGTCTAAGTACAGTCTCCCATGTCGTTAGCATGGCTTTAGTCTTAGGTTTACCTTTCTACGTACACAAAAAGAATATGCTAAAAAAGCAAACAAAAAAACAACAACTGCAAGTTGTTGTTTTACAGTAAGTTGAGTGATGGATCTGTTTGTTGGCAACCAGTGGCCAGGCACAGGGACTTCCTGGAGTCTACACTGTCTGCCAGGTAATCTCACAGAGATGACAAGATGTGGCTAAGCTAATAGCCTACAGCCTCTAGCTTTGAGAAATGAGTGGTATTCATCTTTACATTTAACTCTGCATGAAATTGGATAGTGTATTCCCCAAAATGTCAGTTCTTCCACTAATTCTCATTTTTATTGAGGCCGTAAGGTACGGTGGCCCTGAAAGGTCACAGCACTGCAACTTAAGAAAACATGCAAAAAGACAAAACACAAGCAAATTTAGAAAACATTTTCATCAATTTGACAACACGTGCGCAGCATTTAGAAAACGCGCTGCAAAGACCACAACACAACACATTGAAAAAAGCGATGCAAAGACCACAACACA
>NC_065519.1:32730634-32736155 GCF_006386435.1 Epinephelus moara
GACCGCAGTGACCTGACAGGACAGTGAAAGGACACCAGATCCGTCAAGTATGCAGGTGCTTGACCATGGAGGGCTCTGTAAGTGATGGTTAGAATCTTGTGCTGGATCCTGAAATTAACAGGGAGCCAATGCAGGGATGCCAGGACTGGAGTGATGTGAGTGAACTTATCAGATCTGGACAGAAGCCTGGCGGCAGTGTTCTGGACTAGTTGGAGGCGGTCTAATGAAGTTTTATTAAGACTGGTGAAAAGAGAATTACAGTAATCTAGACGTAGAGCAGAGCCCGGCGAATTGCCATCGGACCAATCAGATCAGTCTATCTGACAGAGGCGGGCTCTGGGCGGGCATAACATGATGAGTACAGCGCTGCACCATAGGAGTCAAAAAGTAAACAGCCAAGATGGCAGCTGCCGAAGGACCGCGCCCATTCAGTTTAGCTTTGGAAGAAACGCTAAGCCAACTACACCTATCTTTTTCTTTGAGAGAGGAACAGAAGACTGCCCTAGAAGCCTTCGCTTCTACGAAGGACGTTTTTGCTGTTTTGCCGACAGGATACGGCAAAAGCATAATATATCAGTTAGCCCCACTGTTCGGCAAACAAATGGGGCTTACTGCAATGAATACATCACCTTGTTTTTTGCTCTGATTGGCCACCGTGCTATCCAATTGCGTGCAAATGCCTCAGTTAGTGCCGCGTGTTATTATAAAATTAATATATAAACAGTTATTCACTAAATAGTTTTGATAGATTTGCCAGTAGTGATGCAAATTTCTGACAACTACCAGGATCCTACTGACTCAGAGCAGCATCTGGCAGTCTGTCTGAGGTAAGCCATACTAGCCTAAGCTACTGTAAGCTAATTGAATTGAATTCTGTTTTCGCAAAATGTATTGAGTGAATTTGAGTTTCTTCTGGTAAACAGTCAGTGTGTGTAGGACTCTTATTGTGAAAGGTAAGAATGGAAGGAGAAGATGAGGTATGTGTTGCCTTTGTCAAGGTTGAAGGAGTAACAAAGTTTATCATCTTGGTTCAGAGTACGGAGCCTCCATGTTGTTGTTTTGTAATCCCCATAAGTATCAACACAATGTGACTGGTGGATGCGTTTATGTGAGGTAGGTAAGCAAAGAAAAATCGACCTCATTCAGGAAACATTTATCACTTTTTTGCCTCATAATATTCGCTTTTTGAGTGAAAGTGCTCATACTAAAACCAGAGTTTGAAAAATATATTGATGTGCAGAATAACCACACCAAAAAATGGCCTTCATACACACACAGGAAGAGCATTTTATTAGGAAACATTTTTGATGACAACAGTTATGAAACATAGAAATAGATAACAGTGTTTAGCCAGTCCCAGAAGCTAAAGCATTCCAATAGTTCACTCCCCATGTTTCCTCTTTTTCCCTTTTTCATTATAGAAAGAAGTAAAATTTCAATCCAAGTACAAAAACAATATAAAAACGAAATTAAATGTTTTTTTTTCTCTCACTGAAAGCATGTAAGGCGTGCAGGCTTGTACCCGTAAGACCAGATGAACTCATTACTGAAATCAGCAGGTTGTTAAAATGCCTGCAGACACAGCAGCTGTAAAGCAGATTCCATATAAAGAGAAACTCAGAAACATTATAATATCATCAGGATGTTTCGGCAAGAACAGAGACCAACACGTTGTCATCTGCATGTGATCCATCTTCTCTTTCTTCAGTAAGTCTAAGTTTGAGGAGAGCTGGGTCGTTGTCTGACAAACTGTTGTTATTTAAAATGTGTGATATAATCAAGATTGTGGTTTCAGGGAACATCCAGTGTCAATTAGAGAGTTCCAGGGGGTCCACCCTAAAATGAGGAATACTTAAATTTAATGGTTATTTCAGTCGGTAACCATTATCACTGTGTCCCATGTTACACCATGCATACACTACACAGTTATATAGTTGATTACAAAACAACAATACACTCCCATATGGCATGACAAAATGTAATGGGGTCTGCAGCTTAATGTGGGTATGCTTTGAGGTCGGTGACATGAAAAAGTTTATTGAGTAATTTCAGACTAAAACATTCTGCTTAGATATTTGTCGAGCTGCATGAATTTTACAGCCATTGTCCAATCAAAGCTTAGCATCTCAAGTGCAAATTGCCAGGGGGCATGAGGTGGATTTCCCCCTCTCTGCTTTTGATCATTTATCCCTGGTGGGCATGCGTGTTATGGGTTAAACTAAATAAATTAAATGCTCATATTCCCGCTAGTAGATTGTGCAAGTGGATAAGCTGTACTAGCACTTTTATAGTTATGATTCAGACTTGCGAGTGGATCACAGTGGCGATGACGTCTGCGCTTCACAGAAGGAATGATACAAGAAATCTAATGAATTCATGTCCTGAGGAGTGTTCCAACGAGTTTGGGCTGTTTTTGGTAGTTATTGCTGTATTAGCTTGCAAGCATCCGGAGGGGTTTTTTCAGTGTGAAAATACAGCTGGAGTGATGTTGCGCACAATTCCACACAGCAGATCTGCTGGTTACATTTTGTGCAACCAGCATCTGTTAACCATTGATTCCTCTGTGTTAATGTGTACATCATATGTGTTGTTTTGATGAATTATTCTACAGTTTTTCCTGCACCTCAACAGGCCTGTTGGAGATACATACATTGAAAACAATTTGCACACCTCCACAATTTCGAAGCACTTAAATTTCTCAGACTGTCTATAAACCCCTCGGAACCGTCTGTTTCTGCCAATCTTTACCTCAGAGTCCCATCATCTTTTTTAAACAAGGCCAAAATGTCGCCCAGAGCTCCACATTTTAAAATATAATACAGGTAAATGTGTTGCTGTAATGAGCGACTTGGTGTGATAGACTGTTCGGGTTCAAACCTAAAGTTTTAAATGATTTCCTTCCAAAGTCCCAGACAACAATCAGTTTCCTCTGGGGAAAATTCTTAAAGGATTCCAAAACTGTCAGTTCATCATGATGGGAAGAGCATGTTTGGCATGGCAGACTTGACTGCAATCTAGCGATGCAGTTTGGTTTACAAGCATGCGCTGTCCTCAGGTGTGGACATAGCAGCAACTAACCATCGACTTGTCGAGTAAAAGAGATCCAAAAGACAGACAGAATGGACATCTAAAACATGATGCATCATTGGTAACATGTTGAACGACACCACAAAGCAAGATGTTATCAGCCTGTACTTTGATGTATGTTTAAGTTTTTTTCTTCAGATGTAACTGACTTTGCAGCTAAGCTTCTTTCAGGTTTATGTTTTCAGTCTACAAGAGAGTTGGTAGCCCTGATGGTAGCCTGTTATCCAGAGCAAGGCAGTTTATCAAGGGAACATAGAACCTTATTTGGGACGATAAAAAAAAGTTCATGAGGGAACATAGGGCTGAGGGAACATTGGATAGAAAAAGATTCTTAGGAGCTAACCCCATCCTCACAGCCTTTACCCTTGTAAAAGTGAAACATGTTATTGAGACAGCAAAGCCTTAATCAAACCTCTGTGTGACGTGTCCGAAAGTACTGTAAGGGTCATGTTAGAAAAACAGTAACCTTTTTATTACATTTACAATTTATGATACCATTACTGGGACTAATCAGCCCCTCATTGCAGTACAAGAACAATTCTGCTCCTCATTCCATGTCTCTAAAGCCCTTTTTAGATAGGAATTGTGCAAATTTGCAGGAAAGCCCAATCAGTCTTTTTTCAGCATTGGCAGTATAAAAACAAAATCGGGGAGTGCAGCAAAATGCCGCCTACCTACTTTTGTTTAAACAGAATGTGCCTTTTCCAGGGCAATGGGGGCTTGAGCAAGTAACAAAACGTGTAGCTCAACGTGTGATGTAACCAATGACGTGGGAAGGAAGCCACGCTAGTCAGTCATCATGTAAAGTCATTTAATCATGCCAGACTGAGTAATTGCATGGAGAAGAAATCTGCCATATTGGCTTGAATATTAGATGGCCTTTAATATATGACAAGAAGTAAAAAAAAAAAAAAAACACAAAATCAAAGACTTTAATTAAATCGTAATGTAAATTCCACTGTGTAGCGTGTCTGTTAGTAACATATTCACACTTTGAAGGGTTCAGCAGCAGGCCTCAGTTGACTTTTAAACCTGTATTGCACAATCTGACTCAAAATGAGAGTTTCAGAAGTCAACCTGCTGGTACTTACAATACAAAAGAGAAATTGTTGTTGTTGAAAATGATTTTTGTCAATGCTGAATAAAATCCTTACACGTAATTCAAATAGTTTATTTTTTAGGTATCCTACATGATATCTTACAATGTTGCATTAGATCCACATACTAAAGGGCCTCTGGACAGGCCTCTGCACAATTTTATTATATGTGGACTAGCTGTACAGTCAAAGGGAACATGCATTATTGATGACGCTATGCTGGCTTACACATAAGTCTGTAGCATTCTTTACAGTCTTCTGTTTTAATGTATTCTTTGTACAATAAGGAGGCGCAGACAGAAGGAGAATACAGGAGGAGGATAATGAAACGGCAGCCTATTTCAAAACCAAAGATGATTTTTAAATGTCAGGCTATTTCAAAACCAATCTGTGTCTCCTCCCATCAATCAGCCTCAATTAGAAGTTAATAGCATTGCGTGGGAATGGAGTCTAGAGGGAAGAGAAAGGAAGAAAGGAAAGGAAAAGAGGAGAATAAAGTGAGAGGGGAAGTAATTAAATAAAGAAGGAATGAAGGGTATCTTGATGAAAAAAGCCAGAAATAAACACACTGAGGGAGGATGGATTCTTATCCATTCCATTTAATTTAAAAGGCAATAATCAAGCTTCCATGTGTGACTACCAGTGTGGATGGTGTATGGTTCCTCCGAGACACACACCCTGCCTATATCACTGTTAGAGTCAATTAGCCTGTGTATGTATGTGTGAATTATATGATTTTAATATGGCTGCCTGAAAAGTGCAGTCCTTCTCATCTCACCTATTATAGTGCATCTACTGTATGTACTGGAGTTTGGTCGAGTGTAGAACGAGCAAAGGGATCAGTGCAGTTTGGGCTCAGATTCCACTTTAAACTGACCAAATAGTACCACGTCCACCTAGGCAACATAATGTGCTATCTGGCTATCAGAAGGTGGTCAAACTTGTCATTCAGGGACTTTTGATTGTATTCTTTGGACACATTAATCAATCAATCAATCAATTTTATTTATAAAGCCCAATATCACAAATCACAATTTGCCTCACNTATCTGGCTATCAGAAGGTGGTCAAACTTGTCATTCAGGGACTTTTGATTGTATTCTTTGGACACATTAATCAATCAATCAATCAATTTTATTTATAAAGCCCAATATCACAAATCACAATTTGCCTCACAGGGCTTTACAGCATACGACATCCCTCTGTCCTTATGACCCTCGCAGCGGATAAGGAAAAACTCCCCAAAAAAACCCCTTTAACGGGGAAAAAAAAACAGTAGAAACCTCAGGAAGAGCAACTGAGGAGGGATCCCTCTTCCAGGACGGACAGACGTGCAAT
>NC_065519.1:32738202-32750318 GCF_006386435.1 Epinephelus moara
TGCCTCTAATAGTTAGAATTTTGTCATTAAAAAAGCTCATAAAATCATTACTGCTAAGGGCTAAAGGAATACAAGGCTCAATAGAGCTTTGACTCTCAGTCAGCCTGGCTACAGTGCTGAAAAGAAACCTGGGGTTGTTCTTGTTTTCTTCTATTAATGCTGAGTAATAGTTTGCTCTGGCATGACTCAGACCCACAGAAGATGCTTGATGATACAGTATGAAATAATGTGGCAGCTATTGGCTTTCACTGGGTCAACTCAGGTTCCTTCTTTTGGCCTTTGATTTTTGGTTCACATTAAACCGCTGAGGCTGAAAAATGAAGCTAATACAGCACTGCAGTTCCTCAATGTCCACTTGAGGCTGGCTCCGCCGAAATAAACATGTTTACAGCCTGGTACAAAAACAGTTTTGGTCGCCCTTTACAATTTACAAAGGTATATATAATATGGTCACGTCTGGCTCCATCAAACCAAGATGGTGACGGCAGAAATGCCAAAAACTAAGGCTTGGCAGTCCAGAAACCAGTGGGTGGTGCTCAAACCAGTGGGTGGTGCTCAAACCAGTGGGTGACGCCATGGTAAGTTACATCCATAATTGATACAGTTTATGGTTCACATACAAGTCCTCATTCACAGCAGCTAAAACAGACATGACCAAACACTCTAAAGTCCAGGTAAACCAAAATCAGTGATTTCTTTTTAAACACATTATACATGTTAGAAAATATTTGTTGAAAATGTGAAAAGACTGGAAACTGTGTAGTCCTGCACTGTGGACTTTACGTGTCCACAACTTGTTTGGGTAGGCCTGAAAGCTTGCTTGATGATGCGCTGTAGCCATCCTGAACATAACTCCGCCCCCACTATATAAAAACTACATTACTACAAATGTCAACTTCGAGCATATGGCACCAGGGTCATTTTGTTTGTTCACTGTGTGTTAGCGGCAACTTTAGTATATCCCACATACTCTTTTAGCTCTTCCAGTCCAGTAAATAAATGAATAAACATCTCTGTTAAATGCTACAATCGCGTAAACACAATCAGAATAGCCATCACTGATGTACCTTTCCGTCTTTCTGGCCGAATTGACTACCCAGCCTGCTAGCAGTTACTGCTCACTGCTTTGGGTGTGTGCTTTGTGCTAACGTTAGCTGCTGAAAGAGAGGCTATTGCCACACAGTGGCTCTTGTTCTCTGGTTTGAAGGTTGTGCACTTTGCAACGATAGATTGTTTGTACCATTGGGTTAGCTGCTAACAAGAGTCTGGCCCTGTGCAGCGGCTCGTTCTTCAGCTCAAAGGTGCTTTGCGTTACTAAATTTGGCTCCTAACGAGTGTATGTTGTTGCGATTTTTTTTTTCCAATGATTTTGATACTTAATATCATATATTTATACTTGCCAATTTTTTCAATCATTCCAATATGTGTGGTGTTTAAAGACACATTTTTCTGTGGTGTGACAGCTTCATGACACATAATTATTTTTGCTTCACCTGGACTTAATATTAAGTTAAGATACACTTAATATTTCTACATTAACTATGTGTAAAGTAAAAGGGGTCACTCCTAGTGACAATCCCACAGAAAATAAACATCCGACTCTGTTTGCATCAGCTTTATGTTGATTATTAGCTTAATTCTGCCAATCACCAAATGGCAGGCAGATAAAGTTAGCAAAGTTAACGACTAGCTTGGGAATGTAGTAGCGAAAGAGCCAGATGTTTCCCTCTTGGGTTGGTGCAGACCAAACATAGAGCTAAAAGAGAGTGAATACAGTGTTCAGTATGTGCTGAATATGTCAACACATTGGCCATAACTAATTTCACTAAATTATCACTTCTTTAACTGTGATTTATGGTATTGTTCAGTATCTGCAAGTGCATCTCTATGTCTTCATCTTTGCTTCAATTCTTCCATTTACATTCAGTTTAAAGGGGAATATGAACAAATTTAATATACTTTCAGTACTGTAATTCAAAAATATGGTTGCTTTAAGCAATGGTTCAGCCTGTACAATAAATTGGTTTGATCTGTAGAGTAGCTGATGATATTGCTAAGGTCAGAGAGGTTGAGTGTTTCCCATGATTAACTAGAAAGAGAAGCATTTAATCGATCTTACCTTGCTTTACTGACACTGCCTGCAAGCCTCTAATCCCACCTGTCTACACATCCATCCATGAATCATCACTTCATTTGAATTTGATCTCTCTCTGCTCTCTCTCAGCTGCCCTGAAGAGTTATCCAAGATGTCATCCTCTCCAAAGAACCATCCAGGCGCCCTGTGCATTGCAGAAAAATGAAGGTATGAATTCCAGTCATTAACGTGTGATGTCCAATCTTTTTGCAGTCTGTTCAGTCGTGTTGTGTGCCCCCAGTGTAAATCACAGACACGTTGCAGACAGTCTGTGGTTTGCTGGGAGCTCGGTGTCTGGCAGATAACATGACACCTCAACGATTCCCCCCTCATGTCAGGCTTTTATCCACAACAGTCTCACAAATCTATTCCATCCTCCACCCACGCTCCTTCCTCGTCCTGTACACACACACGCGCGCGCATGCGCATGCGCACACCCAGTGTGGCAGGTCCCAGACATACAACCATGCAAACAGTCTTTCTGATATAAAAGGTAAAATGAGCATACAGTACCACATCAGGCTGTTGCTGCATTAACTCACCATAGCCTAGTTTTATTTGAACTTTTAATACTTGACACAGAAAAATAGTTACCTTTTTTACAACAATATAAAATGCAGTACATCTCTCATGTAACTGTATGCAATTTCAGGTTTTGACAGGTGTTCATGAGTACAACATATAACTGATTAAGTCATTATGCAATTTAATTCTGGTTTCCGGGGCTCTTGAGTTTCAGGCCAAATACTGTAAGTAAAGAGCAGGTAAACACAAAGTAAACAAACTGTTAGACCGCCATGATGGCAAGACCTTCAGATGCCACTGGTCTTCAGTTCAGAATCAACTTAGGTGCAGGCCCCCTGATTCAGATATTCTTACGTACAGCTCTTAACCAGTTTTTGTGCTTATACATGACATTCATCTGATAACTAGAATGATCGCCTCACGGTTGTGCCTCCACGAACCAGTCAAGTTGCAGTTACAGTTTGCACCTATGTGTGTCCAGACTCATATGTAGCCATGGCAGTGGACAATGCTTCAAATATGGATGTTTTTGTAAAGAAGCTATATATACTAAATGTGGATGCTTCACACACATCTTCCTCAAAGCAGCATAGAAGATTTATAACATCAACGCAGTTTAAAGGTGGGCACCAAAGATTAGTGTCACCAATTCAGTATCTGACCAAATGTCTCCCCTTCTGTTCGTAGAATATAATGTTGAGTCATGGCCAGAACAGTGTTTTTGCAGAACATTATGATGTCACAGTGAAGTTGACCTTTGATCTTTTGGATATAAAATGCAACCACATTGTTATTTAATCCTCTAAGATGTTCCTGTGAAATTCTGTCAAAATTAGTGTATGAATTCATAAGTTACGACCAAAAATGTGTTTTGTGAGGCCACAGTGACCTTGACCTTTGAACAACAAAATCGAATCAGTTCATCCTTCAGTTCAAGTGAATGTTTGCACCAAATTTAAAGTGATGTCACAAGGTTTTCTTAAGATATCATGCTCACGAGAATGAGATGGATGCAAGGTCACAGTGACCTTGACCTTTGACCACCAAAAACTAATAACCTCACCCTTCAGTCCAAGTTGTTTGTGCCAATTTGAAGAAACTGGTGGACACAAGGTGTTCTTGAGATGTCACCTGCATTAGAATGAGACGGACGAGATAGACGGACGAGATGGACGGACGAAAACATAACACACTCCGGCCACAGCTATTGCAAGTGCGGAGGCATAAAAAAGTTGAATGCGCAGACAGGACAACATTAGGCTGTTGCTGCACTGACCCCTCACAGCGGTGACAAGAGAGTCAACAAGAGTGCAAAGCAGAGTTCCCTTTTGCTGCCACCTAGGGCACCTGGATGTGTGCACACCATATCAGCGGTTCCCAACTGGTGGGTCACAGTCGAAAAGTGGGTCACAGGTCCATTCTGAATAGACCACAGGTGACTCCCAAATGTGTCAGATTTGTAAAAAAACACACTTTATTTTAAAGTACTATGAATTTCCTGTTTCCTGTTTCCTGTTGTCAAGTAAATTACAAACAGCTACTTCACAAAGACAGCAAACTAGCTCGACGACATGGCCAAATACACTAGACGCTGAATTTATTAAACTTTGTGGACCTTGAACTAATGACTAAGGAGCAATTTGGACCCGTGGCTGGACCAGCTTGGAACCACTGTACTATATAACATAAATGTTACTATTTTGGCTTGTGGAGGATATGAAGTCATTTCTAAGTCCAAGTGAAGTAATGATTTGATAAAGGAGAACCTGCAACCTCCTCTTCTTGTTTTAATTCAGTTATTTCAGTGTTTGATATTCTGCTCAAGCGTATTGAGTCTGTTTGACTGACTGTATATTGGATGTGTACACACATGGGTTATCTGTGTATAGGTGTGCATGATGTCTGAGCTTTAAAAACCTGGTTGTAACATTGATCCAAGGCCACAAATGAGAGCTTCCTTAATTGCTCAGTGATGCTTGTGTGTGTGTTTGTGAGTGTGTGTGTGTGTGTGTGTGTGTGTGTGTGTGTGTGTGTGTGAGTGCACAACTTTGCTTGTGAGTAAGTGGACAAAACAAGCAGTATGCCACAGGATCAATATAAAATTCTACAAATAACTGGAGGACAGAGGGCTCTATTAAACAGCTGCTGTTGCGTGCTGATGTACGCATGTAAACAAATTTATCAAAGCACTTTGTGAATGTTAACACATATTGTGAAAGGTTATTGGTTTCTGAGACAGCCAAGGCTTTGCAAACTTTCAACTTTACTGCTGTGTAACTACCGTTGAGTCTGGTACTGTTGAGCAGATCCTTGAACAAAATGTTATCAAGCCACAGTTTTGTTGCAGCCTTGGCGAACTGAATGGCTGCCAAGTACAAGTTATGGGATTTTAGCAGTATGTTCACAGCTGAGCATCTGAAGGACAGAAGTGAGATAAACTAGTGAGACAGTCTGTTTCATCCTGCAGATGATGGAAACAGATTGTGTTCTGTGAAAATGAGCAAAGACTGTATTGTTCATTTTATCAAAAAAGAGCCCACTGTCACAGGTTCTGCTTCTGCTCCCACTGTTTACTCTGCAATTTAATGATGCTGACATTTGAAAAACTTGAACAAAACCTAATCAATACAAGCCACACTTACCTATGAAAATGATCATGCTTATCACCATTACATTACTTGTATCCAAAACATTCAGATTTGCGAAAGAAAGTTCAAGGAACCAAGACCTTATGGGTTCTTATGAGAGCAGGTTATGAGACACTCCAGATCATTGGTTGTTAAGTTCCTTTGGTGGAAAAGAGAGTGTATCTGTGTTCCCAGGGACCTATGTTCCATGGTTCGATATCCTGTAAACACACATTACTGTAACCCTTCTATTGTGTTTGCATCCAATTTGACCTGTTTCAAGTTCCCATTACTTTGGGAACATAGGCGCCTTTGTCGTGTTCCTATTGTGCGCCATTTAAATCTGGGGAACATGGGACCCTGAAAACAGGAATGACCCAGGAAAAAGACTATCTCCAGTTCTTGGTTACTGCTGTTAGTTTAGCTTCATCTTAAAATGGCCTCCAGTGTGAACCGAACCAAAACCCCTCAGCTGAGTGTGGTGAATGAAGATCAGCACCTCCAAGTCTGAGACCATGGTTCTTCTCCTGAAAAAAGGTGGATTCTGTAATTGAGGCTGACCCATGAGGAACTCACGCATCGAGGAGGCTTTATGGCTGATTGTTAAAGGGATTGCCACCAGTTAGGTGAAGGTGATGAAGAGTTAAGCTCCAAAGGAAAGCTCTCAATTCAGCAGCCAGTGTTTGTTCTAACCTCTCTGATGAAGATCAAGAAGCTCAGTGATTCAGGAGGTCTTTGAGGTTGAGCTGCTGATTTCTACCACTGACGGTTGCTTTCTGGCCACAACTGACTGAGAGGAGACCACAAGACAGATCCTGGACCATGGGAATGGGAAGATGGGTGCTCAGGGTGCTGAAGCACACCCTACTGACAAGGGGTGGAACAACACAGTCTCTACATAGTTGGCTATGTAAGGGATAATGTATAATGAGCTGGTAAATACTGGGAAAACAACTCCCTTCACGTTCTATTCCCCTGAAGGGAGTTGTTTTCCCAGTATTCACCGGCTCATTATACATTATCCCACTTATTACACGGCTAATTATTAGTTAAATAAATAATTTGAGACAGAATATTGATTAATTATACAATTTTTATTGATTTATAAATTAAATCGGGAGGAGAGAAAAAAAAACTGCCGGCAACGGCTGAATCTGCGCTACAATAGCCCAATAAAAAAGTAACTGTTGTCAGGGCAGCGTCCCTAGCAACGCTGGGCTACATAGCAACGGTCATCACACAGTTATATCAGACCTCTGAATGCCGCGACTGACCAATCAGAATATAGCATTTAATAGAGCCGTGTAATAATTTACTGTAACTTATGGGCTATCTTAACATTTGTGTTGAATTTTGAACTGTATATGATAAGATGCCTGTCAGGAAATATATAACAAAATGTGTTTAAAATGTGCAAATTTCATTCATTCTGGTCATCACATCAGTCAAAGTGCAGGGGTCAGGGACAGCTAAACCTGAGGGAAGATTAATGGTAGAGGGAGCTAATCAATAACAAAGACAGGGTGAGAAAGACCAAAAGATTGCCAGGACAGTTTTGCGCCTGCTCTGTAGATCCTTAAAGTCCATGGACACCAGGGACTTCCACTGCAGGGGCATAGCCATCAGGATGGAGGTTTATGGCAGCCAACGATAATGATGGAGTGGTCTTAGAGCGAACCTTTGCCAAGGGCACATAAGTGCCTTTACCTAAGAGAAAACTGGAAGTCCAACACCATGTAAAATGAAATGTTAGAAATGTTGACTCATGCAGTCCAGAGAGAAATTGTGTCTGAGGCGAGGCATATTCTTTGGATGGAGCCACTGATGTAAGTACATGGAGCAGTTTTCCTGTAACATTAGCCCCTGTGTAAGAGTGTGCAAATACATAGACATGCATGCACATTTACACTGTGCAGCACCCCTGAGCAAAAATATGTCTCTGCATGCATGCCCTTGACTCACTGGATGGGTTGCGTCCTCCAATTTGTCTAATATCTATAATCAACAAGTGCCAAATGTTATCAGAAATTTCAAATATTAAAAAAAAAAAGTACTACTTTAAGTCAAATCAGGTAGTGGTACTAGCATATCTTTCTATCCCAGCAGCATTCAGTCATTTTCTTCCAAAGAGGATACACCCAAAGTTGTGTGAAACCATATATAAGTGTAAAAGGATAAGTTTCCTTGTAGTTCAGAAAAATGTAATATAATCTCCTTCTGTGGATCCTCTAGCTCGATAGTTATCATCAGTGATAAAAGAAGGACAAATACCAGTTGAAGAGTTGATATTGTCTCTAGTGTCCTGATAACAGGCTGCCCTAGATCCAGTTCGACAGACTACTTATCCCTGGAAACCAGCTCGGCAGATGTCAGATAGTATAACTGGGTGGTTAATGGTTGTCAAATAATTGCTTCAAGAGACACAGAGCTGAAGGAGATACACACTACTTTCAAGGCTTCCTAAGATTTCATACTCCTGCAAGTTATCTCTCAATCTTTTTTTTTAACTTAAGCTTGGCAAATAATTTATCTGACATTTTTATGGTTTGTAGTTTTTATTCAGCAAAACTTTTCCCCCTCAGTGGACCTTGTAGCTACATAATTCCCATTTAGTGCCTTGAAAGTAAGTAGATTTTCTTTCGAATTCTCCTCAAGCATGAGCATTAGTCTCTTTTACAGTGCAATACAAGTACCCCAGACTTAAATAACTCGATGTAGTGAGTGTGGGGCTGGTGTTGCTTAGAAACAGCATTAATGCTCAGCAAAACTATCCTGGGTAAATAAGATTTAAAAAGCCTCTCCCTTCATATGGAACAAAGGTTGCTGACAGGTGACAACACTCCGATTATTCAAATTAAATTGGGACTTTTTGGATGAACCAAACTAATGTGGCTCTGCATCTTTAAATATGCACAAAGTGCTTCCAGGTTTCAGCACTATTGGAGGTAAATACTGTTTAATAAACTGCCGTTTGAAAGTTTTGAATCACCTGTCATATTGATGTGTTTCTTCTTTCCTTCAGTAATGCCTATTTTAACAGAGTTATAAACAGTATCATTCAGACATCAATGTTTTACATACATTTAAGATAGTTTGTCCCCAAAAGTAGAATGATAAAGTAATTGATTAAAACTTCCATTTAGATGATGTCCCGACAGTGTTTCATGACAGCTGAGAATACTGTTGGAACTTTAATTTTGGATTCGTTTTCAGGTCCAAAACAGCGTCAGGGCCGTCGCAACCAGACAGGCAAACTAGGCAATTGCCTAGGGCCCTGAGCTGGAAGGGGGCCCCCAGAGACGGCTGACATTGGTCCATATCAATGACAATATGATGGAACCCCTATAGACATTGCAACAATGACAACACGTTGGAATCCCCCCTAATGGGGCCCCCTACTAGCTGCTGCTTGCGAGTGGCTAAGTAGGGTGACCAGACGTCCCGCATTGTGCAGGACTGCACAGCATTTCTGTCTCTTTTCATGAGTCACGCAAATTGAGACCATGTCCCGCATGATTGGTTGCCACCCACGCTAGCATTGTTGGAGTACCGTAGTACTACGGTACCTCACGGTACCACTACTGTGGGATAAGTTCAAAGTCCAATCGCAAGAGGGTGAGTGTCCATGCGTCGTCCAAAAACGGTGCACACTGGTCAATAACGTCGCACGCTGGCCCCCTGGCACTCAATATGCTGCTTTCATGACTGCCCAGAAATACCTGAACAGCCGAGCTGTGGCGGCACACAGGTATGTGATGTGTCAGAGGAGAAACGAGCCGTTCACATTTCTCTCTTTGTGGCAGGGGGGCCTCCAAGGTGCCTCTTGCCTGGGGCCCCCAGAATGTCTTGAAACAGCCCTGAACAGCGTTAGTGACTCTGAATCATTATTGAAGCACAAATGTGCAATTGGGTTCCAAATGCTATTTGGTGAGGCCATTTTTCCTCGGGCCTTCTGCAGTCTACTCAGTGGTTAGATTTAATAGGTTTACGTCTATCCACCTTATTCCTGAGGGCACTAGGCCTACTGTAGATGGATCATGAGGAAACTTCTAATGAGACAGCAGAAGTAGTAGTGAACTAGTTGAGTTGCATTTTCCGTCTATGGTTAGTCCCAGTGGCTACTCTTGGTGGCTAACTGCCGATGGTGATTCTTTAATTTAGCAAATTCTGCTTCATTTTTAACAAATATTTAATCAACGTCACATTAGCATGTTCTAAGATGTCCTTGAGGAGCTTTGGTACTAGAGGTGGGGGAAAAAATTCGATTTTTAGATGCATCGAGATTCTGTCTTGAACAATGCAGCATCGATGTGGAAAACTCATAATCGATTTTAATTTTATTTTTATATTTATTTTTCAAATTACCGTAACTCCTCGACCATTCACGCTATCAACGTAATTCCAACGGATTCTGAAAGCTGATAAGCGGAGCTTTCCAGTGATATACGGTAGTGACGTCATTAACTGTGGAGGAGGGGGGGGGAAGTGAGCGCAGCAGGAGGAGAGTACAAGTAGGAGGAATTTAGCGGTGATTTAGTGGAGTTTTGGTGAGTTTTAGTGGAGTCTGGGTGGCGTTTTCTCTGTAAACAATATTTAGTGTTGTAAATAATAGTATTTGTGGTTTTTCGAGAGCTTCTGAGTTTTTTTTATGCCGTGTTTTTGAGTGTTTTCTACCGTGTTTTCGTTGTGTTTTCACCATAGTTCGTAGTTTTGCAATAGTTCGTGTTTTTATAGTTCATAGATAGTTATAGCCAGTTATAGTTTTGTAAATACTGGAGGAGAAATGGCGAGGAGGTCGACAAGTGACAGGAGAGTCCCGTTGAGATTTGTGGATGAGGAGGATGGATCGGAGGAGACCGGTGGAGTGTAGTCATCTTAACCACAGTAAGTAATACAGTTTGTTTTAGAATCGAAATCGTTGCCCTCAGAATCGGAATCGAATCGTGAGGTGCCTAGAGATTCCCACCTCTATTTGATACTCCTTGCGCTGTCTGTAATGTTGCTAACAACCAGGCTAAACTTAATTTGTTGCTGCAATTAAAATGTTAAATATGTAACCAATGGTACAGTTTCCATGGACTACCTACAGAGATGAATAGGTTGTCACCCATACTGTAATGCATTAATACTGGGCCATATATTTGTGCACACCCTACTCTAATGCATACACTACATTTTTACATGCTTGGGATGACAAAAGAAATAACAAAACCAAAACAGTTTCAAGAACGATAAAGTATTAAGTCAGAATTTGTCGTAAAGAATGACACCTAGAATGACAGGTCTGTCACTCAGCGTTGGTAAAATATCCCTTTCTGACTGCAGTCTCAACCTACATTCAAAAACTGCCCATTTTAACTTAGCAGCATACCTTGAATTATATGATTAGCCACCAAGGCCCAGAATTTATTACTGAATTACTGTACATCTTTTTATCATTTAAAATGAATGAGTAAAGCTATTATTTTACTACAGCTTTATATGACTGATATTACTGAAGTCCACTGTTAAATTCAGTGTTATGTTTCACTCAGTAGAGCTCAACTTTAACAAATCATCAGTTATAAAAATGAATACACTGCATCGTTAAGGCAGATGAGCAGAGCATTAGCTGGTAAACATCATGTTCATTTACTTTACATCTAGCTAAAATTGATATTGAATTATGTTAAAAGTTTGCCAACTGTGTTAGTGTCTGTTTATGAGCCGTAAGAAATCATAAATTAGATTTAGAAGGAATAGATGTTTGCTAGCTAAGCTAGCTTGGACTCTGTTAAATTTAACAATATCTCAATGTAGCAAGGCAAGCTAATCGCTAATGTGCTTGGTTAAAACGTAAAACAACCGATGCTTTGAGATGGCAGAGCTACAATCACATTATCCCATCTGAGATGGAACAGGTGGTGCTTTCCACATGTTTTATCTCCCAGTGCCTCTAAAAAAGAGCATACCGTTAATGGTACTGTCACTACTAGAAAACATTTCATGCCCATAATTCACGGTCATGCAAGGTATCATGGGGGCTAGGACTAAGGTTGATTTTGCCTGATCCACTTTCAACAGTGCTACCTCTAGACTAACATTGTGCATCTATTGTGAAGTTTGAAGAGGAGCTTTACTAAAGCAACACATTGCCTGTTAATTCAAGCTTGCTACAGCTGTTACTGTGCACTTGACACTGACACAGGAACCTGTTCCTATTTAAACCTGCACACATTTTCTGCCCTTTCAGTTGTCAGTCTACTTGAACCATTGCACAGTGTTCTGTTCTCCATGTACAAATCAAACTCCTCATACAAAATAACATCTATTTGTAAAGAGGACTTTCTACAGTCTAAAAGCATGAAAGAGCATTCAGAAATGTAGAGTACTGTCCTCTGTACCAAATTGACCTCTTGTGGCAGTTTATTCCAAACTTTTGAATGGCCATGTGCTCTATGCGGATCGGCGTAATGATCACGAAGTGCTAGAAACCAAATTAATGTCCTTGATGTCTTTATTGACTTTTCATTACTCACGTCATTGTTAACCCTGTGGGTAGGTTTCTATAATCCCCCTGTAGTGGATCCCTCTCCTCCCCTCTTTGTCATTTTATGGTTTATAGATTAAACCTAGTTTTATACCAGGGTTTCTCAAAGTTTCGGTGACTGAGTGCCAGTTTAGGGAGCCAGCATATGTAGTGTTGAGTAAGGGTTACTTTAAAAGTAGTGCTGCACGATTAATCTAATCGCAATCGCAATCGCGATGTCAGGCTGTGCGATTACATAACCGCATAAAAGGCTGTGATTTGCGATTTAATGTAAATAAATGTTAACGTGTGTGTCTGTGAA
>NC_065519.1:32750383-32750538 GCF_006386435.1 Epinephelus moara
ATTTAATGTAAATAAATGTTAACGTGTGTGTCTGTGAACGTGACTGCCTTTCCTGTAGTGTGTGGAGTTTGTTGACATCACGCCCACAAGCTATCCTGGTGCGTGCAGCCGGCGTGCAGCAGTGACCAACACAGACGCTGAAGTAGAGCATGAGC
>NC_065519.1:32753019-32756816 GCF_006386435.1 Epinephelus moara
TGCTTGGCTGTATTGACGGCACACTCATCCCCATCTCCGCGCCTCTGGGTGAGAATGAGGGGGATTATGTTGACCGTCACAACCGTCACAGCCTCAATGTACAGGTAAATCCCGGGGGTGGGGGGGTTGACGCCAGTTGTCCATGTTAAACAGTGGGAATCACCATCACATGTCCATATCTAACATGTCTTATAACTCGTGTTCTTAATCTGCAATTGCAACTGTATTTATGTAGTCATGGTATTTATTCATTGTATCATATTATTCATTGTATCATTGCATTTGTATTGTATTCAGTAGGCTATATTCCTGTATTGTATTCTAAAGCCTGACCAGGGACAAAGACTGCAAATTAGCTGAAGCTAGACGTCTTATATGCATCACATTTTCCCATTCTATTTGGCAATGTTGTATGTATTGTGCCTGTTAAATGTTAAACCTTAATATAAATATAAAGGGTATCAAATATACATTAATGCCGCAGTGACTGATGCTTTGGAACTGTTACCAAATCTCTCTGCAGATGACCTGTGACCCCAACTGCCTCATCACCAGTGTTGATGCTAGGTGGCCCGGCTCTGTACATGACTCTCGTGTGTTCAATGAGAGCACACTCTGCCGCAGACTGCAGCAAGGCATGGCAACTGTACATTGCATGCTATTATGTGTTACAATATGTGCTTCAATCAGAATCGAGTTCATTGCCAATTACCTTTACACATACAAGGAATCTGACTTGGTCATTGTGGTGGCTTATGTACAAGTTGAAAAATAGGAACAAAAAGTACTGCAGAAGTAATTTCATAAATAATAGGATAAGATACAAACTGCAAATTGTAATACTGATCCTGCCAATTTTCCTCTCATCTACAGGAGACTTCAGTGGGGTGCTGCTTGGAGATAGGGGGTATGCTCTCCAGCCATATTTAATGACCCCCTACCCTGAGCCTGACCCGGGACCACAGGCCCTGTACAACAGGGCCCACAATTCGACAAGGGCCAGGATAGAGCAGACTTTTGGACTCCTGAAGGCCCGCTTTGCCTGTCTGCGCCAGCTGAGAGTGGCCCCAGACAGGGCGTGCAAGATAGTTGCTGCCTGTTGTGTGCTGCATAACATTGCAACAATTAGGAGGGAAAGAGACCCACAGTTTGACCTTCAGCCCCCTGATGTGGTGGACCCCATCCACCTAGACTTTCCCACAGGCCGGGCAGTCAGGGAGGCCATTACTCTGCAATTTATGTAGACCCCCTCACAGATAGAGGCCGGGTTTTTTGTTTTTCCTCCCCATAGAGATAGAGGCCGTTTTTGTTTCCCCTCAAAGATAGAGGCCGGTTTTCTTTTTCCCCTTACAGACAGAGGCTGTTTTTGGCTTAAACTTTTTATTTGTCACGCATTTAGTCATTCATCCATCCCTGTAAGAAAGAAGAACATAAGCACATTAGTGATGCTTGTATCTTAATGGAGGTGTTTGAATTTTGACTTAAAATGTTGACACCCTGAAAAGCTCTTTGTATTGAATGGTACAGTATGAATGTATCAACTTATGTTAATGGCTTAAATGGTGTGGAATAATGTTGTCAGGGTCACAGTAGCAGTACTGGGGGTTGTAGTGAGCTACTTATCCCTGTGACTACTGACAATGTAGTTGTGATGTCTAGTTTGTTAACTACCATTGACCCCATGCACTGTGCATTTGAGAGCTGAACACAAAAGAAGTTTCACTTATTTAAATTAATGTGACCTTTATTTAGCCAGTTAACATTTATTTGAGGACCAACTCTCACTTATAGTGCAATAAATAAATTACTCACTTACCTTCCCTCTTTAGCTTCTTGATTTTCAATTTTATGTACTGAATCTGGAGCTCTGTTTTTTGTATTTTCAAGGCCTTGTATTTGATGTCCTGCTCCAGACTCCTCTTGTAGAGGGCCCTCACAGCATCAGTTGTTGCCTGAAACAAGTAAAATATGGAGCACATGGGTTAAAGCATGTAAAGTGTGTGAGGTAGGACATCTTATTTATAATGCAATGGAGGAACACTGCTCTGTGCTGACTTTCATGTCTGTGCTGCTATATCATTGTAGCATTGTCCTATTGCAGGGGTGGAAATGTCACATTGTCTCTAATATCTTGCACTTTAATATCTGCCGTCACTGTTATTGTATTGTATTGTGTGGCTGACATTGGTCTTTGGCCTGCTAAGGGACTGAAGATGGAAATTAGCTTTGGCTATAATCTTGCATATTTACATGTCTATGTTCATTAATATGCATTGTCCCTTTATGAATAATAATGTTGACTTCAAACCTCCCAGTTTCAGTTGTGGTTAATATTACCTTTTGTGGTCCCTTCCCTTTGCTGGGTATTGAGCCTGATGTGGAGGCTTGGGGCTCAGCAGGGGGAGGGCATGTTTCTTCCTGCAATATTAACATAGCAGTAGTAGTACTGAACACTTGAAGTGGTTGTTGTTAAGCCCCATGTGCAGACCACCACCATTCAGTCACAGCCAAATCTATACACTCCTACAGTCTGTGTTGATGTGGGCAGGTTCTGCTCTACAATACGTGGTAAGGAACTATAAGGTGATACTGTACCTCCACAGCCCCTTCAGAGGAAACTGACAGTGTCTCTGCATCCCCATGGTCCACCGGCTGTAGAGACAGTATATAAGTGGTCTGTTAGCCATGTGCTGATCATATGCTGATGTGTGACTGATGTATGAATTACTGTAGGCCTACCTCTGCCTGAGACACAGTGTCTGATGGTGGCACCTCTGGCACCACCAGCACCAATGTATCTCCATCAACTGAGGGGAAGGTGGATGGGCCTGTGTTAGTAAGGTCACAATGATATGATGTAAATTGCCCAAGGTTTGACACTGACACATACGTACTTTGGACATATTTGGAGACCGAGGTGGAACCAGGGACAGAGGCCACCCCCCTTCCACCCCGTCCATTATGGGGCGACCCTCATTCTTCGCCAGGGCCAGCTCCTCAGCAGGGGTGTATTCCTGTGAGGGACCACCCAGCCCTGTCTGCTTGCGCTGATTCTTCTTCCTGTTGGCTGTAGCAGTGTAAATCAGAAGGGGAAATGTGGTGACACTGAAGCTGCTCCCATGTGGGATTAGAGAGGTGACAGTCCAATAGGTTATATACAGTCACAGGTAATATACTAGGAAGGGACATAGGATGTAATGCTAATGTGAAACAGCACATCATTTTAGAATGTATATGAACTTCAGCCTGCAGAGCTCACATTCTGTAGGAGACTGAAACAGAAATGCAGCCCAGTCATTATAGGAAGTTTAATTATTTAACTAGTAAAAGAAATTGAGGCATTTCACAATATTTTGGAGGCACTTAATAGCACCATCAATTAGTGCCGAAGGTCTGGGGGAAAATTGTCCCTGTTAGAGATAATGTGCCTGATTGACAGCTTTGTTGCTGGAAATGTTAAATATCATTTCTACATTTTTTAAATAAAGGGAGTGTATATTTTGCTCAGCTGTTGATTTCTAACACTCAATGGCAGGATAATTTTATTCAGATTATTAACTTGGTAGATTGATATGCAGGGTATGACATTAAATAGGCCAATTTACCACACGCAATGATGTTTTTGTGCTTGTTCTTTATTTGCTCCCATGTCCGTTTTACACCTGAGAGGTTGGATCTGGGGGAATTAGATGATAATTGTAGTACACACAATTCATCTCTACAGAACATTGATTTCATGGGATTCACGGGTTTGATAGTGTCAGATGAGTAACTTACGCATTTATACAGTTGACTAT
>NC_065519.1:32758640-32791053 GCF_006386435.1 Epinephelus moara
TGAACACCTTTCATACCGCATTTGAAGCTTAAATGCGATCGCCAGTAGTAAAAAGCTAACGTTAGGCTTTAACGGACTACATGACTACTCCACGGTCGCATGACTTTTGACGTCACCACCACTAAGCTTTCAACTGATTTCGGCCGCTTTATTTTAAAAACATTGTATAATGGGGAAATCGGACTGTTTAAGCTAAATAAGAAGCTGTAATGGCGGACTGTATGGCCTGTTCGGGGGTGATGACGTTTAATGTCCCCGACAGGGTTTGTAGTCGTATTGAGCATCTTTAATGTCCCCGACAGGGTTTGTAGTCGTATTGAGCATCTTGTTAGCAACCGCCTTTTTTACGACACATAAAAGCTTCAAAATTCACAAGTAGGGTATTTACTGACGTGTTTTATGTCGTAGAACAAAACCTGAAACTCGCTTAAGCTTTTGTTAACCACAGACCTTATTTGAGGCATTTTACCAAAATCCCATTCCAAAAACGTATTGACTTTTAGACGAGAGAACCGGAAGTGCTAAAAGCGCTAACGGAGTTCCGGGTTTACTGGCACATTCTATGATGGATGTATATAATTTGATTCAACAGAAATACACTTAAAGGTAAGGATCATGGATAAGATGCAGCCAGTATGCAGAAAACATGCAATTTGTTGAGTATAAATGCAACAACATGATGTGTTTAGTACTATTTTGTACATTATGTCAGGTTAGTAACCTGATCAAAATCAATTTTATGAGTTTGCTCAGTTGAGCAGATGTGTCATCTCTGGGCCAGTGGGCTGCCAGAGCAAATAACCAGCTGTGTTGATGTCTCAGTGCTGGTGTTGTTGTAGTTCCCCAGCAGACTGTTTTGTTTCTCTAACAGCCAAGAGCTTGTCGACCTGAACCCCGTTTCCCCAAATGTTCTGCCATACTATTGATTCTTCACCAAAATAGTTAATCACAAGAAAAAATAAAATAAAATAAAGAAAAACCACTCCTAAGATGACTTCTGTTTTTGCCATGTATTCTCTCTGAGCTGTAAAACAGACAGAGCTTAGGCTCCAGTTAGCAGCTGTCAGATTAGTGCCTGATCTAAAGGCTGCCAAATTAACTGCAGTGTATTAACAGTTATTTTAAGGTAGCAAATAAAATACCTGGAGCCATTTATATGGGTGCTACTGACAGGTAACGTAATGCAAAGTGACTGGCATGTCCATATACACTAAGTCAAGACGGTTTACCCTCAAGTGGAAGTTCTGTGGTTGTTAGACCACAAATAGTCATGTGGGATCATCCCTTGCAAGTATCACAACTTTTATAGATGCACAGTTTTGGGAAACAAAATACCAAGTCTCCCCTCTAAATTTATACACAAACACACTGTCAGAAGCAAGATAGAAATGGAAGAGTAATTAGAGCAGTGTGTGTGTGTGTGTGTGTGTGTGTGTGTGTGTGTGTTAGGCAAAGACAGTTAATGAGAGTGAAGAACAGACGGGTAAAAAGAGGCAGACAAATGGAAGGACGTAGTGTAAGACAGAACTTTCAGCTGACTCATGCAGGAAAAAGTCACAAGGTTAAAATACACACATGTGCACTAATGAGGATCCATGTTAATTGAGGCAGGTGATTAATCCAGGTTTGAGTTTAATAACCCATCCATTTGGACTGCTAATTCAATAGCACACACACTCATACAGCTCTTTGAATAGGCAATTAAAGATTCCCTTTAAACACACACACACACACACACATGTGCGCATAAACACAATTAGTAACTGTACTTTGTTTATAACCTGGGTCACATGACTTGAGCTTTAAGGTGCGGACACACCAAGCCGACATCAGATAACTAGCAGCGACGAAAGCCAACTGTTGCGTCATCTACGTCGCCTCACGTCGCCCTGTGTCAGTTGCATTTGAACACACTACATAGACTACATCTGACGGCCAAGTAGCATGTACGTTCTGCGCCTGCGTGAGAGACAGCAGAGTGAGAGAGTGGTACATCCTGTCAGCCGAGGGGTTTCCTATCTGTGCAGCCGAGCACCGAAGCACCTCCACGGCCTATTACATCCAGACAGTCCCGGTGTTTCCTCCACAGGCTCCACTTCACTCAGCTGCCTGATAAACCCACTGCTTCTTCCCACTTTAACCTGAGTAACAAACCAGGGCTCGGTGCTCCGGTTGGATCCAAACGGAGAGCCGGGGCTAGCTCAGAGGCTAGCGGAGGCTAACTGGCTGTGCTTCCCTCCGGTCATGCTGCGGCTAACGCTCCGCTAGCCGCTCCCAGCTAGCTCCTGTTTGTTATTCAGGTTGAAGTGGGAAGAAGCAGCGGATCTGTCGGGCAGCTGAGTGAAGTGGAGCCTGAGGAGGAAGTACAGGTTAGCCCCGGTTTCACTACAGGCAGGTTCACATGCTACAGGGGCGAGGAAATAAAACCTGAACAGCCAATCAGAGTGATCTCTCTCACCAACAAGCTCCGCCGCTGATTCAACATGCTCAATCGGGCAAAAAGCCGCCGACGCTGATGCTGAAGTGCCGACGGTGCGGGACACACCGCATAAACTAGGCCGATAGACGCTCAACGATGGCCCGACTTTGGTCGACGGACGACCGTCGGCTTGGTGTGTCAGGGCCTTTAGTCATACTTGAGTCATACATTTGATGACCTCAAAACCAAAATCAGCAGAGTCATAAAAAGACACTGCAACTTTAACTCTTCAATCTTCACCAGGATTACAGCCTTCTAACTTGATATCCTCCCTAAATCCAAGATACAACTATTAAAGGCTACTAAAAGTTTTCCTTTTTTGCTCATGAGCCTGTCCAAAACAAGTCAGACATCATCTGATGTTACACCTGCCACTCTGTAGGTTTACTTTAAGCCTTGATTTTGACATGAGTTCTGTGGCTCTTTTCCTCCAGAAAGTTGGTAGGACTTTTTAGCTATGCCAATGAAAAGGCAATGCATGCACTTCCTTTATGACACAACCCCAGCTAGACCTCCTCGATGCCAATAGCATGGCTCTTGGGATGGACCTTTTTCACAGCAGACATCTCAACTTGTCACAGTAGGAAAAGCACAGGTGTCGATAAAGAAATCAGTAATGGCTGAATTCCATTTAGCTGCTTTGATTTCAGGTTCCTCGTGTCCTGCATGCTTGCTCACTGTCACTCTCACTGGGTCACTTAAAAGGAATGGAGCCATTGTTTGTTATTAGTAACACCTATGCTTTTCCTATTATGACAAGTCGAAATGTCTGCTGTGAAAATGGCCTATGGCGATGTCAGTCTGACATTCCACCGCCTGAGTCCAGACTGAAACATCTCGACAACTTGTCACAAAATTTGATGCAGATATCCATGGTCCCCAGAGGTTAAAGCTAACTGACTCCGATGATATCCTGCCTTTTTCTCAAGCAGAGGTTGATATTTTTGGTTTCATTGAGACAGAAAACTATTGGATTGATTATTATGAAATTTGGTACGGACATCATGGTACCCAGAGGAGGACTTTTAATCATTCTGATCTCTCATCTAGCACCATCATCTGGCCAAAATACTTATAAGTGACATATTGTGAGTCTTCATATGATATCTAACATGATAATATTTGTTAAACAAAATCTGATTTTATTTTTTTTTAGTCACGTAGTATTATTGCCTTTTAACCTTTCTTTAAACTTTTAACATACACAGACATACTATATAGCTAGGATTAGGCACACAAACCACTTGACTTTGGTTAGGAAGAGATTGGAGTTTTGGCTTAAAATACCAAATTTTAGTGGCAAACTCTGGCTGGGAACGCACTGATATTTCAGTAGAAAACAACTGTTCTTCATAACCCTATCCCCAGTGGATACACAGCAAAGGGTTGCAAAAAAGCAACAGCTCTTTGTGGCACGATTCCTGTTGATTGACACTCATGTTTGGTGGCTAAAAGCCACTGGAAACAGCGACGTCTCACTAAAAAACAACCTGGTTTTGTTATTTGATGGTTTACAACAGTGGTCTGCAGCTTGGCAGGTGTTTCACCTCGGTGTCACACAGTCCATCAACCCTTTCACCTCCATGATATCAATGTCAGCTATCAATGTCATACCCCATAACTTATATTGAAGTTTATTCAGTAAAAGGCAAATTTTGCAATCTACTGACAGTATTGGTGGTTGTTTGTCTCTATGTGTCAGCCCTGCGATAGTCTGGCGACCTGTCCAGGGTGCACCCTGCCTCTCGCCCGATGTCAGCTGGGATAGGCTCCAGCCCCCCCGCGACCCTCAAGAGGATGAAGCGGTTAGAAGATGAATGAATGAATGAATGACAGTATTGGTTTATGTATTCCAAACCCAACTGACAATACCACATCATACCATGCACACTATAATTACATTGTAAATATGGTACCCAGCATTTTTAGCAACTACTCCATAAACCCTAACTGAGTGATCTTATAATCACATTTGATATTCAAAGACGTCAACCACTCACCTATAGTATTTTGTTGAATGGGTTTCACATAGGGGTCTGCAGAAAGCTCTGACAAAATACAGCTTGTGGCTTTTCCCCAAATGATCCTAAATCTCATCATCCACTTTCCTCCTTCCTTTTCATGAAATGTAGGCCCTGAACTTTAAAAAAGCACTTTATATAAGTAGAGCTTCCAGTTTGAAAATACACCTGTAGATCTCTGTATCTGCATCCTCACAGGGGTCCATGAGCTGTTAACCAGCATCAGCCCTCACTGTAATCAGATGCGATACCACTGCAGACTTTCCTTTTCTGCCCGATAGTCTGAAAATCCCACATCTAACACATACAGTATACAGTGGGAAATGCCAGTGTGGAATACACTCTCCAGGGGGGCAAGGAGTGAAGAGGGAGAGCTAAGAGCAGAGCTATGAAATAGTGTGTGTGAGAAAATAAGACGAGAGCAAAATGCTGGGAGACATGTTGATTCAAATTTGAGAGAATATATCCTCTTTGTGGCTTTGCATGGGAAAGTGTTACCCAGTGGTAACCTCGCAGTTGTCACACTTCATATGCTTTCAGACGCCAAAAACAGCAGATCGCAAACACGCAACCGCTAAATTGATGCTTTAATGTAAAGCCATTAACAGTTGCATGCATGCCAACATCATATTTTAAACCTGTTGAGTAAAAGACGTGTGCCAACTTGCTACAAAACATGAATGCTGTCACAAACACGCACGCACACACACACACACACACAACACTGTATGTACACACATTTCATGCTACACTACACAATGTTCCAGTGACAGGAAGGGACATTTGAGAAGCTACTGGAAGCCATGTTGTCATCACTGATAAATCACGAGAAGCAAAGCCTGTATTTACTCAGAGTGTGTGTGTGTGTGTGTGTGTGTGTGTGTGTGCTATCACTACTGAGATGGCACATTAAAATCTACAGAGAACATAAAGTAAAATAATAGAACTGTATATTTGAGGCCAGAGTGTGGTCAGCTGTCATAATAGTAAAGATCAAACAAACTTACATAACAGTAAAACCTGTAGGGGCATACCATCATACACACACTGACGCAGACTAAAACACACACATGAACTATTAAAAGATGTAATGTGACAATGCTGTGTTTCACCCAATGTTGTACATTTCTCCTAACTAGAGTCAATCAATAATACGCAGACCAGATACACCTTTATTGATCCCACAATTGAGAAATTCCAGTGTTACAGCAGTCAAGGGAGACAGAGTCAGATTAAAGACTTCAAAATTTAAGAACTTAAAAAACTAGGCATGCAAGAAAAAGTACAAAAAAATACAAGAAACCTTCCACTGACATGCACGCTTGTATCAACCTCTTTCACGTTACAGAAAACACAGGCTATATCAGGCTTATATTCCCTCTCAGCCTCTCTCCAACTCATTTTATTTTTGTCTCAAATGCATTTGATATCATAATAATATAGTATTATTTTCATATTCAGTGAGCAGAAATGAAGTGTCTGTAATGGAGGAGTATTTTGACTTAACAATCACCTTTCCCCCTCAATTATAATTTCTGCTGCCTAATGAAAATATATGCCGCCATTCGGGATAATGAATGTCTTACGTATTTCTCGCCTTCTGTCACCCCTTTATCCATTCTTCCTTTGTGCTTTTGTTTGATTTGGAGAAGACTACGTATTGCTTGGACGAGTCATAATTTCAAAGCTCCAATGGTTCAAAAAATTTAGCAGTGGATTGCAAGCCCAAGTATGTGTTGTTTGAAGGCTACAAACTCTCCCAAACAGAAGCATGTGGATAATTATTTATTATTACTCATTGTCTTCATTGGTAGGGTTGGTTTGACACGTTCTCATCACAACTCGTCAAATATCACCTCTTGGTCAGTGTACCTACATGTTTACATATAACATACTACCCTCTTGCATCTCCTGTTGACAAGCCAGGTGCCGTGTCAATTTACATGCAATGGGTCTTTTCAAAACATTCTTCCATTTTCTAAGAAAAGGACAGTTTATGCTCATTAGATGCATAGTCAACTTAGGTAAAACACCTCATATTTACTTTAATTTCCTTGTGCAACAAAAACACATGGTTAGGTTTAGAAAAAAAAATCACAGCAGGGTTCAACGCTAAGGTTTTTTTTCACTTGCCCGGTCGGGCAAGTTGGTCAGAGATCTACTTGCCCGAAGTCAGTTTTTACTTGCCCTATAAAAATTGTTTAATTTAAGCGGCTATCAAATAACAAAGACTGCAGTTATTTTTATGTTATGTAATCTTTATTCACACTGTATTTATTAATTAAAACAACATATGTCATGTATTGTAGCTTAATTCCTACACAAATATGACAGTGTCAGGGCTTAAAGTGAAAAATTTGTCAATCGTTCTCCGTCTATAATTTTGCGCCCTACTTGAGCCATGCCCACCTCTATTTATTTTTCACCCCTCTCTCCAGTTCTGCTGTATTAACACCGGGTTTAATATATTTTGCTTCCATCTCTCTGCCCTGCTCTACTCTACTTCAACGCTACTTAGCTCTCTCTCTACTCTACCAGTAGACTACCACATCCACCTGTTGCACAAAACGCACACAGCAGTGTTTCCCCTAGGATGGAGTTGTAGCAGTGGAGGTGAAGCACACGCATGAAAAATGATTTTCACATGCGTGAAACTTTTTTGTATGCTTGCAAAGCACAGCCTGCTGGGATGTTTCTATGTATCTACTTCTATGCACTCACTCAGCAGCAGCGGACTTTCAACTATCGCCTGAGTTCGGCAAGGATGGTTGTGCCTTTGGATGTCTCAAAGGTCGCTGGAGGTGCCTGGCCAAGCGACTTGACATCTCCACCAGGGCTTGACGCTTAGCATTTTCCCAAGTAGCACATGTGCTCCTAAGTTGAAAAATCTAGTAGCACACAAATAATTTTAGGGGCACGATGAAAAGTTACCAAATAATGTGTTTTTCTTTAATAAAGTGATATGAGGTCAACGAGGAGGCATTTATAAGCAAAACAATTCAATTCATAGCTTTTTAAGTTTTAGTTATATTCTCTAAAGAGTGCAGAGAGAATAATACTGTAACAACTCATGTATTGTCAGTTATTTATTGGTGCAAATGTGCACAGTGCAACTGAGACAGTATCAAAACAGCACCAGCATGATCTTTACCAACTCCAGTATGTTCTAAGGGAGAAGATAACATTTTAAATTCATTTCAACTCACCTTAAATTCATCAAAACCAATATGCAACTATACAATGCTTAAATTGTGATTTTGTAATGTTGAAAGCTCTGTTTTTTTAATCATCTTCTAAAAGTCCTCTATTATGCCAGAGTGCAATGAAATGCCCATTTTTAAATTAGAAACATAATGTCTAAGAATGAATATGTCTGGACTATCTGGCCTTACTTTGTATTCTTGCTTGTAGGGGTCCTTCGTTAGCAGCATCTGCCACAAGCCAGTGTAGGCTTTGTCCCGGAAGTTCTGGCTTACCAGGACTTTGAGCTGTCGCCATTCATCTTGGACTGCAGCTGTATTGCACCGTGCACTGAAGGATAGAACAGAGCAATTGAGTTTGCACATATGCAACAAGTATTTCAAATAACAATACAGTGTCTTATCAAATACATTCTTACCCTGTTAGAGGCTTCTCAAAATGCCCCAGCAGCTCTTCCACGCTGTCATCCCCGAATGTAAGAAGGTTGGCTGGCTCTTCTGGCCATGTGTCAGGGTTTAGGACTCTGAAGCAGTCCAGTGTTGTATGGATGGCATCATCCTTCACCAAACCACCGAACCTGGCTTTGATAGCATCCACACTGATGTTTACGGCAGCTTCCACATGTACTTGAGCTGTGGATGTGTGAGGCTGATGACATCCCCCTTCAGTGTCATTCCCTTCAAAAGACAAGTACAGACAGATACAGGCACACACTTCATGGCTGTGATGTCATTGTTATGTGCATTTCCCTAATGCTCAAACCCTTCTTCTATATATCCAATACACTGATTCTGAAGGTCTCTGCCATAATCCTTACACACAACACACTGACTTATGCTAAACACACCTGGAATCTCATCTCATCTCCCTGCTGCTGAGCAAAGGCAGTCTGGATCTTCTCAAGCAAGCCACCTGGCTTTGGCTTTGTCTTGAGTGCCTCCAGACTGGTTACAGTCGTTTTCAAAACTGTGGTGGCTTGGGGGAGGATCAAATCATTCCTCTGTAGTGTGAGGCTGAGGGCGGCTAGCTCCTCAAACAGGTCACAAAGAAAGTGGGAAAATACACAGAAAAGTGTAGTCTCCATTTCTTTCTTTATCTGTTGTGTAGTGAGTAGTAAAGGAGTAACACAATACAAATTTAGTTCAAAATATACTCATTGGCCATCTGTTATTGATTATGAAAGTTAAGTTTGACATTTGCACCTCTTCTTCAAAACCACTTAAACTTAACTTTAAGTTAATTTATGTACCAGTTCAGTTGTGGCTAACAATCATCACCAGAAAACGAACCTTTTTTGCCCGCCCTTGAACTTCAGCAGAACTGGACTGTGAGGCTGCCACTTGCTCCATATGTTGAAGAACCACAGAGTATTGATCATGGTCACTGGCGAGGTCCTTTCCCGGTCCATGTCGCAGGAACACCTTCAACGCTCGGTGTATGTGTGGGATCCAACGGGTTCCCTTGACACCGCTGGGACTGCACATGTTCACTCCAAGTAGTTCTCCGAGAGCATAGAGCTCTCGTTTTAACTTGCCACTCATGTGGTAGGTCTTCCAAATAAGATGAAGGAGATCATACACTACTGCCACCTTAGCTTCCTTCTTCTGTAGGTTGAGGATGGCCAATTCCAATCTGTGCAAGAAGCAGACAACATTGATTGTACAGTTAATAATCCTACATAATACATAATCTCTCTCTCTACTCACTCACACATACTGTGTGTGTTGAGAGACAGACACACACTGAGCAGATGTTTTTTTTTACTAATTTGGTGAGAGAAGCATTCTAACTAATGCTAATAATAAAATCTAAAGACTTCAGCTTGTGTTCCATAACTCCATTCAGTTCTGTATTGCCTTTTATTCCATTCAGTTATATATTATTTCTATTCAGTTAACTGTGAGCAGGAATGCTACATTTAAATGTAATTAGTTAACTTGTGATTACAAACCTGTGTGGCATACAGTGGATGGGAATGACGTGGCTCCCTGCCTCGTTTTGCAGGTGGGCAATCACACCATTACGGATGCCCATGTTGACGCTGGCCCCATCAGCACCGAAAGCGACACATTTCTTCATCCATTCATTCCCTGGGCAGTCTACTGCATCAAAGGCAGCCTTGGTAGCATTCAAGACTCCTGGAAAAACCATAATTAAAAAAGACACTGAATTCTCTCAATAAAAAATGCCATCATATTTACAGCTTTACAATGTTACACTAAATTGATCAAATAATTTGTGCTAAACAGAGAAACAACTTTCTTACCAAGGGCATGTGAATGTTCCAGTGTCTGTTGGCCAACCAGAATGTTAGTTGGCTTGCCATTCTCCAATAGCCGCACATAGACGATTTCACATTCAATGTTTGAGATATCACTGTCTCCATCGATCAAAGCGGCCAGGTACGGTGCTGCTCTCAGCTTCACTGCAAGGCTTTCTTTCATCGTGTCTGCAATCTGTCCTATCATTTCTGCACACCTTTTGTCATTGTCGTAGGTTGGATTGATGTCCACTCCGTTTTTCTTGTGTAGGACCATCAGTGGATGAAACTTCACAAAGGGCAGCTCTTCTTTAGCAATATGATATGCGATATTAAATTTGATCTTGAGCTGTCTTCTTTTATCCTCTTCAAAGAGCACGACCTGTCTCCTCACAGCCGCCTGCAAGGGTTTTTGTTGTGCCGCTATGAATGCATCTCTGCACGCGGTATGCCTATGCGATTTACTGTGTTTCACTAAATTATCTCGTTTGAAGTTCACGTTGCCTGTGACAAAAACGGACTTTCCAGCTGCTTGCTTCTGCGCTTTGCAGTACTTACAATACATTAATTGGTTTTGTAAAGGAGCCACGGGAATGTTTTCTGCCAGTCAGCATTAAACCTGTACTTTTTACGGCAGGGAATGGTAGCGTTATCACCTGCTCCTCCGGTTTCGTCAGTCACGTTAGCTTCTTCATCTAACTCTAATTCTTCCTCGTCCTCGTCCACCATTTCGGCCTCGGTGCCTGGGTCCACAGCTTCTGGCTCTGTCGCCCTTTTAAAATAATCGCTAATGCGCTTCATAGTTCATACGTTTTGTTTTCGTTTGTTTGGCTTCGCCTCGTTACCATAGATACTCCCTCTGCCTTTAACCGCCTTCCGCAGCACGTCGGCAAGCACGCTCGCTACGTGTAAATCACGTATTTTTTTTTTTCAGCTGAGGCTGCATTCAAGTGCACAACCAGCCACAACCTCCAAACGTCAGCAACACATCATTAAACATTTATTGAACGGTAAAATTCGGTAGTCGCACACGTGCTACTAATTGCATTTCACAATTCGCACTGAACTATTTTTTACTAGCATTTGCGACGAGGTGCTCGCGTCTGACGTTGTACTTGCATGTTGTGTTCTCCACAACATTTGTGAACGCCAGAGAGATGATTTCTTATCCAAGTGGACCTTGGTTGAAGACCACATCCGTGCGAATCCTGGACATGTTGCTCATCCACATGCACAGACACGTGCTGCTCATCAAGCTGTCCATGAAGCTATTATGTCCATTCTTTGAATTATGCATGGATTACTGATTTGATTTTATTTTATTTGACACTATATGGCTGTTGACATAATGCCAGTAAATAAAGATACTGGAAGTACTACGTAAGTGAAAGTGATGCTTTTCATTAAGTTGTTTTAGTTGTTTCAATGATCCTCTTCTGTTAGAGAAAAAAAGCTACTTGTTGTGAGCTAGTGGTACATTCTACTATCACATCTGCACTTGTATTAAAATAAGTAGCATATCTGTCTCAGAATGGCGAAGTTATAATACTCTCTATTTATCATATAAATACAATTTTACATTCTTTCTCAAACAATTTCACTTTCTTTTCACATGAACCTACACAATACTTGCCACTTTCAAAGCAATTATCACCTGTCCCAGTGTAATTGTGCTCTCCACTTATCATGTTAAAAAGAAATAGGCTGTCTGAACAATACTCTGAATGGCAAGGTAATAATGTTCTCTGGTTATCATATAAATAAAAGTGTACATTCCGTCTCGGACAACTTTCACATGGCCCTAAACAATGATCTACTGCCTCATTCAAGCAATTCTCAGGCACTCTAAGCTGCCTGAACTATACTCTGAATTTGAGAGCATTGCAACCTTTCCATCATATAAATAAAATTCAGCATTTCTTGCCAATTTTACCTTACTATATACGGCAGGGTTTTTATGCTTTTCCCATATCAAACAGGCACATAGTACCTAAATAGGTATTAATTATTAATTAGGTAAAATACTTTTTTTAAATTAAAGATCACACTTCAAATTCAATTTGCTGTGCTCAAAGTATTTACAGGTGCAAAATAATAGGGCAATGTAATCCCACACACAGTGCAGACACAAAATAGAGGACGATTAGAAAAATGGAATGTTCAAAACAGCCTAGCTCTTATGTTGTTGCAGGTAGGAGGAAGATGGGTTGTGCTGGGGTTGGTGGTCTTTGTGGAAGCTGGGGAAGGGAGGCGGAGGAAAACGGTAGTAGAACATTGCGCAGGTGGACGATAGTGGTGAGGGGTCGAGTACTGTGGTGCAGGAACCTGGCAGACGGTTGATCAAGTCCCGCATGAGGGTTGCCTGTTGTTGGAACATGCCTGCCAGCATACGGAACTGTTCCGCCCGTTCCTGTCGTCCTCCGCTTGACCGGTTTCTCTGCCCCTTGTGCCTCTCGTTGCAGCTCAGCTTCACGAGCCACCTGTTATTCAAGGCAAATCCGCTCCCTCTCGTTATCCTTGCAGTCCATGGCCTCCATCAAGTCCATAATTTCTTGGGCCACTGGCTGCGCTTTCGTTGCTTTTTGCCGCTTCGCTGGCGGTGGCACTTGATCTAAGAACACAATACCCTGTTAAGTCAGATGCTACATTGGCGAACACAGCTTACAAATATCTCCCTCCCTCATAAACACAATGCTTCCATATTTGGTACCATTGGCTTGTTCTTATGCCTATGGCTTAGCATATTTGCATCAGACTAATGAAAATAGACTGTAGACTATACAAGCGTTAATCATGACATGCAGTTCTCCCACTTGCACACGCACACCAAAAAACATTAAATAGCAATGAGCCTGTCTCACAAACACATTCTCGTATTTCTAGCATGAGGCTAATGAAAATAGACATGGCCAAAACAAACACTAGCCTGGCTTTCTGTGCCGTTTTCGCCATTCTGGCTGTCGGCCTCCTCGTCGCTTCTCTCGGTAGATGCTGGGGAGGCAGGAGGGTGGGCAACGTCCATTCCGACATCCCACCACTCCGACATGGGCCTCTAATTGTCTAAATGGCAACACTTAATTTTCCATCAAATGTCCCATCATTCCGACAATTTTTTTCTCCTATGGTCGGAATGACGGAATTTTTTTTTTTTTTTTTAAACATCCTGCCTTTCCGACAATTCCTTTAATGGCCTATTTTTTTACCCAAAAGATTTTGCACTAATGATATGCCGGCGCAAATACGCCCCTAACTCCACAACCTCGCAAACCAACTTTAATAATCTATTATCAAAATCTCCTGAAATGTCAAATATCAAAATACAGGTATTAATGTAACTCGGGCGAGTCTGAAACATGTTAGATTCATGTCTGAATCACAGGGATCACTGACTGTAAGCAGAAATACAGTGTCAGTGACCTGTCACAGCAGCCAGCTGGAGCGGAGCTCTCCACAGAGCCCATGCGTCTTTATGCACGCTGGCAGCATATGCAACAATAATAATTGCAATTACAGATAGCCTATCAATGACAGCGCTCCAGTTACACACCTGAAATCACTGACTAATTCCAGCGAGAACATGTCACCTGGTACAGAGGTGAGCATCATTAACATGCAGAGACTGAGAATAATTGAGATGTCCGCTCCATGCGCAAAAAGTTGGAATAAGTTGGTTCCTTCTATTCTAAACTACTATTCTCTGGTGACTACAGGTCAGGACAACTGAACCGTGAACTAGTGTCTGATTACAAAATTACTATCACTACCACTAACGAGCGATCTCCTCCCCTGT
Organism: Epinephelus moara; assembly: GCF_006386435.1. NCBI lineage: Eukaryota > Metazoa > Chordata > Actinopteri > Perciformes > Serranidae > Epinephelus > Epinephelus moara. The sequence goes on from NC_065519.1 coordinate 32,772,392, forward strand.
CCTCCTCTAAAAACTGTTAGGTTATGATCAGACATCAATGACAGCTCACCTGTGTCGGACGTCCCGGTGCTGCAAATAAAACCAATTTCATATATTAGGCTACCCAAAACTTTTTTTTTTTAATTTTTTTAATCTTTTATCTTTTGAGTTTTAAATCAATAAGTGAACAGTGTTTGTCTATGTTTGTCGCTCCTTTTTGTGTAATAAACTATTTGAATATCATTAATTTGCTTTTGGAGTGCGTTTTGAAAATCACCACGGACTCATGACATTGTCAGGATCTGACGGTATCCGACACACCTACTTGACAGCTGTTACACGCACACACCAGATTTATAGTGAAATAGAAACAACACAGCCCTTATGGATGGATCCTGAGTGCCATCATCTTTTACTTTTATTTTTATTTTTAAAATCCGAAATAAGCCCACATCCACCTGATCCTCCTCTCTGACTGTAGATTCAACCCTTAAATTATCATTCAGTATCAATTTAATATCATTCAAACATCACAAGCTTTGAAGAATAACAGGCAGAGAGAGAGGGGGAGAGGCTCGTAGAGGCTGTGACTCGGCGCTATCCGTGGTGCTGAACTGCAAACATGAAGCGAGAGAAACCCTTATTAACAAGAGGCGTTTTGCTTATGCTTATGTATGTATGATGGTTGTATGATAGTTGCATGAAGGTTGTATGATGGTTGTTTGAAGGTTCTCTGAAGGTTGTGTGATCACACACACACACAGAGTTCAAAACATGCCTGTTGGGAACAGGCTGATTGCTTGGCCTCCGGTATTGTTGCTTGCAGCTTTCTCAAAAACCGCTCATCCAACAACTTCACACTTGACACCCGGGGTTGCATTATCCAAACATTTTCCGTTATTGACATTTTTTTTTTTTTTTTTTTTTACAATGACCAGTCTTAATTTTGACAGCAAATTCTGATTTAGTCTTAGTCTTTTGAATAACATACTATTTAGTTTTAGTCTTATTTTAGTCATCTGAAATCTTTTAGTCTTAGTCTAGTTTTAGTGGACTAAATATCATAAGAGCTTTAGTCTTAGTTTAGTCTTTTAGTCTTAGTCGATTAAATGTTTCTCCAGAATTTTCAGTCATTGGAAGTATCCATCAATCTGTTATGGAATGGTATCAAAGTTTGAATACACAATTCAGACACAGATTTAACAGTTATAATATGAATCATGTATTTTATTTTATTCTTAATGATAAAAAAAGAAAATTGGATTGGATTGGATCTCTTCTCCATTAGTCCCTCCTTAACATTTTCATCTAGTTTTAGTCACTGACTAAAATATCAGTTATATTTAGTCTTAGTCATCTGACTTTTTAGTTAGTTTTCATCAGTGAAGAAGGTTAGTCGACTAATATTTTTCGTCATAGTCTTAGTCGACGAAATAAACACTGACAATGACGTCCATCATTTTGACAGATTGTAACTAAATTCAATGAGGCTTTACAAAACTGCAAGTTCTGTAGCATCACACAGGCAGACATACAGACCCACACACACAATTCTGATTTTCAAAATAAATCAAAAATATATTAACTTTATTGGAACAGGGTAGTCAGGAGGTGGCATGTTTTGGTGATGGAGAAGGGGGCAGGAGGTGATGGAGGAGTTGGAGCAGGAGGAGGTGGGTTAGTAAAGCAGATGGAGGAGGAGGAGGAGGTGGTGGTGGTGGTGGTGGTGGTGGTGGTGACGGTAGTTCATTCAAAAAGAACGATGCAGTGCTGCACAGCATCCCAGTACTGGTCTAGTGTCCTTACACCTCTGCGGTATTGCTGCCACAGCTGCTGAAGCCTCTCCTCCAGCCTCCTCCACTTCCTCCGCTGTTGGGGTGCAGGGTCCCCACGCTCGGCTAAATCACACCTGGTCTCCACCAACCGCTGCTCATCCTTGAGCCGGCGTATGAACACCCAGAGTGACGGGTGGCGCCGCTCCATTCCAGCGTTCCATCTGTGATGGAAAGCTGAAATAATCATAGATGTGTAAGAACTACATGCAGCACACATGCACATGGCCCATTGACATTATTTCATACATTGCTCTGTGAAATTAAGCTAATGGAACCTTACCTTCCACGAGGTTGTTGGTCCTATTATCAGACCGCCGGCCATAGACATTCCAGACGGCCGGGGGGAAAAGAGCATTCACCCCCACATAGGTGTGCTCCATGTACTGGATGAAATCATCCAGTATTGGGTGCACACGTACCAGCCGCCTGGTCTGCCGGGATGTGGCCATGAGGTTGAAGTTTTGGCGCACCACGGCTAGGGGAAGGTAGCCTACTGACATGGCCTTCCTGATCCACTCCTTAAGCTGCCCGTTGTGCCGGTATGGAGCTGCAGAAGTTGAGGAAAAAAGTAAAAATAACTCACTGAAAATTGATTGAGATATTAGTGAAAAATTGCATGTAATAAACACCTTATAATACACTTAAGTAATATCTAACACATCTATCTGTGTGTGTGTGTGTGTGTGTGTGTGTGTGTGTGTGTGTGGCACAGATATAGTCTTCTAAATCAATGGGTATGTGAGCCTGTGATGTCATAATGGGTCACAGCTCTCGCTACAATCTCATGCTAGGGACAGATTGTTACGTGGCGGTGAGGTGACAAGGCAGTGGACCCAAGGATGCAGACTTTCAGGCAGGAGAGGTTTCAAAAAGAAAGTATTTAATAACTAAATCACTGGTGAAACAAAGGACAGCTACGCAGGAGGAAAAAACACAAGACTAGAAACAAACAAAAACCAACTGAAACTGGACGACTAATACTGAGAATGAACGGCATGGACAGACTACACCACTAAAACACCGACAGCACCAAACGACAACCTTAAACGACAAACGACAGCGACGACAATGACCCAACACCAACTGAATGGACAAACAAGGCTTAAATACAAACACAAACGAAGGAGATGAGGAACAGGTGGAGACAGGCAGGAGAAGCTCAGGTAAGCTCAGGTAAGGAGAACATGATTGGGGGGGAAACACACGAGGAGGCAGGGAAAGACAAATGAGAGAACAAAACACAGGTGTGGCACAGGAGGACAGGTGAGGGCAATCACACAGGAGGGAAAAAAGGAACAAAGACAGGAAGTAAAACATAAGACAACACAAGGAGACAACTACTACAAAATAAAACAGGAAACAGAAACACAAAACCAAAACCATAACACAGATAAGGCACGGCTTGAGAGCCGCTTAAAAAATGTGGTTATTGTTATTATTATTATAGCACTAATTATAACAGACTACATTACCCTTTATCTGACAGTGCTTTATCTGTAACAGTAGCTTACCTCTTTCACATTTTGGAATGATATGGACCTTGTAAATGCATCTAGGCCAAACTCTTAATTAAAAAAAGATGACCCCCTTTTGATAAATGTATCTTTTCATTTGTCACTTCTAAGGATATGCTAACAAAAATGCTAAAGTAGCCTAATAAATATGCTAGCACGGTCTCAGTGACCACTGTGTTCCACAAATGTAGATGTAGAAAATATTTCTTTCTTTCTTTCTTTAATTCTTTCTTTCTTTCATTGTTTTTTATCTATTCATCACACCAAATTACCCTTTGTCCTGTTAATACATGAACACTGACCTGCCAGGCCAAGCTCCTGGACCTTCCGCCACAGGCTTTGGCAAAAATGGAAGTAGCAGCCCGAGGTGCGGACTGTTGGCACCTCGGCCCGTAGTGCCACCATCATTGCCATCTCAAAGTCTGTAACTACTCGATCTGGCATCCACCTAGATAGACAGACAGACAAACAGAAAGACAGATAGATAGAGACAGACAGACAGACAGACAGAGAAAATAAAATGGTTATTCTTAGTTTTCACGAAAATATTAAGAAGCCAGGATACAGTGACCGTGCAAACATACACGGACGTGCACAGGCAGGCAGACAGACAGACAGACAGACAGACACGCACATGCACATGCACACACACACACTCACCGTTGTCCTGTTAGGCGCTGAATCCTCCACTTCACATGTCTGAGTACAGCACGGTACATGGGCTCGGTCTTCCCAGACATGATGACCATAATGAAGGGGATGGCCCTCTCCATGTAAAGCCTGTGGATAGTCACAAACTGGTAAAACGGCCTAGGGCACGTTTTAAATGTGCCATCCATATAGATCTAAAACAAAATACAAATCAAAAGTTAGAAAGTATTCTGTTCACATTCAACAGGGTGGAGGTGCTGGTCAAAAGGTCGGAGTACTAGATGAAAGATAATGAATCACCACAAAACTCTTGTAAACTGAAACACTGCTCTCAAAACCATGTTCTCTCTTCTCAAAACTGATTTTTATCACCAAAACTATACACAAAGCTATCATATGAATGTCTCTCACAGAGGATCATTTACACACTGATGTGACAAATGTAAAACACTACCATCAAAATATTGTTTGTTTTGGATTCACAAGGCCATGTTACATCTTCACATGTATAAAATTTTGTAGAAATTGTTTCCTTTTTCTCCTTTTTTAAAGATTTGGGGTTTTTGTCCCAAAATTGGTTTAACTGTAATTTTAAGGTACATCATACAGTATAAAGAGTGTTGCCATATTGTACTGTAATACAATACATTTGTTACAGTTCTGAGAATACTCAAGTGTTACCTGTTTTGACAACTCAGTAATTGCACTGATAACTAAGCAAAATGAGAAACACTACATTACATACTAAAATATTTAGATACTATTTCTTTCTGGGGATGTAATGATGATATCAGTGCACAGATACAAATAGTTACAGTAACAAAGCAAATATTTATTTTCTACTGTCATTACAGTAAAATGTTCAGCTGCTGACTGAACTGACTGCAAAATATAGTTTGTAGGCCCACAAAAAATGAAAATAATGTAAAAACACAGCAGAGGTTACCTGAAGCCTCTTTTATGCTCTGACACATCATTGAAATGTTTTGCCAGTAGAGTTTGAACAGGTGAGAAGTGAGTGAGACCAGTTGGTAATAGGGTGTGGCATTTTGAAGGCCAGTGCTTTCCAGGTGAACAAAGTGTGCATGATGAGATTTGTGTTTAGAGTTTTGGGAAATGTGATTTAGAATGTCGATCTGAGTGAAAGCAAAGGATTTGTGCTTAAGAGTTTAGCACTTGTTGTTCATACACAAGCTTTAAGTTTTTTGACTTGAGTGCAGAGTTCCATTTTTTGTGTTAACAATCGAGAAAAACTGTAATCTGGATGGAGCCTATCATCACATCACACTAAAATTTTGATAAATGATTAAGCTATTTCATTTGACTGACATTCAGAAAGTTTCATGGGGGAGGGGTTCTAACCTGGTGGCACTGGGACAGCTTGCGAAAGTTATCTTCGGTCCCAAAGACAAGGAAGTTGTGGATGGCATGGTGCTTGGAAAGGAAGTTCTCTCCACCCCAGCTCTCGGCCCACTCCCCCTCCACGGCCACCTCCTCGAGAGTGTTGGGAATGGGGGGCATAAGGCTGGCCCTCTTCCTCTCAAGCCGCGACCTCACTGCCTCGAAGGAGGGCATAGCCGCCACGTCTGCGGCCTGGGCCAAGACCTATTTCAATAAAGTTAGACGGTTTGTGTCTTGTTCATATAAAGCAACTTTGAGCAGAATGAAAACCACTAGAGCAGGGGTTGGCAACCTTTACAATTAAGAGAGCCATTTTTGGCCTAAAAAAGAGAAAGAAAAATGTATGTGGAGCCACAAAACGTTTTTGATTCTTATAATGAAGGTAACACAACCTATTAAGTGTAAATGAGCATTCATTAATATATTTTACCACATGTGGCTACCCAGCAGAGGTCCTAGAGAAAGTTTTATGGGTCCTACAGTAAGTTTTAGGGGTCCTGGAGGATGTTTTAGGGGTCCTCGAGAAGGTTTTAGGGACCCTAGAGAAAGTTTTAGGGGTCGTAGAGGAAGTTTTAGAGTTCCTGGACTGGATACAGGGAGCCACTGGAGAGGGCATGAAGAGTCACATGTGACTCTGGAGTCGCAGGTTGCCTAGCCCTGCTCTAGAGAAATGTCACATAGCCTGTTATTACCTGGTCATACACCCATTTGGATGGGCGGGACGGGTCAGCAGCCACCTGCAGAAGCATCTGCTCAATAAGAGCTGTGGTAGCCACCAATTCTGCCTCTGCCGCATGGCCATGTTGTCCAGGTCGATTGATGATGATGATGTCGTCGGGATCGTCCCCCTCGACATCAAATGCATTTGTTGTCATGTAGACATTGCATGTTCTTTCGGTGCAACGCCAGTAGATCCTGTCGTTTCTTGTTTTATTTCGCAGATAGCGAAACTCATCCAAAATTAGGGTTCTACCCCCCCCGACTGTTTGCTATTTGCATGTACGCCATGGTGAGGAATATGCTCAAATTTCCTGACGACCCTTTTTTAAATCACATGATTATAGCGCCCCCTTCAAGGAAATCCCATGATTTCCCGTTTAAAAAAAATGTGTTTTTTAATGCTTTTTTTAAAATAAAAACTGGCTTTAATACCAATTTAATGCTACTAGATAAATAAATGCCACAGACACTGGCGCCAACTTCAGGTCAACATTGGGGGGTCACAATGTTTTCTTACTAAATCTTGAGGTGAAGTAAGAACATTTATTTGTATTTATCATACACAGCGTGTTAACATAAGATTCAACACAGCTGATGGGAGGAAATGTAATGGTCAAAACTTTAAATTAAAAAAACTAAAATAATAATTACTTAACACCAGCACTGTATTTGATCATTTATTCATCTCTGTTTTAACTGTTTTGTATATAATCTCTAATATAAAGAACACCCGTATTTTCCGGACTATAAGTAGCCTATTAGTCGCATCAGTCAAAAACTGCGTCATGAAGAGGAAAAAACATAATAAATTGCATTGGAAAGAGATTACGGCTGTGATCAACAGCGAACTCCAGCTGAGGTTTGTATTAACTTTTATACATCCCTGATTAATATCTGTTTATTTTGGCCTTTATCACTAATCTAAAACTGCTATATCATAGCCTCCAATACAATATCTTATCAGATATTTAAATGTGCTGTCCATATCGAAAAGAATGACATAGATGAGTTTATTCATTTACTCATTTTATTGATCAATCTCACCGCCCGTGGATCAGCCGTGGCGCTAGTATTGGGCCCGGGTGGGCCTGGGCCCACCCATTTTGACCCAGGCCCACCCAATCAGAAGACTTAGTTTTCATTTAGCTGTTCATCAAATAGGCAGTCTGAGGAAAACTTTGAGTGAAGGCTTCTCAGCCAATCAATGGCTTCTTACCCCACGTGTGTGGCCCCTTAAGCCTGCCAACAGACTGCATCGTCACCAGCATGTGATCCAATGAAATGAATGAGTTAGTTGCTGCGCAAGCAGTGAAATTTAGCAGTAAACACAGGAGAGAGGAAGTAGCTAGCTAAGATGAAAAGTCAACATGGCGAAGCAAAGCAGCTTATTGACATTTAAATTTACTAAGAAATGCTGCGAGGAGCAGGAAACTCCTGCGTCCATTTCAAGTAACGTTACGAGTGCTGGTTTACCGTCCACCTCAGCCGCCCTCTCTCCATCAAGTCCTCCTCCTCCCATAACTAACCCCCCACACCAGCAAGGCAAGTAAAGTTAACGTTAGTGTCTGTCTGCACATTTTCTGGAGGAAAAAATAATATAAGTAGACAGATAACTTATGCTAGCGTTTTATGTTTTCCCTGTCGTGCTGTGTTTTATGAATAAATGGAGAAGACCCTCTAAAGATATAATTCCGTTTCAGTCTTTTTTGTGTGCTGGGAACGTTCAATAAAGATATGAAGTTAGTTCTACTTCTAAGGTGTATGTCATTGTCCACTTCAGCACTGAGCTGAGGACAGCGACACAAGGGAGCCACACCGGTGCACCGGCGTCGCTGTCCTCAATGCTGCAGAAAAGCGCTGAAACGGAGATAAAGGGGAACCCGTTTTTTGCTTATTTTAACTGGCCCATCCAGTTTTCTGGAGGCCCACCCACAATCAAAATCCTGGCGCCGCTACTGCCGTGGATGTTTATACATTTGGAAATCTGCGTGGATAGTGGCGGTGTGAAAGATCCATGCGTAATGATTGCGAGCATGGACAACAGACGTCTTGTCTGTGGATTTCGCCGACCAAAATGTCATGTAGAGATTTTTTTTACATGTAAGGGGAGCTGAACATACAGCTTTCATCCACAAACCAACGTGGGAGAGCCCCAAGACGCGTGTGCCAGACGCACAGAGGCATGCGTAAAACACCAATTTTGACCACTTATGCTGTTTAGTTGCTTTTTTAGTTAACTTTCGTTTCTTTTGGATTTTTGTGCGTATTATAGAGCCGTTTTGGTCCATGTTTGTAAGCCTTTTTTTCCTGGATAAAATTTTCTAAAGTTGCAACAAGCGGCGTCGGAGTGTGTGATTGAAAACCACCACGTCCTGCTTCCCGTTCAAGGCATCTCCTCCTTCGGATGCCGAGACTTTGTGTTTATTAATTAAGCTTTCACTGACTGTATCACATCTGTACACATGTCTTAAAACATGAAAAATGCATGAACAGAAAGAAGGGATTCACCTGTTGAGTAACGCACATTTCCTTGTATGGAAAGCCTTGTCGGAATGGTGGGACGTTTGCATGTCGGAATAGGGGTATGTCGGAATGGCATTATGTCGGAACAGTGTTATGTCGGAATGGTGGGATGTCGGAATGACAGCATGTAACCGGCAGGAGCAGGTGTCACATTCAAGCTGCCCTGAATGGACACTGGGTTTGCAAAGTGGCTTGAGCACCAAATGCTCAGACACAAATCGAAATACAGCTAGTCGAGCCTGCCGCTCCTGCTGTTGTGGTTGTTCACTTCGGGAAACTTTTTCTTCACATTTTTTAACTTACTAATGACTTGTGCCTTGCTCCAAGAGAAGCCGCGGCTGGTCAGTCCTTAGGCAATTCTCTCATATGTCGGCCTGTCCTCCCCAGTTGCTTATCTTTACAATGCCTGTCAGGTTTGCGTTTCCCTCTTGCTACTAATACTAGCTGCTCATTCCTGCTATCAGCTGTTTCCTGTTAGTCCACCGACTAGCTGCTCATTCCTGCTATCAGCTGTTTCCTGTTAGTCCACCGCCAGTGGGTCGCATGTGCCGCGTCATCAACAGCTCCTCCCACAAGTCATCAACAGCCCCCCCTGTGGCGGAAGGGTGCCTCGTTCTTTTTAAACCATAACAGTTCCACCAATATGGCTCTGTGTGTCTAAACGCTCGCAGCTTGCCTGCAAAACAGCCCAACATTCGCCAAAAATCTGGCAGTGTAAAAGGGGCTACTGTCTCATTAGTGGGAATCTTTGTTTCAAGTCACATGTATTAAACTGTGAAAGATTTTCCTCATGCTGACACAATTGATGTTACCAGTGCATAAGGTAAGGCTTATATTTATACTCATTGACATGTACTGTACATACTGTCTTGTGACATCGGCGTGCACATTAATAGAATATTACGTCATACATTCATTCATACATCAAAAGGCCTTGCACCCACTTACAAGGTCACTGAACTTCATGTACTAATGGCCTACACTCCATTTAACCGTATTCATTTCATCGTATATGCTTGTTATGCATTGGCAAGGCCAGAGAAAATGATGTTAAATCTTAGCAGAAGTCAGCTGACATGTTGTGGTAAACTTTAATTAAATCTTTTTACAGCTCTTAAGCTTTGGCAGAGACAGTAAGTCAACCTGGAAATGAATGCACTATGCAGTGCCTTCACAAATTCCAGAAATTGAACAAAAAAAGTAGTGTCAATGCCTTGTTCATTACTTTCTGCCAATAATCCCACAATACAATGAGTCACATTTTACAGACGCAAAAACATTAAACCTGTCAGTGATGATGTAAAGTAATGATGAGTCATACATGTTCAAAAAATTGATTTAGTGCACACTAGAGTAAACCACTGAGTGTTTATTATATAAGGAGTAATGAATGAGTAATTGATTTCAGACAAAGCTCAGGAGATGTTAGCAGGCCATTTAAACAAAGATATCTTGACATGTCACAGTAGGAAAAGCCCAGCTATACATGCTTGCTCACTGTAGTAGTGGGCAAGCATGTGTCATTAGTGTCATTGGTAAGACCCAGGGGCGGACTGGGACACAAATTCAGCCCGCAACATTCAGGCAAACCGGCCCACGCACTGGCCCACGCACTGGCCCATGCACTGGCCCACACGTTTCTACCTATAATCCTCTATATGCTTGTACACACTACACAAACGCTGTCCTCAGAATCAACTGCATAAGAAAATCAGCAGTTATTGTTTAATTCCAGACTATAAAATAAATGCAATAATGAATTGGCCACTACGTGCTTATTATTTAACTTAAAATAAGAGCATATGACTCTATCATAATGCGTCTGATTTTATGCACACTATAATTGTCTGCCCTGCCCTGCCCAGCCCTGCTCTTGTATTACATAAGCCCAATTCATATCTCCATGGCTCACAGCCATGAACTAAGGAGGTATAAATTGGGCAAAAGGCCCTATAGTGAATTTTTAGTCAACTTATGACTACAACAAAAAATCCCACTTAATACTACTAAAAAGGTTTTCCTCTTCCAGGACATTGATGCCCAGTTGGCGCAGTGCACCTGCGCTTCGCCAACTGGGTGTGGCCAGGTGGATTTTGCAAGTTTGGCACACCATGCGCGCTGGCGCAGCTACTCCTCTTTCCCACCTCCGTCCCTCCTACCTGCACAAGTTGGAAAGAGGGAGGAGAGAAGGCGTGGAGTGGGTTTTACACAACCGATTCACATCACACCAATCAAATGAGCCCCTCTCCTCGCCCTTAAATGCGCCGCACGAAGGCGTAATGAGAGTTTACTCAATTCACCATGGCAGAAGAGAGCAGCAGTGTCAGACGGCCAAACTTCTCCCAGAAGGAAACTGATGTTTTGGTCCGGGAGGTCCAAGCTCGCAGTGTCCGAATATACGGAACTGCGAGCAGACCTCCACGGGCTGATGATGCAAAGGTAGCCTGGGAGGAGGTCACCACAATTGTAAATCAATGTTGCGTTTCTCTCGTGCGCACACGCTCTCTCTTTCTCTCTTGCAGTCTCACTCTGTTTCTTTTCTTTTGACTTTTCTAAGATGACAGATGCTGAATATATACTCCCTATCTGATGCTGTGGCTGTTTGTGGTTGGCTGAGAGGGATGTGAACTCACTAGTTTGCAGCTGTGTTAATCAAATCAGGTTGGATTTCCATTACGCGTGCCAAACGTGCCAAACGTGCCAAACGGTGCCAATCCTTTGATCTGACATCAGATGTGACGGGACAGTCGATATAGAGATACATTTATGTGCTGATTGCAGATAGTTGCATTGGTTTCTGTGGGTCTTTATTGCATTGTTAATGTGCCTGACATTCTGGAAACCTGCCTGTGAGGTTTTGGTGACGTGTGCGTACTGTCCGCCGGTCAGCCAAACTTCGACTTACACCGGCTGCGCTCCGCCTGCGCTGACAGTAGACCTGGTTTCAGCTGGCGAGCTTTTAGTGCGCCTAAACTGCAAACTGTCACTGCGCCAAGCTGGATCTGTCCTAAACTGCAAACTGTCACTGCGCCAAGCTGGATCTGTCGACACTTCCCCCTGATGCACCGCCACACCCATCTCAGCGCACCTCGGTCTGCCAAACTACCAAACTGAGCGCGCCTCGGGTTGCGCTGCTCGAAACTAGCTCTGTGCGGGGTTCGCCACCTTGCACCACCCTGCGTCGCGCCGGGAAACTAGAGGCCTGTATGTTATCATTATGCTAGCGGACCATATGCTTATTATTTTTCCACATTTGTGGCATTAATGCCAGCTATATTTTGAGTTAACTTCTGTCTTATTTTTATTACGTAAAGGAACTCCAGGTCATGTTCACCTGCCTCTGGGCATCATTGAAATTGATCATATAAGGTTGTGGTGTCTTTAAAACTTAAGCATAGAGGATTTTTTATTGCAACTTCGACAGTTTCTGTTGCCTTGGAGCAGTCTGCTTCTACTCCAAGTCTGTGGCGCTGCATGTAGAAGCTTCAGTGTTGATTGGTTACACGGCACAAGTTATAGCCAATCAGTGGGGGCTGTAGGCAGGACATTGTTACACAGCCAAGAGTGGGGACTTCAGGCATAGCGACGGCTGCACCGGAGCCAAAGGAGCGTGTTTTAAAATAAACTTATTTTATCGGTTATCGGTGAAAAAAACGGCCGATGCTGATTATCATAAACATGCCGAATATCGGCCGATATTCTTGGCCATGCCAATAATTGATCGATAATTGGCTGCAGAACGGCAAAAAATAGGACACAACCTTCTGAAGCTTGATATTTGCAGTCAGACTTGCAGGTTTATATGCACACAATTTCAGCATTTTTCCTTGTTCTAAAAGCTTGATAGGCCTTTGTGCCCAGTAACAGTCACTAGCTGATAAACCTGACACCAGAATATCTTAACATTACTACAAATACTAAATATGTGTAACAAGATAGTGGACAGCAAGTTTGCCCCTTATATTTACATCACACAGTTTCACTCTTACGCTTCTTACCCCCCAACAAAAGAAGTGTCCTCAACTTGCGCTTAAGTTAGCTGTCCAATTCACACTCAGCACCATGAGCATAGTATTGGATGGTGGTTGTTCTACGGAGGGAGTTAGCAGAGGATCCCTTGTCGTTTCACTTAAAAAATAGGTCATGAATCAATATATGTGTCGAACAAATATTTATGGCATTCACGCGTATAATGTATAACAGTTTTTATAATGCCAAACTTCCAATATGCATTGCAGTAATCTGAGTGAGTTCAGGGAGTACAGTAGTTCAGTGTCTGTGTCTCACGGTCTCAGTCATAAATGAAGGTAAAGATTGTGAGAATAACTGGCAGGTGGGGGTGCTACGCCGCAGGCGTTGTTTGGCATCTGACTACTACATCTCCCAACATGTCTCGAGAACTTGGGGATGCCCTGAAAAATGCTTGAGGAAGTTGTTACACGAAGGGATGTCTGAGCTGCTCTGCTGTTACTTTTTCCTTGTTAGACAGCAGGAAAGGAGACAGGTGGATCGAAAAACCTGGATTAAAATATGTGGGAAAAGGTACACAGTTTCAGTTTTTTCATTTCTTTTCCTTACAATTTACACATTCATTAAAGAAAAACGATCATCAAATTCATGTCTTCATCGATCCATCATCTAATAATTGTGAGTATATGATGTATATTATAGTATGAGCTACTATTCAAATGGATTTACATGTGTTGATATTAGCATGCTAGTGTTACCAGTGTTCACAGATACAAACTGAGATCAAGGCTCTTTATCACAATTACTGCAGTTGCAAATATACAGTGACAAATACTGTATAGTGACATGCGCACCAGCTGCATTTATGAGTGTTTATGAGTTTACTATCGCAGAATCAAGTCAGAGTCACACACTTACACAGAAACACACAGCCGTTTGTCATTATAATAAACTAGAGAGGGTTTATCTGTTTGTTGCTGTGTTAACATTACTAAACACACACAAATTGCCAATACACGCACATACTTATCACACACTACTACTCACATACATTTGTCTCGTGAAGTGCCATGTGACTGTCGAACTACATATATGGATGATGTCATTAGAGCCAGGAAGAGATGGAGGGGTGAGATTGCGAAGAAAAATGGGAGACAGAGCGAAGTAGTGGGAGTAGCACACTGAATAAGGAGTCATACAGCACACACACACACACACACACACACACACAATGTGTCACTCTGTCTTAGTATGGATTTTAGTGTGCATGTTGTTGAACATTTTTCTGCGCCATCTCAATCATTTCATGTCATTTATTATATATTTTTTTTATGTCTTAGTATTCAAACTTGTAACAAAGTCCTCATACAACATTTTGTGTATCTTAAAAAAAAACACCCATACACAAGTTTGCATGATATCCAACAGATTAAATCCCAAAAATCTCACATTCTCACTTAACATACATATCACACAGTTACTGATTTACATAAAGCTATGTAGGTTAGGTTTAGGAAAAGAAACATGGTTTGGCGTCGTCATGTTGCATACCTAACATAAAGCTATGCAGTTGACTTAAAGTTACATAGGTTAGGTTTGGGAAAAGAAACATGGTTGGGATGTCATCATGGTACATACTTAACATATATTATGCTGATCTGTTCTGTACGACATCTATTGCACGTCTGTCCGTCCTGGAAGAGGGATCCCTCCTCAGTTGCTCTTCCTGAGGTTTCTACCGTTTTTTTTTCCCCGTTAAAGGGTTTTTTTTGGGGAGTTTTTCCTTATCCGCTGTGAGGGTCATAAGGACAGAGGGATGTCGTATGCTGTAAAGCCCTGTGAGGCAAATTGTGATTTGTGATATTGGGCTTTATAAATAAAATTGAATTGAATTGAATTGAATTGAATTGAATATTTATGTACTTAACGTAAAGTTATTAGGTTAGGTGTAGGCAAGTAAAGTGACGTAGGCTAGGTTTAGGAAAGTAAAGCTATGTAGGTTAGGGTTAGGGAAAGAAACATGGTTTGGCGTAATCACGTAATGTACTTAACATAAAGTTACGTACTTACCATTAATTTACAACGTTTAGGCTTAGGCAAGTGAAGTTACATAGGCTAATTTTAGGAAGAAAAAAAAAACATGGTTTGCAGTTGTCATGTTACATACTTAATATAAAGTTATGCACTTAACGTAAAGTTAGGTAGGTTACATTTAGTCGAATAAAGTTACATAGGTTAAGTTTAGGAAAAGAAACATGGTTGGGTGTTTTCATGTTACATACTTAACATAAAGTCCTGCACTTAATGTAGAATTACGTAAGTTAGGTTTAATCAAGTGGAGTTTCGTAGCTTCAGTTTAGGAAAAGATGCATGGTTGGGCACCATCACTTAGTGTACTAAATATAAAGTTACATACTTGTATGTAGTTTGTGTGACCTATCTACAATCCCGCCCTACCTTAAGCAGACTTTAACTCTTTAAACTACCTCCCTTGTTACTCCTGTCAGCACATACTTGGTCACATAATATAAAAGAAATGTGGTGTATCACTTTTCGTAGGCATACAAACAAACACTGTATGAGAACAGATTGTTTGTAACTGAAGGCACAGACAAATAATGTTGTCCTACCATTAAAATCAGAAAACACTTCGACGTCCTTCTAGACGGTATGAATTTCATTCTTTGCTGTTTATTTTCAAGGGCTTGATGTTTTACTCTTTAAAGAAAAACTGAGTGATGGAAAAGAAGTGAGACAATGTGACCCCTTATATCCAGAAAAACCCGAATGTTTTCTAATCAAGTGACAGTAAGAGTGATCTGTGCTGGACTAAAAAAGTTCATGTGTTTTCACTCTGTTGTTTGATTTTATCAGTTTTGCAGATGTTTTAATCTTAATACTAGGTGTGGAAATTGATATTTTGCAGTACACAACATGTTTATTACCGTTTTCCTTTTCAACATACACTACACCATGCTGATTTTTCTCTCTCACTCACCAAAAACTAATATGAGACTACAGTAAATCATTTGGGAAAGTCCTTTTGTAGTGCAGGATTAGTTGAACAGCGTTCTCTGCTGCTTTTTAGGTAGGCCGAAGCATGACTCAGCAAAATGGTAAGCAGTCTGATTGATTTATACAACTGCATCTTTATACAGTTATTCTCTTCTGCTAGACCTGGCTGAACTCTGTTCTCTTTTGTTCTGCTCAGGGAGTTTGCAACCTTTTTGAGTTTGATTTATGATCAACTAAATATTCACTATCTATAAAAGAGTAACACACACACACACACACTCACACACACACACACACACACACACACACACACACACACACACACACACACACACANCCAAAAAGAAACACACTCCCACACACACACACACACACACACACACACACACACACACACACACACACACACACACACACACACACACGTTCATGGCCATGCTACAGTAAAACAGAGAGAAGTACATTGTAATGCATACACACATTGTACACTACTTCAGACTTAAACCCAAACAAACACACTCAAGCATGCACTCGCAGTACACACACTATCAATCTGCTGGTCCTCTGCCAGCAGGCATAGGTTTATGACTTTGTTTAAACTCTCGATTAGAAGGCAATTATACCTGAACATGCACTGTACCTTTATACTCTCCTTGTGTGTTTTATTCAATGCAAATTTTCATTCACAGTAGAGCTCAAACAATTTGTTGATTAATCAATTAGTTGATCGACAGAATTAATCAGAAACTGTATTGCTTTTTTAATAACCTATTAACTGTTTCAGTTATTGAAAGTGAAACATTTTCTGCTAGTCTTAATTATTCCAATTGATTGTTAATTCAATATGTTTAGAGTCTGGACAGCAAGTTGGACAAAAGACATGCACACAAAAAAGTCTTGAAGAGGTCACCTTGGCATTTAGGAAACTGCTGCACTTTTTACTTTTCTTTGCTTTTCTACTTTTTATAGGGCAAATATTTTATCTACAATGAAATTATTACAACCCAAGTCCACAGAGATTAAGGATACATAAAAATGTGTAGCCAATATGTTTAAGTCAAACTGATATTTAAAAAAAAAAAACCCTAGAAAGTCAATACACAGTATTCCCAAGGCTTTGACATAGATTTTTCTGCAGTGATATAGCACCTGTCAAAAATAAAATGCGGTGTTGAAATAACATGAATAAAAGGACACAGGAGCTGTGCAGCTGTATTTATTGACCTGTCCAAAACTTCTGATACTGTTGACCATATTATTTTAAAACAGAGACTGACTAGTATTGGTATATCTGATCAGGAAGTGGGCTGGTTTGGGAATTACCTCTCAGAAAGTTCTCAGTGTGCTCGGTTTGATGGGCTCAACACTTGTAATGGTGTAACCCAGGGTTCTGTGTTAGGTCTGCTGTTGTTTTCAACTTACATTAATACTCTTGGTCAAAATGTGGTTGGTGCAGATTTTTATTTTTATGCCGACAACACAGTGATATATTGTGTTAGCTCATCAATCACGGAGGCTGTGGCTAAATTGCAGGCTGGTTTTAAATGCTGATCAAAACTAAGGTTATGCATTTCTTAAATACTAGGAAGAAGCCTGTGAAAACTTGATACAAATAACTCGGTAGTTGGCTTGATGACTCCCTTTCTTTTAAACCTCAGGTTGATAATCTTCTTAAAAAGCTGAGGCTGAAATTAGGGTTTTATTTCAGAAACAAGTCCTGTTTTCCTTCAGGACCAGAAAAAAAACTGATTACTGCTACATTTTTACCGGTTCTGGTTTATGATGATCTGTTGTACATGAATGCATCTGTACATTGTTTGCACATGTTAGGGTGGTTTCAGACCTAGAGCTTGCTTTGGTCCAAATTAGGGACTAGTTTTGCTGCAAAGTTGCATAATTGCCTAGAGTTGGTTCGTATTCTCCCGGCAGCATTACAGATGGACCTGATAAAATGTAGTGCATGAGAAACTGCTCTTGATTGGCCAGAATGTGGGAAAAATCCAGGAAGTAAACAAAATGTTGAAGAAGAGTACACTTGCAAGATAAATGCGACACTTTCTAATGTCACACTGGAGGGACAACTACGCAGGTTGAATCTAGTGCTGGTCATTGTATACTTTATTGCTTGCATTGTTCATTTTAGGCAAACCATACAGTTTGAAAACGAGGCACGGCTCCAACTAGAAAACAATGTTTTTATACATTGAATGCACCAACTGTGCATATTAAGGCAGTACAGGAGGAGGGGCACATTAATAATCCTCCAGGACTGTAACATGCTTGTGCTTGTTTAACCCAAACAATGCATAATGCGACTGCAGTTGGTTCGGATTGAGGTCAGAACACGTTCTCACCACAAACAAACCACACCCGAGAACACTGCTTCAAGAAGGTCTTGGTCCGGTTGTTTTGGTGCACACCTGAGTGTGACTGCTGTGTTCACACCTGCCGAACCACACTTAGGGGGAAAGTGAACTTGAGTTTGATTGAACCAAACCAAACAGGGCAAGTGTGAAAGCACCCTTAGATACTGGATATCATAGTGCACTAGGGCTGTACCCAAATATTCGGATATTCGAATATTTGTTTCTATGGGTAGGTATTCGAATATTCGGATATTCGAATATTTGTTTCTATGGGTAGGTATTCGTTATGAAAATTTGGTATTCGAATATTCGTTTTTTTTTTATTTACTTTTTTTTTTTTTAACTTTTTTTTTTTGGTGCTACATGTAGTCTTTTTGTTGTTGGTAAATGTAGGTTATCACTAAAAATCAAAACTTTTAAATTGCATTGTTAAAAATGTTAAAATATAGTATCGCCTACCAACTGAGCTTGTGCGCACGGCAGGCTTCAGCGCATCCGTCTGAGGCTGTGGATCAGTGCCAAGTTTTACCACTTTAACACTATTCCCTCTAACTTGTAGCTGTTTTTTCGTTATCTTTTGAATTTAATATGAATTATGGAACCGTTTTTGTCAACGTTTGTTTCCCCCATTTTGTACAATAAATTATTATTTAAAGTTTCAACAAGTATCTTTTGGAGTGCGTGACACA